>NC_080418.1:69216061-69816061 GCF_029873635.1 Malania oleifera | reverse complement strand
AATCAACACATACATCAAGAATTATATCAACTCAAACGTAAACAATATAAAGTAGGCTATGTTTCACATGTTTACAGGCTTTTGAAAAGGTGTATAATTTGTTCGGAAATTCAATTTCAATTGTTTTTTCACAAAGGAATCAAGTTATATGTTGTAAAGATGCTATTTGAAATAGTTAAGAACATAAAGACTATGTTAGCATAGCAATATTCCCATTATTGACAAAAGTAAGTGTAAAACTATTGAGTTGTAAAGGTTCTGGGCAACTTCAGTCGCCTAAAGAATTTAAAAGCAGAATTTATTGGTGGCAGTAGCGGGTTCGGTTGACTAAGCCAAGGACCTCAGTCGGCTAAAGAATTTTTTAAACAGTATTCTTGGGAGGCAATAGCAGTTTAGCTGACTGAACCAACGACTTTAGTCGCTTGAACTCCTACGGGTTTTGAAGAAAATGCAAGAATTCAAAGGCTATTTTTAAGCTAGGACTATAGGGATTCAAATAAGAGTTTTCAACCAATTAAGGGTTAAGAAAAGAACAATATCATTGGATGACTTGGTTTGATGCACCACAAACTCATATCACATCGTAAATATCCTTGGAACAAGCTTTGAACACAATGAAGAAGGGAGTTGTTCTACGTATATAAAAGTGATGTGGATGAGAGAGAAAATATGGTGATGATGTTGTTGGGTAGACAGTGGTCTCTCACCACCTAATCTTTGGAAAAAGTGCGTAGCCTCTCACTACTCAATCACAATGATCAGACAAACTTTAACAAGCTTCAAAGGAAATTCCTTTCAATATATTCAATATTCATACTTAGCTTCTAATTTAGTTCTTACAATGGAATATATAAAGCTAGCATGGGATAAGACATTAACTAGATTAGCTAGCATGGGGGGACATAGCATGGGAAAACGCACATGGGAAAATACAAAAGTAGTTCTCACAACTTACTAATAAAATAAATCCTACACAACTTACTAACACTCTCACATGTAAGCAAGTTGTTAGCAATATTACACATTAAATACAAAACAAAAGAGTCAAAAGGAGGCCCAAGCCGTGTGGGGCCCAATGGAGTCGTATGAGGCCCATATGGCGACGTGGGGCTCACATGGGTCTTGAACTCAGATTTGCTACAACATATCAACTGAGGTCTTCTCGTACCGAAAGTCTTCAAGATAATTTGTGTGTACCTAACAGAAAAGTTACAAATTGAAGTAGATATCTAGAGGTCGTCCACGTGTCACCATGTCGACGAAGGAATGGGATAAGGGCTGTTGATCCCCATCACCTTGTTGGCCCACAACCTAATGTCATAAGCTTTTTAGGTAAATTGGTAATCTAACAACATGTTTGTAAATCAACAAAGGACAATCCAAGTTATGTTTTCTTTTTTTTTTGTTAGAAGAGAGAGAAATGATATAACTCATTTCTTAGCTCAAGTTCCAAAGCAAAGTAAGGAAGATTTCCATATTCTTCCCCCTTTAATCTTTGTCCTTCGTAAAAATACTCTCTTTTCCATTCTTGGGATGGATTATTTGGTGCATGAATGAAAATGCTATTATCTTTCTTTAAAAAGATAAAATAAAATAAACACTAACATAACTTTTTTTTTTCTAAGGAGACGACTAGCTAGAGCAAGGAATAAGTGTGCTGGCATCCTAGTGCAAGAAGAAGTCAAAACTTTTTTCTAATTTGTTTATTAAAGATGCATGTTTAAGTAACTACAAAACAAAAGAAGAAGGAATCTTGTTTCCTTGTTTCATTATTGTAAGTGTTTTTATTTTTTCAAATATAATAATGACTTTCTTTTGGCTAAAAGAGGAAAACAATATTGTCGTCTTAGGCCACGGGTGCCTTAATTATGTCCGAAATAGGTCATCTTTACGGAGGCAAGTGTGTAACATTTAGCATACTATTATTTTTTATGAGACCTCCATTTAATGCCAGTTAAAATCACTTTTAAAAAATTAAAAAATTATTAAAATAATAAATAATGAATTGGAAAAAAATGGTAAAAGTTATAAGCACTATTTAATTAATTATATTTAGAAATAAATGAAGAGGTTTTTAGATATTAACTTTTATAAAAGTAATATATAAACTTATTATAATCATATATAATTACATATCAACATGTAATTAATATATTAAATTCATAACAAAAAAATAATACATGATTGTTAAATTACTTTGATAATTTCTACTATTAATTAAAAAACTTCATAAACAATTTTCGATCATTTTCCTAATTCAATCATCCTTCTTAATATTTTTTTGAATTTACAAGTTATTTTTATATTAAAAATATTTATATATCATAAGTGTATAAGTAATTTGGCAATTTAATTTTTTTTTTTTTAAAGTTCAAAAAACCACCTTCCCAATTTTTGAAATCCTACCATCGTTCAAATTCAAAACTTATCACGACCCTTCATATGTTTTGTAATTAATATTTAAATATTTAAATAATTTAGTTAACATTTATGTCAATCAATGTTTTAAATAAATATTTAATATTTTTTAATTAATAAATTAATTTGAAGTGCACCCTTTGAAGCCACTACTGTTGCTCGTCACCAGTGTCATCACCTATCATCGCTACCATCTCCTTTAGTGCTTTTTGTGTAACGGTAGAGGATGCCGAGTTTGTTGTTAGTAGTTAACGCATGATCTCGGCGATACAATATGGGACAAACTTTATGTGTCTTGATTGCTAGTTTCCTTACAAGTTAATTAATTTGATCTTATCCCAACAAAAATGAGTGGAAGGAAAAAAATGAAGGGTAGTTTAGTAAATAGAGATTTTCTTCTAGATTTGAGGGTGGAGACTGAGAGACAGTGATAGGGGTATTTTGGCAATTAAATAGGGTAAATGAGGTCCTCTCAGTTTTACGTGCGGATCTTTGCTTCACGAGGCAATCATAGTCTTACGCGTGTATGGTTTTGAAATAGCCACGTCAACGAGAGTAGGGGAAGAGGGGACCGGTTGGATTTGCAAGTGAAAAAATTGAATTTCCAATATTACCCCCTCCCGCTTCTTATTGACCATTCACTGCTAGATATTTGCCTCCCTACATGATTTGGAGTCTTCTCTATTTGTTTTTTTTTTCTGGGCATAGGGCCAAATGGGAATTGACTTCTCCTTTCCTATGTGAAAGAAATTTAATCTGTCCAAAAATGGTTTTTGGTGCATTTCTAGGCACATAAATTCCTTCATTTATTGGAGGTAAATTTTAATTTTAAGACTATGTTTGGCTGTGAATAAGATGTTAGGGAGATTTTTTTTTTTTGGATTATATTTAGAAAGAGAGATAAAATTTCTTCCTTTAAAGGTAAATTCTAATTTTAATGTTCTATATTTGTCTATAATTAAGAACTATGCATTTATTATGTCATATTTAGAAAGAAAAAAAAGAGATAATTTTATTGCCACTAATGCAAAATTATCCAACAAGTCGAACAATTTTGAAATCTTGCTTACAAATTTAAGGCATTGGGTTTAATCCTCCTCTTTTGTTTTATGATTTGTCTTTATTATGAGAAGTTAAACTCTTAATTTACATAGTTAATGAACATTTTGTTTGTATAATTAGAGTACGTATAGAATTGCATGATGAAGTAAGACACATTTTTTTAGAAAAATATTCGACTACCCAACTCCTCCGTATATCACAGTTGGTTGCATAAAATAGTGCGGACGCTTGTACTATTTAGCATTTCTCATTCTTTTTTCTAGTAAATAAGTATGCAAAACATGTGATAATTTAACTATTTAGGTTTAGAAGACGATTTTGACACTAAAAAAACATTTAATATATTAACTCTACTATTTAGCTTCTATACTTCCCTTACGGTCTGTTTAAATTAAGGATTTTATATGGAGAAAGGAAAGGAGATAAAGAGTAAACTTATTTTCCTTTATATTTTTTTATCTCTATTAGATATTATTAAAAATAAAAGTTTGTTTTAATATGATTAAAAATTATGAAAAAATTAACTTTAGCGATGTGTAAAATCAAAATTTTGTTTATAAATTTGATGTGTTTTTCATTTTCTTTCTTATTTTTCTTGATAACCAAACATGAAAATGAGGATGACTTAATAATTTTTTTTCTTTTTCCTAATATTTTTTAAGTTCCAAATAGGACCTTAATGTCTTAAGAAAATTGAGTCATTTTTAACTGAGGCTGAATTTTAGTAATGTGTGTTCTAATCTTTTGAATTTTCAATGGCAAGTTGTTAATAAATACCTTAATATTTTGTAATCTCTCTCTCTCTCTCTCTCTCTCTCTCTCTCTCTCTCTCTCTCTCTCTCTCTCTCTCTCTCTCTCCCAAGATGGCTGTGTATATGTCAATGCGCGTGTATGTGTTTCAAATTTAGCCAGCGAGGTGGAAGGAAGAAAATGAATTGTGTTTTCCCTCTCCTATACTTATTTTTTTTAACATCATTTATTATTTATTATGTTTTATTGTGATTTTTATTTCGTTATTGTTATGTTTGTTTTTATCAATAAAAACTAACAAAAGAAAATAAATAAATTAAGAAATCAGTTTTTTTTTTTATAAAAGAAATAGAGCTTTTTGTACCTTATTAATATTATTTCTATGTTTATTATTATTATTATTATTATTATTATTATTATTAATTTATTCATTTACATTTATTTTCATTATTAAAATATGAGAAATATTTGTAACTTTTTAATTACTAAATTTTATTTTTATTTCTATCATTAGGCAAATTTTGTTATGTTAGCATATCTCCCTAATTAAATTGTTTGACCAATCTCCATGATTTGTGTAATTAGAGTATGATTTGTGTAATTAACATTAATGTCATTAATGACTTACCTTTGTGAGCTTGTCTCCTTAACTTATAAAAGGACGACCCTTGTACAGTTTTATATATACAAGAATACAGAAGTTATTTACAACTCTTTCTTTCTTCTCTTAGTTTTAACATGGTATCAGAGCCAAGTTTGGTTCTTGACCGCTAGTTGGTGTCTTTCTTTTGGTTTTGCCACTCTCTCGTTACTAGTATTCCAATACCATAATTCGATTTTGTTGCTCCAGAGTTTTTCCCTTGGTGCAAAAATCATTCTGATCCGACATCGCACGCCTCACGAGCTCAATCACCAGCGGCCAGACACCACCGCATCCGCCACCGCTCGCTGTCATCTCCAGCGACCTTCCAACAATTTTCTCGCCACTGTCCGCCGCCACTTCCAGTGGAGTTCCGGCAAAGTTGGTTTTCTTTGACTAGTTTTTCGTGCTCATTCCATCGATGCCCTCCTTTTGCTCTAAATCGGTTGGCATTATCATTTTTTTTTTTTTTTGTTATGACTTCTTTAAATGATGTTGCTCACCCTATAGAAATTGCTTTGAATGATTCCAACTACAATGTTTGGGCCCATCAAATGTCAATTTTTTTAATTGGTCGGAGATTATAACGTTTTTTCATTGGAACAAAACAAAAGCCCACAAAAACTGACAAGCAATCCATAGAGGAGTTTGATGAGGCTCTTGATGAATGGGAAAGTACTCATTGTAAGATTTTTTCCTGGTATATTAATACATCAGTTCCTTCCTATTGACTTTAGAGCAATCCTAATAGAGGGGTGAATTGGAGATTTAAAAATTCTTCTCCCCTAGGTCAATTATCCAGCAGCAATATTATACAACCTAGGGTCAATCTAAAGTAGATAATGAAATGAACTAATAAACGTAGCTGAAATTTAAATTTCGCAATTAAAATATTCCAGCATGCACAACAAAGCAAGTAAAGAGAGATAACACTAGATATGTTATCGAGGTTCGGCAACTGTGCCTATGTCCTCGCCTTGACTCACAAGCATAAGGATTCCACTACAGCTCATTTAACAAGTGGAGTGGTACCGTTTACAACACCTTACTAGGATGGTACACCTAACTTTTCTAACCGGGTCAAAGTCAATTTGGGACTTTTCACAAGGCAAGTCTCCCTCTTCAGGCCCACGCCTGGAATACAATCAATCAACTCAAATTTAGTGTACAATTTAAGCACTTCTACACAAGCATATATGTACCACAATACAGTACAAATAAATGTGCACTCATAGATGATATGGATTTAATGCTCAGGTGAGATCTTGAAAAAATTAGTTCAAGATAGTGTATTCAACAAATATCCAAGAGTACAAAAAAACCCTAATCAAGCATCAAATAGATAATTTATCAAATACAATCACACCAGATACTTTAGGGTTTAAGCTTACAATAGATTTATCAAATGGTGTATGCAAGCTTTCAATTCTTGCAATATGAATGCCAAGACTAGCAAGCTAAAATCAGGATCTTCTCAATCAAATATTTATCTATTAAATACTATGGGAAAGATCAAATAAGAAAGAACTCTCAAAATGGTTTTTCAAAATGTATGCGTATGAGAGAGTATTTTCCAAAGGAAGGATTTGTAAAAATGTATGCAATAACCACAATCACTTCCCTTCTATCTTGCAACTGATTTACAAGAGATGGGAACAAATAAAACCAACACTCAATCTCAAAAGATGTTTATAAGAGTGTATGAATGAGTGTTTTCACAAATATGAGCTTGGAATGAAAATAGTATAGCAAAAGAGTATGAAAAATTTGAGAGGAAAAATTATAATCACTTTTGCTAATCAAGTTGCTAATTAGGTCAAATGAAATGCTATATATATAGGAACCCTTAAAATTTTGACCGTTGGAGACTTATTTGGAATTTTATAAAATATTTAATGACTTTTTAACCCCATTTACTCCTTAATTACCACAGTTAAAAAGTATGCAACCTGAGAGTTTCGGTCGACCGAGCTATAGGTTCAGTTGCTCGAACACTCACATATAGAAAAGCTACTTTTGAAGTTCAGGTGCCTGGGGTTAAGTTCGGGCGGATGAGGTCAAGGCGATTTTCAAAATGTCCGAGGTTCGGTCGCTTGAACCTAAGTTCAGTCTGTTGAACCTCTTAGTTCGGCTGCCTGAGGTCAAAATGACAGTGGAGTTCGGGCGCCCGAGGATGTTGGAAAAAGTCAGGATTTAAGTTAAGTCGACCAAAGATACTTTGTTCAAATCGATTCGGTCACCCGAAAACAGGTCAACACTGTTGAGTTTTCCATGTTCGGTCGACCGAGGCATTTTCAACGTGCAAGTTCAATCGCCCGAAACCCTTACACTTTTAAGATTAGGTCCTATTTATTATTTAAAGTTCACCCCCGATTACATAGTTGATAGTGGGGATTATTTTAAGTGTTTTGTGTAAGGACCTAGGGTCTATCTAAGGTCTTTGTACTTAGTCTCAAAAATCTTGTGTCGGTCGACTGAAGGGTGATCCCTAAGGTCAATCTATGGTCTTGAGCATTTAGTCCTATCATGCATATGATGCAGTTATTATAGACCATATTATATTACAGACCAAGTAAAAAATGAATGAAAATACAATATCAAATAGGTTTTTGTTCTTTCGCTTCTTCAGATGCCATATATATGAAGCATGATCTTTGCCGTTCGTATGACCTCCTTGAGTTCCTACATACAAATATTTTCTGTCACCACGTCTCCTATGTTCTCTGTGTCGCCAGGAGTTAGGGATTACACCCGCGCCTGGGTTGTACCCCTCTGATATCCATCACGTGGCGCCTGAGCACTTCCTCGAGATGGCTACTGTAGGGGTACATTGCTCCTCGGTGTGCCGCACTCACGTTCCATATGCCTTGGTCTGCCACACCGGTAGCAAACACCTAAACCCATCATGCACTTCCCTATATTTTGTGTGCCACAAGTAGGGCAAGCAAAGGAAAATGTGGTACCCTGAGATGTACCACCACTAGTCTCTCGCCGCTAGCCTCCGCCACCAGCATATTTCTTCCAAGTGGCTTGCTTTTCACCCCTGGAAGGTGCGGGCCTCTTCTTCAGAATCTAAACCTCTGAATCCCCCTACAGACTCTCCTCTGCCACGGTGGCCTTATCCACTGGCATAGCAAGGTCCTAAATCTGTAGTATTACTGTCTGCTTCTGGATCTCCTTCCTCATACCCCTATCAAACTTCCAAGCTTTCCTCGCCTCATTCGATACCATAAATAGAGCAAAGCGAGACAACTCCATGAATTTGGCAGCATACTGCTGAACTTTCTACTGCCTTTGAGTCAGGACCATGAACTCCTCCATCTTTGCATTCCTGACAATGGCTGGAAAGTGCCACTCAAAGAACACCTCTCTGAAATGGCCCCATGTCATCGCCACCTGTACTGGCCTCTACTCCTCTAGCATCTTCACTGATTCTCACCATCTCTTCGCTTCACCTATCAACTTGAACGTCGCATAGAGCACCTTCTGCTCATCCGTGCAATGCAAAATAGCCAATATCTTCTCGATCTCTCGAATCTAATTCTCTGCTCGTATCGGGTCTGTACTCCCTGCAAAGGTAGGAGGCTTCAGTCTGGTAAACAGATCAATAGAGCCTCCCAGCTCAGTCGTGGGATGGTCCTGCCTCCTAGCATTCCGTGTAACCTCTGCCATAAACTGTTGGTCGAAGTCTCGAAACACTACTATAGAGTCACTACCAACCTCATGGGCAGCTCCCTCCCTACTACTGCCCCCAGCATTCGTAGTATTATCCCTGGACTCCATCCTGAAGAGACAATTGAGAAAATTGTTTAGAATCTTAGTACCTAACATATCTGCTACAACTACAATATTATAAGACTCATTTCAATGAATTAACATCCCTAATAACGACATACTCTGCTAACTTGATACTCTCATTCTAGCTCAAATTCTGCCTCTCCACTTGTAAACAAAATCGTTAATGGATTGCCATGATTTTATGAACCCGTCGACTGATCCAGAAAAAACACAGAAGTTCGCCAATGGATTTTTGTCTCCAAGCTTACGAAGGAAACTAGAAATTCCTATCATACCCATTCCTATCTTTGTCTTACTTTGACACCTATACTTTGGTAAGATCTCTTAATCTCGTCTAACCAAGTCTACAAGACCTAACAACCTAGTTAGCTCTGATACCAACTATAATGCCCCGACCCACTTGGTGGGCCTAGAGTGCTACTAAACATACATAACATATATCTCTTTGATACCATACATATACAACCCGCCCAAATAAGGGAAAACAAGTGTTTCATATTAATCTACATAAACATGCATGGAGGAAATACATACATTATCTAATACTTACCAGAGTCTCTAACTATTTCCCATATACATCCATACATAATTGAAAACATAATATGCTATATATACAATCCCCAAAAGAGATAGATACTGCACAAAATCTCACCAGCTCTGACAAGGACTGTAATAACCCGAGGAATTTTTCAGCACCTCGTCGACGAACACAGGGGTTTCGTCGACAAGGATTCTTAAGTGTCTCGTCGACGAAGGCACGTATCATTGATGAGAAGATACTGAGAGGGGGTTTTGGATGTCTGAAATTCGTCGAAGAGAAGAGAAGGTTTGTTGACGAACTTTCTTCAGGACTCGTCGACGAGGTGACGTGTCTCGTCGACAAATTCAACTCTATAAATAGTGAACACTCGGATTTTTAACAGAATTCCAGAGTAAATTACTCTCTCTCTCTCTCTCTCTCTCTCTCTAAAATGCACCCCTCCTTTTCTCTCTTCGATCCCAGCTTCGTTTCTTACTGGATCGATGATCTGAAGCCACCACGATGCTCCTGGAGAAGTTATCTGCAAGTCTGCTAGAGCAAATCGTCAGTGGAGGTGGTTTGAAATTCATTCAAAATTCAGACTAAGGTGTTTTATTTAGAATATGTTTTCCCTGTAGTTATAGGAAATGTTGTATGCAGGAAAATACTGATGTTTTGTTATGGGGGATGTCGTTTTCAGGGTGTTGAGTGGATAACCCTGTGGGTGTAGGGCCAGAGTTCAGTGAGGGCTTTTTCAGAAACTAGGTAATGGAAATATGCTATGCTAGGAGATTTGATTATATTAATAGAAATTTTAAAAATGTGCATGTATACCAGTTATTATGTAGTTTTTACAAAATAAGAGTTTTCAACACTTGTGTGGTCTGAGTAGATATTTCTTTGATATAAAACTTATATAACTTTTTACAACATATCATACTATAGAATATTTACTGATAAAGATTGATGTATATCACACTATATTTCAGAACAATTTATTATAAATGTTTGTTCAGAATCAGTACATTATAGTTTTTATACAAATCAGTTTATGCAGTATTTACAGTATGCCATGTTTTCCTAAATGCCATAACACTCAGAGTATACAGATAGATTATATAGATAAAGTATACATATAGATTATACAGACAGATTATATAGTATAGCATCAAGAAGCTACAGATTCAGATATACAATATTTACAGTACAGAGTTATAGTGTTATAATTATTTGGGAAACATGATAAAAATAGTAAAAGAGTATATATGTATATATATAGTATCAGATCCCTGTGAAAAAATTGTAGACAGATACAGATATAGATACAGAATACAGAGTACGGTACCGTTGCTAATAAAGATAGAGTGCAATCACATATTTTAGATAGTGTGTGGGCACCGTCAACTGTGCTTGGAGAGTATGCACCTCCCCAGTTCGCTAAGTTTAGGGGGCCAGTTTGACGAGGTAGTAGCCAGTCCGGCGCCTAGGAGAGTATACAGTTTGGCCGGGCTGAGGTAGTGTAGAGTATAGTGACTTATCTGGAGGGCCGACCAGATTAAGTCCCACCTAACCGCACAATCCTATCATGAGGGGTCAAATCATGACATACATATTTCCAGGGATAAAGCACAGTTATGTATATCTATATAATTTTACAGTATTTGATGAATATAGTATGATATTGGTAGTATGAAAAGTAGAAAAACATAGATGATACAGTTATGTTTTAAACTGCGAAAAATGTAAGATATGCTTTACATATTTATCATTTTATTATAGCTCAGATGTTATTTAAAGTATATATATAACTTAGTCGCCACACACTAGTAATAGCATATTTCCACTTACTGAGCGTCGACTCACCTTATTATTCTAACATTTTTCAGGTGAGCCAGTTAGGCGAGCATATCAGGCTCACGGATAGAGATTTCTTGGTTACCCTAGTAAAATTGTGTAGAATTTTGTATTTTTGAGATAGATTTTACTGGGGAGAGATGTATTTTATGACTATGTGATGGAAATACTGAGTTTTGATATTGTATGGTATATATGGCTGTGTGATTTATGTTTCCGCTGCATAGGTATGATATTGTAAACAGTAATACCCCAGCGCTCTTGAGGCCTGAGTTTCCATAGCAGGGATATTAGAGAAATTTATATATATATATATATATATATATATATATATATTTTAAAATGATATAATTTTGAAATCGTTACAAGGAATGTCTACTATCTAACTTTACCTGGCAACATGCTAGGCTCAATCCCTTGAAGGACCTAAAACAACATTTGTATACTAAGGTGAGACACCTCTCAATAAGATGGATTATATTATTATCAGTGTGTGGCTAGCATGAGATTTCTTCTTTACATATACTGCTAATATTTAAATACATTTAATTGACATTTTAAAATCTATACTGCTCTGTAAATATGAAAATACATACTGCTTGCTTAATATACCCCTTTCTATAGTAAATATGCCCATATATGTATAGAAGATACGACATGGTCTGTAGGACTAGCGTTGTCATGCCATCACATACACATGCGACATGCTTCCCCCTATGCGGGTTGTGTGGCCCAGAGGCTCGACCTAGCAAATAGCTGGCCGATTAATGTTAAGTCAAACATAAAGTAGTACGATGGTGCCTACTTAATTTGTACCCGAGGGCTGCCTGGTGGCTAAGTCATCCAGAATACGTCGTCGAATGGGGCCCCAGAATCTCTCCTTTTGGGGAGTACTTTACCTAGGCCACTAGTCACCTTTCCCATCCACACTCTATCTGAGACGTGTGGTTGCACCCCTATATACATGTAGCTATGGTACCGTGCTTTAACCATAAGAACACCATAATAGGGCTCTACTATTATATATGGAAATTTACATCATATAAAACTATAATCATCATTCATTTAATAAAACTGTAATATATCATAATCTGCACATACTTCTGTGAACTCATCTGCTAGATACTAATTGGGTAAAAATTGGTGTATCATATCTGTCATAACTGGCTCGATAAAATAACTCGGCCTTTCATAAACTCGGCATTTAGCTTTCACATCTCATCTCATCTCTTCGTATATAGCCATCATATCTCAAATCTCGGCTTATAGCCGTTACAGTTCAGTATTACACAAAATATGCTCATTTAATGTCAATTAAAAATATACTCATGCTACACAAGTTTTCATCTGATAACTCATACATAACTCATTTGCTTGAAAACATAAATACTATTGCTAAAACTGGGGTATGAATATCTCCAAGTTGTTATTTTACTAAATATAGATATATAGTTAAATACGCAAAAAATGGAGATAATCAACTCTACCGTCTTTGGTTGGTTTTTAAAATAGTCTATGGTTTGAAAAAACAACTTTCCAACCGGTGAAAACGTTCAGAAAGTCCAATACTATATTTTAAAAATATCATATTTAGATATAAACGGTTGGTTTTGAAAATAAAGTCGGTTAAACGAACCCTAAGCCCGAAAATCCTAGAAAACATTGTAACTATTTATCTAAAAACCGTTTTAACATTTCAATCTATTAGAACTCATAAACATAGTTGACATAATATAATCCCATCACCTATTTCCTGAAAAACACCTGAGATGCTCGAAAATTGAACCCTAGCTTTTCCCAAAATCAAGAATCCACTCCACTCAACTCTTAGATATTCACTCCCTGATCCCCATGGTAATTTTCGATCGTTAAAACAGGCAATGAATGGAGAAATATCGAAGAGAAAGAGAGTGTGGGTGCAGGTTCTAGAGAGAGAGAGAGATATTTTGATTTCTTAACCATGAAGCAATTGAAAATCTATTTATAGACCCATTGACTTGGTCAAATTCGTCGAAAAAATGATGCCTTCATCGACGAACCGCATAAGGTCATTCATCAACAAAAGAAGGGTCTCGTCGACGAACCCTAAGCCTGATATTTTTTGCTCGTTCTGGATCTCTTCGTCAACGAAGCTTTGAATTTCAGCGACAAACCTCAGAAGGGCCTTCATCGATGAGAACATGAACTTCGTTGACGAATCCTGTTGAAATCCCCTTTTCCATTTCTTATTTAATTTCCTTATTTTACCGGTTCGGGTCTTTACAACAAACCTAAACCGTCTGATGATCATGCCATCGCATCCACTCCGCCTGAGTCCTCTGATTTGGATGTCCGCTGTATTAGTAGGACAAGGGCACCTCCTACCTATCTTAGTGACTACCACTGTTTTTCTACTCTTGACTCTCTTCACGAGTGTCGTAATTATTGTGAAGTTTGTTCTATTTTTGTTTGGTAGTAAGTAATGTCTGAAGAACTTGACGCACTTCGCAAAACGCATACTTATGACCTATTTGACCTGCCTCCTAGAAAGACTGTAGTTGGGAACAAATGGGTGTATAAAAGCAAAATGAACTCCAACGGTTCTGAAGTAAGACATAAAGCTTGTTTAGTGGCAAAGGGCTTTACTCAGGAGTATGACATTGATTATGAGGAGACATTTGCCCCTATTGCTTGATTACCTCCGTTCGCTCCCTTTTGGCTGTTGCCTCTGCCCAACGATGACCTTTATTTCATATAGTTGTCAAGAATGCCTTCTTACATGGTGATTTGGCTAAGGAGGTATAAATGCAACCCCCTCCAGGCTATCCTCATCCTCCTGGTAAGGTCTATCATCTCCGACGTGCATTATATGGGCTTAAGCAAGCTCCCTGTGCTTGGTTTGCCAAGTTCAGCTCCACTGTTGCACAACTTGAGTTTGCTTCTAGCACCTATGATTCAACTCTTTTTACTCATGACATTGATACTGGAATCACTATTCTACTACTTTATGTTGATGATATGATCATTACTAGTGATGATACTTTTGGTATTCATGAGCTCAAACAGTTTCTGTGTCAGCAGTTTGAGATGAAAGACCTCGGTTCTCTTAGCTACTTCTTCGACTTAGAGGTGTCCCCTACTTTTGATGGCTTCTCTTTGACCCAAGCCAAGTATGCTTCTGATCTTCTCACACGTGTTGGTCTCATATATTGTAAGATAGCTGATAGTCTGCCGGAGCTCAACATCAAACTCCGTCCTACTGATGGGGAGCTCCTTCCCGATGCCACTCATTACCGACAGCTTGTTGGAAGCTTGATTTATCTCACTGTCGCTAGACCAGACATTGCCTATGCAGTGCACCTTGTTAGCCAGTTTAGGTCGGCTCCTCGTTCCGTTTACTATGCAGTTGTTCTTTGCATCTTGGGCAGGGGACCCTACTATTCGCTGGTCTACCACTGGTTTCCTTTTTCTACTTGGTGACTCTCTTATCTCTTGGCAGAGTAAAAAGTAGACTGTTGTTGCCAATAAAACAAATTGAAAACTTTATTTTTAGGGATTCTATGATGGATTATCTCACATTTGAGTGATTATGTATCTATATATTCACTAGCCCTGCATGTTTATATAAATTTAAAATCACTAAAAAAATCACAAAATAAAAAATAAAATTGTTTTTTTTTATACATAAAATATTATTTCTTGAAATAGTTTCAATTTATTTGCCTTGAATCATTCAATTTGATTTATGATTTAGGTTTTTCTTTCATGGTAGCTTATTGAAATTTCCAATTATAAAAAAAAAAAAAAAAAAAAGGTGGTTTGAATGGGTATTTAATACTCACTCGTCTTGCTTAGGATAGCATTTGAACTATGAACTTAGTTTCCTTGTTTCATTTTGTTAACAAATAATCTAATGATGGATTCTCCAAAGAAGCGCACTAGTGCTTAGGCACCGCTGGGCACATTGATCCTCACCGCCCAACCAGATTACTAGGTGTGTATGAGAGGAGAGGTAAAATCTGAAGTTTAATCGTTTTTCTTGCCTACAATAACATTTTGATCTTAATTTTTCTCTATCAATTATTTATAATTTAATCAATGTGACAATGCATTCCCCAAATTAGCATACCAGTGCTCTACTAGGTTTTTTTTTAAGGTGAGATGGTGATCGCTATTTAACCAGACTTTTGCGAGCAAATCGAATAATAAAAGGAAAGGTAAGATTAAATAGCAATAATAGCTAACCCGATAAATGATTATCCATGATTCAGTAGAGTTATTTTTGAGTGGAAGAGATGGGGGCACTAGTATATTTCTGGTGTTTAAACATAGCCCTAGATTTGACATGTTTAACGTAAATCAAATCCTATTAATTTATGATGTAACGTAGTTAATTAGATGACTTAACAACACATATTTTAAATCAAATCCTATTTCTATCACTCTCTCACCACCTGTTGAGGCATCCAGTCCCTTGGGCCTGTACATGTTGACATCTACTATCAACCATAGTTTGTCTTGGTTCTCACCTCACAGTGAAAAGAAGTGTAAGTAGTGCATTTGCATATGTGTAGTGTTGGAAAGCTCTTCTTGACAAGAACTTTGGGGAATGGCTATTATTGATGTTCCTTTCTTGAATTAGGGGAACTCCTTCGTTTCACACTGCTTTAGAGTGACTGCAACTTTTGTTCAACGGTTCCTCTAGACTATGCCAACTAATATTGTAAAAAACTAGTAAATCAGCAGTGCAAAACTTTAAGATTAGTTATGACCTTTAAAAATTATCCCATAAAATAAAAGTAGTTGGATCCAAGAATTAGGAAAACAAGGAATGCAGTTCCTTGTTCCATAATTGTGTGTAAGCTTGTTCTCGTACACTTAAGTGTGTGCTCCTTGAGTTTCCTTTTTGGGTAGGAGGTTTGACTCGGGACAGACTGTTCCTCTTATCCGGGCATTGATTTGCTTGCAAGAGATGACTCCTCCACATAAGATTTGAAACTTACAAATTACAAAATATTATATTAATTATTGGACCCACAAAAGTGATGTAAGACTCATATTATTGGGACTCATACTACCTTTACCTCTCACTTACATCACTTCAAATATTAACATGACTTCTTACAATTGGCATATCCAAATCCTATGTAAGAGACCGTTTCTCATAAGTCTTTCTCTTTGTTGGCAATTGATTTATTAAAGCTCTTGTTGATCTTTTAGCCATCAAAATGGTTGTAATTATTTTGTGGAGGAATAGTGATTATATCTAGTTGGTATTTTCTCAATTTTAAATTGATTCATAGATCATATTTGGAACTTGAAAAATATTGAATAAATGAAGGGGAAAAAAAAAAAAAACTTCATTTTTCATGTTTAGCTGTTAAAAAAAGTGAGAAAGAAATTAAAAAATAAACCAAATCAAAGAATAAAATTTTGATTTCACACATCATTAAAATTGAAATAATTATTTTAATTTAAATAATATAACACAAAATAAATTTCTTTTTTTTTTTTATAAATAAAATCCTTAATCCCAATGAACCAATATAGTTTTGACCAACCACAATTTACTCATGTATTCTTTATTTTCTCTATTCAACTTGTTATGTGTTAAAGGTGCGACTGCTCTAAAGTGCTTTTGGAAACGACCAAGGAAACTCAGACTGTCCGTGTAAGCTCGTCACTGTCCGCAGCTTTAGTTTCCTTTTCAGACGGTGCAGTGCAGAGCAGTGCGGTAGGAACCCAAGCAGGGCGGAGAGTTTTCTTGGAACCCCAAAAGGTTAAATGGCCACACAAACCACTCTGCACAAATGAGATACTGCCTTGCCTTACCTTGCCAGTATTCATGCTTCCACATTTCATTCCTACAATGCCCCAACCAGATTGAGCTAATTTTTGAGCTGAACAACTTTGAGCCGACATGGAGAACATTAAATCCTAAAGTGTTTGGATGGAAAAATTGTACATTTTTGGAAAAATGATTGAAAGAAAAATTATAATAAATTAATAATGAAAAAACATATATATACTTATTATAAGTTGAGGCGAAGTCTGATTATTGTTCTTAAAGTCGATTTTGTATCTATAGAAAAATAATATCAGTGTAAATAGTCATATAGAGCACGATCTCCAAGTTTTGCCCGTAAGCTTAGTTTGTGTGCATTACACGTGTTAAATGGGTTGGTATGAGTCATCGTAGCATCATTATTTATGACCCATATATATAAATATATGACCCATTTATGACCCATTTGGAGGAGAGGTTCACGACTCAAGGAGTTACAATCTGAACAGTGGAGATGGGATTTGGAGGTCAAGAATTGGGGTTTTTGCCCATGAACAGTAACCGCGAATTTGGTATATTCTCTCTAATTCTCTTTGTATTTGCCAAGATTGTAGATATCTTGATGAGAGATTTTTGTATCCTCTAATTACAATTAAAGAAGACTTTGTGTACCCATTATTTGATTGATAGTGGAGATTTTAACTGGATTAGGTCCCGTGATTTTTCTTCCTCACATTGGAGAAGTTTTCCACGTAAAAAACTACTTGTGTTCTTGTGGCTTGGTGTAATTGATTATTTTTCTTATTATTTCCAGCACAAATAAAAGTAGAGATACACTATATTTGCTTGCATATTGGGAGAAGAATTATTCCGCTGTGGTTGTTTAGTGATATCTCTCCCAACAAAGTGGTATTAGAGCCCGGTTTCCAGATTGTCAGGTTGGTAGTTTGAGTTATGGAAGCAAATATTAGTAGAATGATTAATCTCAATGGTTTAAATTATCACATATGGAAAGGAAAAATTGAGGATCTTCTTTATGTAAAAGATTATTACCTACCGGTATTTAGTGCTGAAAAACCAGAAAAAAAGTCTGATGTGGAATGGACTTTGTTACATCGACAGGTGTGTGGGTATATCAGGCAATGGGTAGATGATAATGTTTTGAACCATATTAGTGGAGAAACAAATGCATGTTCTCTATGGAATAAGCTTGAACAGTTATATGCTAGAAAGACTGGAAATAATAAGTTGTTTCTGAGTAAACAAATGATGGCTTTGAGGTACCAAGATGGGACTCCTTTATCTGATCACCTGAATACATTCCAAGGAATTATTAATCAGTTGGCTGGAATGGGTATTAAGTTTGATGATGAGATACAAGGGTTGTGGTTGCTTGGTTCATTACCGGACTCGTGGGAGACGCACAGAACTTCATTGTCTAACTTCGCTCTAGAAGGTGTAATCACAATGGATATGGCCAAGAGCTGTTTGCTAAATGAAGAGACGAGAAGAAAAACACAAGGGTCCTCTTCACAGTCAGAGATCTTGGTTACAGAAAAGAGGGGGAGAAGTAAGAGCAAAGGTTCGAAGAACAGAGATAACAGCAGAAGCAAGTCCAACAAGTTTGCAAATGTTGAGTGTCATCATTGCGGGAAAAAGGGACACATCAAGAAATATCACAGGCAATTAAAGAGAAAAAACAAGAATGAGAAAGGGAAGGGAATGAAGAATGGAGATGACAAAGATGGTAATGATAGAGTTGCTACTACCACTCCTGCAGAATTCCTCATTGTTTATGATGATGAGATGATAAATGTTGCACATCATGAGACCAGTTGGGTGATTGACAGTGGTGCCTCCATTCATGCTACATCTCGGAAGGATTTCTTTACATCCTATAGATTTGGTGACTTTGGAACAGTAAAGATGGGAAACGATGGCTTGGTTAAAGTCATTGGAATTGGGGATGTGTATCTGAAGACAAAATAATGGCACGATTTTAGTTCTTAGAGATATGAAGCATATTCCTGACATTCGTTTGAATTTGATTTCTGCGGGTAAACTTGATGACGAAGGGTACTGCAGCACTTTCAGTGATGGCCAGTGGAAGCTCACCAAGGGTACTATGGTTGTGGCTCGAGGCATGAAGCACTATGCATTGTACATTCTGCAAGCAAAGATCTCCAACGACATTATTAATGCGATGGAGGATAATGGTATAACAGAGTTGTGGCACAAAAGACTGGCTCAGATGAGTGAGAAAGGATTAGCTCTACTGGGGAAGAAAAGTCTACTATGTGGACAGAAAAGTACATTTCTGAAAAGGTGTACTCATTGTTTGTCAGGGAAGCAAAGCAGAGTTTCCTTCAAGAATTCCCCTCATTTGAGAAAGTCAGAGATATTGGATTTAGTACATTCGGATGTGTGTGGCCCTATGAAGATGAGAACACTTGGTGGCTCCAGATACTTTGTGACCTTCATAGATGATCATTCAAGGAAGTTGGGGGTATATATCTTGAAGTCAAAAGACCAAGTGTTGGCTGAGTTCAAGAAATTTCAAGCCCTAGTTGAGAGACAGACTGGGAAGAAACTGAGGTGCATCCAGACTGACAACGGTGGAGAGTATTCTGGTCCATTTGATGAGTATTGCAGACAACAAGGTATTCGGCATCAAAAGACTCCTCCAAAAACTCCTCAATTGAATGGCATAGTAGAAAGGACGAACAGAACACTGCTTGAGAGAGTGAGATGTTTGCTTTCACAAGCCCGGTTGCCAAAATCCTTTTGGGGGGAGGCATTGAGCACTGTAGTTTATGTGTTGAATCTTACACCCCGTGTTCCTCTACAATTTGATGTGCCAAACCGAGTTGGGACAGGTAATGATGTTTCCTATAATCATTTGCGTGTTTTTGGGTGCAAAGCATTTGTGCATATTCCAAAAGTTGAAAGGTCCAAACTTGATGAGAAAATGCGACAGTGTATATTCCTTGGCTACGGTCAAGATGAATTTGGATACAAGCTTTATGATCCAGTTGAGAAGAAAATTGTGAGAAGAAGAGATGTCGTGTTTGTAGAAGATCAGATGATTCAGGATATTGAGAAGGCAGAGAAACCTATGTCTCAGCAGGGTGACAGTTTAACTGATGTGGATCCATTTCCTTTGAAGAATTTTTCTTCTCAAGTTAAGGATGATGTTCAAGATGACCACCAGGGTAGAGGTGATGTGGATGTTCCCTTACAGGTTTAGGGAGGTGTTGAGACTGATGAGCAATTGATAGTGCCAGAGACTCCACCAGAGATTCCATCCAGGAGGTCAGTCAGAGACCGACATCCTTCCACTCGGAATTCAACAGAACAATATGTGTTATTGATTGACGGGGGAGAGCCCCAGTGTTTTGCCGAAGCCATGGAAGATGAACACAAGACAGAGTGGGTTGAGGCCATGCAAGATGAGATACAGTCATTGTATGATAACCAAACCTTTGAGTTAGTGAAGTTTCCTAAAGGAAAAAGAGCTCTGGAGAACAAGTAGATTTACAAGAAGAAGCCAAATGAGTTCTCTTTGCGACCACGGTACAAAGCTAGATTGGTTGTCAAAGGGTTCGGTCAGAGAAAAGGTATTGATTTTGATGAGATCTTCTCTCCAATGGTAAAGATGTCATCGATCCGTACAGTACTCGGCTTAGCAGCTAGTCTTGACTTGGAAGTTGAGCAGATGGATGTGAAAACCGCCTTTCGTCATGGTGATTTGGTGGAAGAGACTTATATGAAGCAGTCAGAGGGTTTCAGAGTGAAAGGGAAAGAGGATTATGTGTGCAAACTAAAGAAAAGTCTATATGGTTTGAAACAAGCACCGAGACAGTGGTATAAGAAGTTTGAGTCTATTATGGGGGAGCAAGGCTACAAGAAGACAACTTCAGATCACTATGTATTTGTTCAGAAATTCTCTGATGATGATTTTATTTTCTTACTGCTTTATGTGGATGACTTGCTAATTGTTGGCAGGAATGCTTCAAGGATTGGCTAGTTGAAGAAGCAATTGAGTAAGTCATTTGCTATAAAGGACTTGGGGCCAGCAAAGAAAATTCTTGGCATAAGAATTAGTCGTGACAGGAGTGCCAAGAAATTATATTTGTCACAGGAGGAGTACATTGAGAAAGTGCTTCAGAGGTTCAATATGGAAAAAGCTAAAGTGGTTAGCTCTCCTCTTGCTACCCACTTCAAACTAAGTACAAAGGAATGTCCTTCTAAAGATAAGGAAAAGGAAGACATGGAAAGAGTTCCTTATGCCTCAGTAGTAGGAAGTTTGATGTATGCAATGATTTGCACAAGACCAAATATAGCCTATGCAGTTGGTGTAGTTAGCCGATTCTTGTCAAATCTGGGAAGAGAGCATTGGAATGCAGTGAAGTGGATCATGAGGTATCTTCGAGGCACTTCCAATTTGAGACTTGGTTTGAGAAATAGACAACCATTGTTAGTTGGCTACACAGATGCAGATATGGCTGGGGATGTGGACACTCGTAAGTCTACTTCGGGCTATTTGATAACTTTTGCAAGTGGGGCTATAGCTTGGCAATCGAGACTTCAAAAGTGCATTGCTCTTTCTACGACAGAGACAGAGTTCATTGCAGCAACGGAAGCGACTAAAGAGTTGTTATGGGCAAAAAAGTTCTTGAGAGAACTTGGTTTTGAGTAGTAGAGGTATGTGTTGTTTTGTGATAGTCAGAGTGCTATTCATCTTGTTAAGAATTCCAGTTTCCATGCAAGATCGAAGCACATTGATATACTATACCATTGGATCAAAGATGCGTCGAACGATAAGTTATTGGAACTTGAAAAAGTTCACACTGATGATAATGGTTCTGATATGTTGACAAAGACACTACCAAGGGAGAAGCTTGAAGTTTGTTGTTCGATCGCCGAGATGGCGATTCCCTCCACATAGTCGGAAAGGGGGAGATTTGTTGGGTTATTTCCTTCCATGTGGAGGAAAGCCCAAGTAGGCTTTATTAAAATACCAAAGCCCAGCCCTTTTAGTATGGAAAACCTAAAGGAAGTTGTAAAAAGAGAGAGGAGAAGAAAGGAGCCGTCACTTCTCAAAAGAAAGAGAGAAAAACGTGGTTTTTTCTCATGCTGCTCAGATTTCATCAAGACTCCGATCCCGCTTCGTCTGTGATCCGATCGAGCTGAAATTTGGAGGAGAGGTTCATGACTCAAGGAGCTACAATCTGAGCAGTGGAGATCAGATTTGGAGCTCGGGAATTGGGGTTTTTTCCCATGAACAGTAATTGCGAATTTGGTATATTCTTTCTAATTCTCTTTGTATTTGCCAAGATTGTAGATATCTTGATGAGAGATTTTTGTATCCTCTAATTACGATTAAAGAAGACTTTGTGTACCCATTATTTGATTGATAGTGGAGATTTTAACTGGATTAGGTCCCATGATTTTTCTTCCTCACACCGGGGAAGTTTTTCACGTAAAAAACTGCTTGTGTTCTTGTGGCTTGGTGTGATTGATTATTTCTCTTATTATTTCCAGCACGTATAAAAGTAGAGATACACTATATTTGCTTGCATATAGGGAGAAGAATTATTCCGCTGTGGTTGTTTATTGATATCTCTCCCAACACCATACCCATTTAGATATGGGTCAACCTATTTACCCATTTAATTTTAAAGTATACGAAATCAATTGTTAAATACACACTAAAACTTATAACTATTTTCACACATTATCATTATCACAATTTACAGTCATCTTTGAAGGTTATTCGATCTATTACTTGATTGAAAAATATGTGCATAATTATGTAATTATGTACATATATGCATTCATATTAATTGATTTGCATAACCAAATCAAACCAATTGAGCATGCTAATAATTGTGTAATAACCTATACTTTGAATTGCCATGCCAATAATTACAAATTATATAAAAATTTATGAATTATACTATTAATTACGTAATAAACTATACAATTTAATTTCAAATGATAATTAAAGAAAATACTATAATTATATGTTAATATAATTATAAATATATTTAAACCAATGAGTTACGTAATTGCGTACATGCATGTATGCATATTAATTGATTTGCATAACCAAACTCAACTAATTATGTATAATCATAATTACATAATATATGTACATCTCTCTCTCTCTCTCTCTCTCTCTCTCTGTATATATATATATATATATATATATATATATATATATATATATATGATGTATCTATAATTACGAAATTATGTATATAGATTTTCAAATTATAATATTGATTTTGTAATCAATTATATAGTTTAATTTTAAAAGGTAGTTGTAATTACATATATGCATGCATGCCTATTAATTGATTTGCATAAATGAATCCAACCAATTATGTACACTCATAATTGTATAACGTAGTTAATTAGATGACTTAACAACACATATTTTAAATCAAATCCTATTTCTATCACTCTCTCACCACCTGTTGAGGCATCCAGCCCCTTGGGCCTGTACATGTTGACATCTACTATCAACCATAGTTTGTCTTGGTTCTCACCTCACAGTGAAAAGAAGTGTAAGTAGTGCATTTGCATATGTGTAGTGTTGGAAAGCTCTTCTTGACAAGAACTTTGGGGAATGGCTATTATTGATGTTCCTTTCTTGAATTAGGGGAACTCCTTCGTTTCACACTGCTTTAGAGTGACTGCAACTTTTGTTCAACGGTTCCTCTAGACTATGCCAACTAATATTGTAAAAAACTAGTAAATCAGCAGTGCAAAACTTTAAGATTAGTTATGACCTTTAAAAATTATCCCATAAAATAAAAGTAGTTGGATCCAAGAATTAGGAAAACAAGGAATGCAGTTCCTTGTTCCATAATTGTGTGTAAGCTTGTTCTCGTACACTTAAGTGTGTGCTCCTTGAGTTTCCTTTTTGGGTAGGAGGTTTGACTCGGGACAGACTGTTCCTCTTATCCGGGCATTGATTTGCTTGCAAGAGATGACTCCTCCACATAAGATTTGAAACTTACAAATTACAAAATATTATATTAATTATTGGACCCACAAAAGTGATGTAAGACTCATATTATTGGGACTCATACTACCTTTACCTCTCACTTACATCACTTCAAATATTAACATGACTTCTTACAATTGGCATATCCAAATCCTATGTAAGAGACCGTTTCTCATAAGTCTTTCTCTTTGTTGGCAATTGATTTATTAAAGCTCTTGTTGATCTTTTAGCCATCAAAATGGTTGTAATTATTTTGTGGAGGAATAGTGATTATATCTAGTTGGTATTTTCTCAATTTTAAATTGATTCATAGATCATATTTGGAACTTGAAAAATATTGAATAAATGAAGGGGAAAAAAAAAAAAAACTTCATTTTTCATGTTTAGCTGTTAAAAAAAGTGAGAAAGAAATTAAAAAATAAACCAAATCAAAGAATAAAATTTTGATTTCACACATCATTAAAATTGAAATAATTATTTTAATTTAAATAATATAACACAAAATAAATTTCTTTTTTTTTTTTATAAATAAAATCCTTAATCCCAATGAACCAATATAGTTTTGACCAACCACAATTTACTCATGTATTCTTTATTTTCTCTATTCAACTTGTTATGTGTTAAAGGTGCGACTGCTCTAAAGTGCTTTTGGAAACGACCAAGGAAACTCAGACTGTCCGTGTAAGCTCGTCACTGTCCGCAGCTTTAGTTTCCTTTTCAGACGGTGCAGTGCAGAGCAGTGCGGTAGGAACCCAAGCAGGGCGGAGAGTTTTCTTGGAACCCCAAAAGGTTAAATGGCCACACAAACCACTCTGCACAAATGAGATACTGCCTTGCCTTACCTTGCCAGTATTCATGCTTCCACATTTCATTCCTACAATGCCCCAACCAGATTGAGCTAATTTTTGAGCTGAACAACTTTGAGCCGACATGGAGAACATTAAATCCTAAAGTGTTTGGATGGAAAAATTGTACATTTTTGGAAAAATGATTGAAAGAAAAATTATAATAAATTAATAATGAAAAAACATATATATACTTATTATAAGTTGAGGCGAAGTCTGATTATTGTTCTTAAAGTCGATTTTGTATCTATAGAAAAATAATATCAGTGTAAATAGTCATATAGAGCACGATCTCCAAGTTTTGCCCGTAAGCTTAGTTTGTGTGCATTACACGTGTTAAATGGGTTGGTATGAGTCATCGTAGCATCATTATTTATGACCCATATATATAAATATATGACCCATTTATGACCCATTTGGAGGAGAGGTTCACGACTCAAGGAGTTACAATCTGAACAGTGGAGATGGGATTTGGAGGTCAAGAATTGGGGTTTTTGCCCATGAACAGTAACCGCGAATTTGGTATATTCTCTCTAATTCTCTTTGTATTTGCCAAGATTGTAGATATCTTGATGAGAGATTTTTGTATCCTCTAATTACAATTAAAGAAGACTTTGTGTACCCATTATTTGATTGATAGTGGAGATTTTAACTGGATTAGGTCCCGTGATTTTTCTTCCTCACATTGGAGAAGTTTTCCACGTAAAAAACTACTTGTGTTCTTGTGGCTTGGTGTAATTGATTATTTTTCTTATTATTTCCAGCACAAATAAAAGTAGAGATACACTATATTTGCTTGCATATTGGGAGAAGAATTATTCCGCTGTGGTTGTTTAGTGATATCTCTCCCAACAAAGTGGTATTAGAGCCCGGTTTCCAGATTGTCAGGTTGGTAGTTTGAGTTATGGAAGCAAATATTAGTAGAATGATTAATCTCAATGGTTTAAATTATCACATATGGAAAGGAAAAATTGAGGATCTTCTTTATGTAAAAGATTATTACCTACCGGTATTTAGTGCTGAAAAACCAGAAAAAAAGTCTGATGTGGAATGGACTTTGTTACATCGACAGGTGTGTGGGTATATCAGGCAATGGGTAGATGATAATGTTTTGAACCATATTAGTGGAGAAACAAATGCATGTTCTCTATGGAATAAGCTTGAACAGTTATATGCTAGAAAGACTGGAAATAATAAGTTGTTTCTGAGTAAACAAATGATGGCTTTGAGGTACCAAGATGGGACTCCTTTATCTGATCACCTGAATACATTCCAAGGAATTATTAATCAGTTGGCTGGAATGGGTATTAAGTTTGATGATGAGATACAAGGGTTGTGGTTGCTTGGTTCATTACCGGACTCGTGGGAGACGCACAGAACTTCATTGTCTAACTTCGCTCTAGAAGGTGTAATCACAATGGATATGGCCAAGAGCTGTTTGCTAAATGAAGAGACGAGAAGAAAAACACAAGGGTCCTCTTCACAGTCAGAGATCTTGGTTACAGAAAAGAGGGGGAGAAGTAAGAGCAAAGGTTCGAAGAACAGAGATAACAGCAGAAGCAAGTCCAACAAGTTTGCAAATGTTGAGTGTCATCATTGCGGGAAAAAGGGACACATCAAGAAATATCACAGGCAATTAAAGAGAAAAAACAAGAATGAGAAAGGGAAGGGAATGAAGAATGGAGATGACAAAGATGGTAATGATAGAGTTGCTACTACCACTCCTGCAGAATTCCTCATTGTTTATGATGATGAGATGATAAATGTTGCACATCATGAGACCAGTTGGGTGATTGACAGTGGTGCCTCCATTCATGCTACATCTCGGAAGGATTTCTTTACATCCTATAGATTTGGTGACTTTGGAACAGTAAAGATGGGAAACGATGGCTTGGTTAAAGTCATTGGAATTGGGGATGTGTATCTGAAGACAAAATAATGGCACGATTTTAGTTCTTAGAGATATGAAGCATATTCCTGACATTCGTTTGAATTTGATTTCTGCGGGTAAACTTGATGACGAAGGGTACTGCAGCACTTTCAGTGATGGCCAGTGGAAGCTCACCAAGGGTACTATGGTTGTGGCTCGAGGCATGAAGCACTATGCATTGTACATTCTGCAAGCAAAGATCTCCAACGACATTATTAATGCGATGGAGGATAATGGTATAACAGAGTTGTGGCACAAAAGACTGGCTCAGATGAGTGAGAAAGGATTAGCTCTACTGGGGAAGAAAAGTCTACTATGTGGACAGAAAAGTACATTTCTGAAAAGGTGTACTCATTGTTTGTCAGGGAAGCAAAGCAGAGTTTCCTTCAAGAATTCCCCTCATTTGAGAAAGTCAGAGATATTGGATTTAGTACATTCGGATGTGTGTGGCCCTATGAAGATGAGAACACTTGGTGGCTCCAG
This sequence comes from Malania oleifera, assembly GCF_029873635.1. Classification (NCBI taxonomy): domain Eukaryota; kingdom Viridiplantae; phylum Streptophyta; class Magnoliopsida; order Santalales; family Ximeniaceae; genus Malania; species Malania oleifera. The sequence continues at coordinate 69,788,982 of NC_080418.1, read as the reverse complement.
ATACTTTGTGACCTTCATAGATGATCATTCAAGGAAGTTGGGGGTATATATCTTGAAGTCAAAAGACCAAGTGTTGGCTGAGTTCAAGAAATTTCAAGCCCTAGTTGAGAGACAGACTGGGAAGAAACTGAGGTGCATCCAGACTGACAACGGTGGAGAGTATTCTGGTCCATTTGATGAGTATTGCAGACAACAAGGTATTCGGCATCAAAAGACTCCTCCAAAAACTCCTCAATTGAATGGCATAGTAGAAAGGACGAACAGAACACTGCTTGAGAGAGTGAGATGTTTGCTTTCACAAGCCCGGTTGCCAAAATCCTTTTGGGGGGAGGCATTGAGCACTGTAGTTTATGTGTTGAATCTTACACCCCGTGTTCCTCTACAATTTGATGTGCCAAACCGAGTTGGGACAGGTAATGATGTTTCCTATAATCATTTGCGTGTTTTTGGGTGCAAAGCATTTGTGCATATTCCAAAAGTTGAAAGGTCCAAACTTGATGAGAAAATGCGACAGTGTATATTCCTTGGCTACGGTCAAGATGAATTTGGATACAAGCTTTATGATCCAGTTGAGAAGAAAATTGTGAGAAGAAGAGATGTCGTGTTTGTAGAAGATCAGATGATTCAGGATATTGAGAAGGCAGAGAAACCTATGTCTCAGCAGGGTGACAGTTTAACTGATGTGGATCCATTTCCTTTGAAGAATTTTTCTTCTCAAGTTAAGGATGATGTTCAAGATGACCACCAGGGTAGAGGTGATGTGGATGTTCCCTTACAGGTTTAGGGAGGTGTTGAGACTGATGAGCAATTGATAGTGCCAGAGACTCCACCAGAGATTCCATCCAGGAGGTCAGTCAGAGACCGACATCCTTCCACTCGGAATTCAACAGAACAATATGTGTTATTGATTGACGGGGGAGAGCCCCAGTGTTTTGCCGAAGCCATGGAAGATGAACACAAGACAGAGTGGGTTGAGGCCATGCAAGATGAGATACAGTCATTGTATGATAACCAAACCTTTGAGTTAGTGAAGTTTCCTAAAGGAAAAAGAGCTCTGGAGAACAAGTAGATTTACAAGAAGAAGCCAAATGAGTTCTCTTTGCGACCACGGTACAAAGCTAGATTGGTTGTCAAAGGGTTCGGTCAGAGAAAAGGTATTGATTTTGATGAGATCTTCTCTCCAATGGTAAAGATGTCATCGATCCGTACAGTACTCGGCTTAGCAGCTAGTCTTGACTTGGAAGTTGAGCAGATGGATGTGAAAACCGCCTTTCGTCATGGTGATTTGGTGGAAGAGACTTATATGAAGCAGTCAGAGGGTTTCAGAGTGAAAGGGAAAGAGGATTATGTGTGCAAACTAAAGAAAAGTCTATATGGTTTGAAACAAGCACCGAGACAGTGGTATAAGAAGTTTGAGTCTATTATGGGGGAGCAAGGCTACAAGAAGACAACTTCAGATCACTATGTATTTGTTCAGAAATTCTCTGATGATGATTTTATTTTCTTACTGCTTTATGTGGATGACTTGCTAATTGTTGGCAGGAATGCTTCAAGGATTGGCTAGTTGAAGAAGCAATTGAGTAAGTCATTTGCTATAAAGGACTTGGGGCCAGCAAAGAAAATTCTTGGCATAAGAATTAGTCGTGACAGGAGTGCCAAGAAATTATATTTGTCACAGGAGGAGTACATTGAGAAAGTGCTTCAGAGGTTCAATATGGAAAAAGCTAAAGTGGTTAGCTCTCCTCTTGCTACCCACTTCAAACTAAGTACAAAGGAATGTCCTTCTAAAGATAAGGAAAAGGAAGACATGGAAAGAGTTCCTTATGCCTCAGTAGTAGGAAGTTTGATGTATGCAATGATTTGCACAAGACCAAATATAGCCTATGCAGTTGGTGTAGTTAGCCGATTCTTGTCAAATCTGGGAAGAGAGCATTGGAATGCAGTGAAGTGGATCATGAGGTATCTTCGAGGCACTTCCAATTTGAGACTTGGTTTGAGAAATAGACAACCATTGTTAGTTGGCTACACAGATGCAGATATGGCTGGGGATGTGGACACTCGTAAGTCTACTTCGGGCTATTTGATAACTTTTGCAAGTGGGGCTATAGCTTGGCAATCGAGACTTCAAAAGTGCATTGCTCTTTCTACGACAGAGACAGAGTCTCAATAATATGAATCACACCTATTAATTTATGATGTAACGTAGTTAATTAGATGACTTAACAACACATATTTTAAATCAAATCCTATTTCTATCACTCTCTCACCACCTGTTGAGGCATCCAGTCCCTTGGGCCTGTACATGTTGACATCTACTATCAACCATAGTTTGTCTTGGTTCTCATCTACTATCTCTTAATCTCGTCTAACCAAGTCTACAAGACTTAACAACCTAGTTAGCTCTGATACCAACTATAATGCCCCGACCCTCTTGGTGGGCCTAGAGTGCTACTAAACATACATAACATATATCTCTCTAATACCATACATATACAACCTACCCAAATAAGGGAAAACAAGTGTTTCATATTGATCTGCATAAACATGCATGGTGGAAATACATACATCATCTAATACTTACCAGAGTCTCTAACTGTTTCCCATATACATCCATACATAATTGAAAACATAATATGCTATATATACCATCCCCAAAAGAGATAGATACTGCACAAAATCTCACCAGCTCTGACAAGGACTGTAATAACCCGAGGAATTTTTCAGCACCTCGTCGACGAACACAGGGGTTTCGTCGACGAGGATTCTTGAGTGTCTCGTCAATGAAGGCACGTATCGTTGATGAGAAGATATCAAGAGGGGGTTTTGGATGTCTGAAATTCGTCGAAGAGAAGAGAAGGTTCGTTGACGAACTTTCTTCAGGACTCGTCGACGAGGTGACGTGTCTCGTTGACAAATCCAGCTCTATAAATAGTGAACACTTGGATTTTTAACAGAATTCCAGAGTAAATTACCCTCTCTCTCTCTCTCTCTCTCTCTCTCTCTCTCTAAAATGCACCCCTCCTTTTCTCTCTTCGATCCCAGCTTTGTTTCTTATTGGATCGATGATCTGAAGCCACCACGATGCTCCTGGAGAAGTTCTCTGCAAGTCTGCTAGAGTAGATCGTCGGTGGAGGTGGTTTGAAATTCATCTCAAATTCAGGGTAAGGTGTTTTATTTAGAATATGTTTTCCCTGCAGTTATAGGAAATGTTGTATACAGGAAAATACTAATGTTTTGTTATGGGGGATGTCATTTTCAGGGTGTTGAATGGAAAACCCTGTGGGTGTAGAGCCAGAGTTCAGTGAGGGCTTTTCAGAAACTAGGTAATGGAAATATGCTATGCTAGGAGATTTGATTATATTAATAGAAATTTTAAAAATGTGCATGTATACCAGTTATTATGTAGTTTTTACAAAATAAGAGTTTTCAACACTTGTGTGGTCTGAGTAGATATTTATTTGATATAGAACTTATATAACTTTTATAGCATATCATACTATAGACTATTTATTGATAAAGATTGATGTATATCATAGTATATTTCAGAACAATTTATTATAAATGTTTGTTCAGAATCAGTACATTATAGTTTTTATACAGATCAGTTTATACAGTATTTACAGTATGCCATGTTTTCCTAAATGCCATAACACTCAGAGTATACAGATAGATTATATAGATAGAGTATACATATAGATTATACAGACAGATTATATAGTATAGCATCAAGAAGCTATAGATTCAGATATACAGTATTTACAGTACAGAGTTATAGTGTTATAATTATTTGGGAAACATGATAAAAACAGTAAAAGAGTATATATATGTATATATATAGTATCAGATCCCTGTGAAAAGATTATAGACAGATACAGATACAAATACAGAATACAAAGCACGGTACCGTTGCTAATACAGATAGAGTGCAATCACATATTTTAGATAGTGTGTGGACACCGTCAATTGTGCTTGGAGAGTATGCACCTCCCCAATTCACTGGGTTTAGGGGGCCAGTTTGACGAGGTAGTAGCCAGTCCCGCGCCTAGGAGAGTATACAGTTTGGCCGGGCTGAGGTAGTGTAGAGTATAGTGACTTATCTGGAGGGCCGACCAGATTAAGTCCCGCTTAAGGGCCGCACAACCCTATCATGAGGGGTCAAATCATGACATACAGATTTCCAGGGATAAAACACAGTTATGTATATCTATATAATTTTACAGTATTTGATGAATATAGTATGATATTAGTAGTATGAAAAGTAGAAAAACATAGATGATACAGTTATGTTTTAAACTGTGAAAAATGTAAGATATGCTTTACATATTTATCATTTTATTACAGCTCAGATGTTATTTAAAGTATATATATAACTTAGTCGTCACACACTAGTAATAGCATATTTCAACTTACTGAGCGTCGACTCACCTTATTATTCTAACATTTTTCAGGTGAGCCAGTTAAGCGAGCAGATCAGGCTCGCAGATAGAGATTTCTTGGTTACCCTAGTTATAGGGTAAAATGGTGTAGAATTTTGTATTTTTGAGATAGATTTTACTGGGGAGAGATGTATTTTATGACTATGTGATGGAAATACTGAGTTCTGATATTGTTTGGTATATATGGCTGTGTGATTTATGTTTCCAATGCATAGGTATGATATTGTAAACAGTAATACCCCAGCGCTCTTGAGGCCTGAGTTTCCATAGCAGGGATATCAGAGAAATTTATATATATATATATATATATACACATTTAAAAAATGATATAATTTTGAAATCGTTACAAGGACTGTCTACTATCTAACTTTACCTGGCAACATACTAGACTCAATCCCTCGAAGGACCTAAAACAACATTTGTATACTAAGGTGAGACACCTCTCAGTAAGATGGATTATATTATTATCAATGTGTGGCTAGCATGAGATTTCGTGTTTACATATACTGCTAATATTTAAATACATTTAATTGACATTTTAAAATCTATACTGTTCTATAAATATAAAAATACATACTGCTTGCTCAATATACCCCATTCTATAGTAAATATGCCTATATATGTATATAAGATACAACTTGGTCTGTAGGACTAGCGTTGTCATGCCATCACATACACATGCGACATGCTTCCCCCTATGCGGGTTGTGTGGCCCAGAGGCTCGACCTAGCAAATAGCTGGTCGACTAATGCTAAGTCAAACATAAAGTAGTACGATGGTGCCTACTTAATTTGTACCCGTGGGCCGCCTGGTGGCTAAGTCATCCAAAATACCTCGTTGGACGGGGCCCTTGAATCTCTCCTTTTGGGGAGTACTTTACCCAGGCCACTAGTCACCTTTCCCATCCACACTCTATCTGAGATGTGTGGTTGCACCCTTATATACATGTAGCTATGGTACCGTGCTTTAACAATAAGAACAACATAATAGGGCTATACTATTATATATGGAAATTTACATCATGTAAACTATAATCATCATTCATTTAATAAAACTGTAATATATCATAATCTACACATACTTCTGTGAACTCATCTGCTAGATACTAACTGGGTAAAAATCGGTGTATCATATCTGTCATAACTGGCTTGATAAAATAACTCGGCCTTTCATAAACTCGGCATTTAGCTTTCACATCTCATCTCATCTCTTCTCATATAGCCATCATATCTCAAATCTCAGCTTATAGCCGTTATAGTTCAGTATTACACAAAATATGCTCATTTAATGCCAATAAAAAATATACTCATGCCACACAAGTTTTCATCTGATAACTCATACATAACTCATTTGCTTGAAAACATAAATACTGTTGCTAAAGCTGGGGTATGAATATCTCCAAGTTGTTATTTTACTAAATATAGATATATAGTTAAATACGCAAAAAATGGAGATAATCAACTCTACTGTCTTTGGTTGGTTTTTAAAATAGTCTATGATTTGAAATAACAACTTTCCAACCTGTGAAAACGTTCAGAAAGTCCAATACTATATTTTAAAAATATCATATTTTAATTTAAACGGTTGGTTTTGAAAATAAAGTCGGTTAACCGAACCCTAAGCCTGAAAATCCTAGAAAACATCGTAACTATTTATCTAAAAACCATTTTAACATTTCAATCCATTAGAACTCATAAACATAGCTGACATAATATAATCCCATCACCTATTTGATGAAAAACACCTGAGATGCTCGAAAATTGAACCCTAGCTTTTCCCAAAATCAAGAATCCACTCCCCTCAACTCTTAGATATTCACTCCCTGATCCCCATGGTAACTTTCGATCATTAAAACAGGCAACGAATGGACAAATATCGAAGAGAAAGAGAGTGCGGGCGCAGGTTCTAGAGAGAGAGAGAGAGAGAGAGAGAGAGAGAGATATTTTGATTTCTTAACCATGAAGCAATTGAAAATCTATTTATAGACCCATCAACTTGGTCAAATTCATCGACAAAATGATGCCTTCATCGACGGACCGCATAAGGTCATTCATCAACAAAAGAAGGGTCTCGTCGACAAACCCTAAGCCTGATATTTTTTGCTCATTCTGGATCTCTTCGTCAACGAAGCTTTGAATTTCAACGACGAACCTCAGAAGGGCCTTCATCGATGAGAACATAAACTTCGTTGACGAATCCTGTTGAAATCCCCTTTTCCATTTCTTATTTAATTTCCTTATTTTACTGGTTCAGGTCTCTACAACAAACCTAACCCGTCTGATGATCATGCCATCGCATCCACTCCGCCTGAGTCCTCTGATTTGGATGTTCACCATTTTAGTAGGGCTAGGGCACCTCCTACCTATCTTAGTGACTACCACTGTTTTTCTACTCTTGACTCTCTTCACGAGCGTTACAATTATTGCGAAGTTTGTTATGTTTTTGTTTGGTAGTAAGTTATGTCTGAAGAACTTGATGCACTTCACAAAACGCATACTTGTGACCTATTTGACTTGCCTCATAGAAAGACTGTAGTTGGGAACAAATGGGTGTATAAAAGCAAAACGAACTCCAACGGTTCTGAAGTAAGACATAAAGCTCGTTTAGTGGCAAAGGGCTTTACTCAGGAGTATGACATTGATTATGAGGAGACATTTTCCCCTATTGCTTGATTACCTCCGTTCGCTCCCTTTTGGCTGTTGCCTCCGCCCAATGATGACCTTTATTTTAGATAGATGTCAAGAATGCCTTCTTACATGGTGATTTGGCTAAGGAGGTATAAATGCAACCTCCTCCAGGCTATCCTCATCCTCCTGGTAAGGTCTGTCGTCTCCGACGTGCATTATATGGGCTTAAGCAAGCTCCCTGTGCTTGGTTTGCCAAGTTTAGCTCCACTATTGCACAACTTGAATTTTCTTCTAGCCCTTATGATTCAACCCTTTTTACTCATGACATTGATACTGGAATCACTATTCTACTACTTTATGTTGATGATATGATCATTACTAGTGATGATACTTTTGGTATTCATGAGCACAAATAGTTTCTGTGTCAGCAATTTGAGATGAAAGACCTTGGTTCTCTTAGCTACTTCTTCAACTTAGAGGTGTCCCCTACTTTTGATGGCTACTCTTTGACCCAAGCCAAGTATGCTTCTGATCTTCTCACACGTGTTGGTCTCATATATTGTAAGATAGCTGATAGTCCACTGGAGCCCAACATCAAACTCCGTCCTACTGATGGGGAGCTCCTTCCCGATGCCACTCATTATCGATAGCTTGTTGGAAGCTTAATTTATCTCACTGTCACTAGACCAAACATTGCCTATACAGTGCACCTTGTTAGCCAGTTTAGGTCGGCTCCTCGTTCCGTTTACTATGCAGTTGTTCTTTGCATCTTGGGCAGGGGACCTTACTGTTCGCTGGTCTACCACTGGTTTCCTTTTTCTACTTGGTGACTCTCTTATCTCTTGGCAGAGTAAAAAGTAGACTGTTGTTGCCAATAAAACAAATTGAAAACTTTATTTTTAGGGATTCTATGATGGATTATATCACATTTGAGTGATTATGTATCTATATATTCACTAGTCCTGCATGTTTATATAAATTTAAAATCACTAAAAAAATCACAAAATAAAAAATAAAATTGTTTTTTTTTATACATAAAATATTATTTCTTGAAATAGTTTCAATTTATTTGCCTTGAATCATTCAATTTGATTTATGATTTAGGTTTTTCTTTCATGGTAGCTTATTGAAATTTCCAATTATAAAAAAAAAAAAAAAAAGGTGGTTTGAATGGGTATTTAATACTCACTCGTCTTGCTTAGGATAGCATTTGAACTATGAACTTAGTTTCCTTGTTTCATTTTGTTAACAAATAATCTAATGATGGATTCTCCAAAGAAGCGCACTAGTGCTTAGGCACCGCAGGGCTTCCTGAGATGCCAATGTGATGATCCTCACTGCCCAACCAGATTACTAGGTGGGTATGAGAGGAGAGGTAAAATCTGAAGTTTAATCGTTTTTCTTGCCTACAATAACATTTTGATCTTAATTTTTCTCTATCAATTATTTATAATTTAATCAATGTGACAATGCATTCCCCAAATTAGCATACCAGTGCTCTACTAGGTTTTTTTTTAAGGTGAGATGGTGATCGCTATTTAACCAGACTTTTGCGAGCAAATCGAATAATAAAAGGAAAGGTAAGATTAAATAGCAATAATAGCTAACCCGATAAATGATTATCCATGATTCAGTAGAGTTATTTTTGAGTGGAAGAGATGGGGGCACTAGTATATTTCTGGTGTTTAAACATAGCCCTAGATTTGACATGTTTAACGTAAATCAAATCCTATTAATTTATGATGTAACGTAGTTAATTAGATGACTTAACAACACATATTTTAAATCAAATCCTATTTCTATCACTCTCTCACCACCTGTTGAGGCATCCAGTCCCTTGGGCCTGTACATGTTGACATCTACTATCAACCATAGTTTGTCTTGGTTCTCACCTCACAGTGAAAAGAAGTGTAAGTAGTGCATTTGCATATGTGTAGTGTTGGAAAGCTCTTCTTGACAAGAACTTTGGGGAATGGCTATTATTGATGTTCCTTTCTTGAATTAGGGGAACTCCTTCGTTTCACACTGCTTTAGAGTGACTGCAACTTTTGTTCAACGGTTCCTCTAGACTATGCCAACTAATATTGTAAAAAACTAGTAAATCAACAGTGCAAAACTTTAAGATTAGTTATGACCTTTAAAAATTATCCCATAAAATAAAAGTAGTTGGATCCAAGAATTAGGAAAACAAGGAATGAAGTTCCTTGTTCCATAATTACGTGTAAGCTTGTTCTCGTATACTTAAGTGTGTGCTCCTTGACTTTCCTTTTTGGGTAAGAGGTTTGACTCGAGACAGACTGCTCCTCTTATCCGACATTGATTTGCTTGTAAGAGATGACTCCTCCACATAAGATTTGAAACTTACAAATTACAAAATATTATATTAATTATTGGACCCACAAAAGTAATGTAAGACTCATATTATTGGGACTCATACTACCTTTACCTCTCACTTGCATCACTTCAAATATTAGCATGACTTCTTACAATTGCAATATCCAAATCCTATGTAAGAGACCGTTTCTCATAAGTCTTTCTCTTTGTTGGCAATTGATTTATTAAAGCTCTTGTTGATCTTTTAGCCATCAAAATGGTTGTAATTATTTTGTGGAGGAATAGTGATTATATCTAGTTGGTATTTTCTCAATTTTAAATTGATTCATAGATCGTATTTGAAACTTGAAAAATATTGAGTAAAGGAAGGAAAAAAAAAAAAAAACTTCATTTTTCATGTTTAGCTGTTAAAAAAAGTGAGAAAGAAATTAAAAAATAAACCAAATCAAAGAATAAAATTTTAATTTCACACATCATTAACATTTATTTATTTTTGATTCTCAAATTGAATTAATTATTTTAATTTGAATAATATAACAAAAAATAAATTTCTTTTTTTTTTTTTTGAATAAAATCCTTAATCCCAATGAACTAATATAGTTTTGACCAACCGCAATTTACCCATGTATTCTTTATTTTCTCCATTCAACTTGTTATGTGTTAAAGGTGCGACTGCTCTAAAGTGCTTTTGGAAACGACCAAGGAAACTCCGACTGTCCGTGTAAGCTTGTCACTGTCCGCAGCTTTAGTTTCCTTTTCAGACTGTGCAGTGCAGTGCGGTAGGAACCCAAGCAGGGCGGAGAGTTTTCTTGGCACCCCAAGGTTAAATGGCCACTGCACAAATTAGATATTGCCTTGCTGCCTTACCTTGCCAGTATTCATGCTTCCGCATTTCATTCCAACAATGCCCCATCCAGATTGAGCTGAACAACTTTGGGCCGACATGGAGAAGTGTTTGGATGCAAAAATTGTGCATTTTTGGAAAAATGATTGAAATAAAAATTATAATAAATTAACTATGAAAAAAAACATATATACTTATCATAAGTTGAGGCCAAGTCTGATTATTGTTCTTAAAGTCGCTTTTATATCTATAGAAAAATACTATCAGTGTAAATAGTCATAGAGTGCACGATCTCCAAGTTTACCCCATATGTTTAGTTTGTGTGCATTACACATGTTAAATGGGTTGATACGAGTCATCGTAGCATCATTATTTATGACCCATATATATAAATATATGACCCATACCCATTTAGATATGGGTCAACCTATTTACCCATTTAATTTTAAAGTATACGAAATCAATTGTTAAATACAAACTAAAACTTATAACTATATTCACACATTATCATTATCACATTTTATAGTCATCTTTGAAGGTTATTCAATCTATTACTTGATTGAAAAATATGTGCATAATTATGTAATTATGTACTTATATGCATTCATATTAATTGATTTGCATAACCGAATCAAACCAATTGAGCATGCTAATAATTGTGTAATTACGTATATTTTGAATCGATGTGCCAATAATTACAAATTATATAAAAATTTATGAATTATAGTATTAATTACGTAATAAACTATATAGTTTAATTTCAAATGATAATTAAAGAAAATACTATAAGTATATGTTAATATAGTTATAAATATATTTTAACCAATGAGTTATGTAATTACGTACATGCATGTATGCATATTAATTGATTTGCATAACCAAACTCAACTAATTATGTATAATCATAATTACATAATATATGTACATCTCTCTCTCTCTCTCTCTCTCTCTCTCTCTCTCTCTCTCTCTCTCTCTCTCTATATATATATATATATATATATGATGTATCTATAATTACGAAATTATGTAGTTTAATTTATAATATTGATTTCGTAATCAATTATATAGTTTAATTTTAAAAGGTAGTTGTAATTACATATATGCATGCATGCATGCATATTAATTGATTTGTATAAATGAATCCAACCAATTATGTACACTCATAAGTAAAACAAACCAATTATGTACATATAATTACGTAAGCTAGTATTTGCATATTCTAACCAAACACTTAACATATTACAAAATTATAAATATAGATATTTGAATTCATTACACATATGAATTTTAATTTCAAATGATGCGGAACTAACTTTATAATTACATATTTATATAATCACAAAATATTTAAACCAAATCAATTGTGTAATTACGCACATACATTGAAGTTATCTCCAAAACTGGGAGGTGAATCGTGGGTCCCGATCTGAAATGATTAACACAAGTACACCGTGTAGTCTAACTATCTCCTGAACATATAACTCTGTCAATCTATTCATGAAGTAGTTAACTTTAATCGGAACAAAATGGGTAGTCTTTGTCAGTCGGTCAACAACTACCCAGATGGCGTTTTGCCCATGAAGTGTCGGTGGTAACTCCGTGACGAAGTCCATAGAAATGTGCTCCCACTTTCACTCAGTAATGTGAAGTGGTTGCAAGGGTTTTGCTGGTCTCTAATGCTCAACCTTCACTTGTTGACATGTCAGGCACTATTCCACGAATTGGGCAATTTCTCTCTTCATGTTGTTCCACTAGAAAGATTCTCATAAATCCAGGTACATCTTGGTGCTCCCTAGATGTACTATATAAAGAGATCGATGTGCCTCTTCCAAAATGATTCTTTTAATCTCAACATCATTTGATACACATAACCTGGTGTAAAACACCAAAACCCCATCGTCTGAGATGTTAAAATCCGCCCTTAGTCCATTCTGTACTTTATCCACAATCTTCACCAACTCTGCATCTTTCATCTGAGCGGCCTTAATCCACTTTAGTAAGGTCGGTTGGATTACTAGACTAGTAATGAACGCCTGGTGATTTCCTTCCACGATTTCCACACCAAATCTTTCCCGATCCATCCTGATTTAATGTTGAGTTACAACTGCTGATACTGATGCACCAACTAACTTTTGAATCAACGCATCAGTTACCACGTTAGCTTTCCTTGGGTGGTTACTAATAGTACAATCATAGTCCTTTATTAGCTCTAGTCATCTCCTCTGTCTTTTATTCAATTCTTTCTACATGAAGAAGTATTTGAGGCTTTTATGGTTCATAAAGATCTCGCATCTTTCACCATAAAGGTAATACCTTTAGATTCTCAACGCATACACTATTGCTGCCAATTTCATATCATGCGCGGGATAGTTCTTCTCGTATTCCTTCAGTTGCTGAGAAGCATATGCGATGACCTTCCCCTATTGCATTAAAACACACCCAAGTCTTTTCTGAGACGCATCACTATAAATCACGAAACCACTATCTCCTAATGGAATGGTTAAAAATAGAGCAGTGACGAGTCGTTGTTTCAATTCTTGGAAACTCTACTCACAATCGTCAATCCACTCATACTTCACATTCTTTCTTGTTAACCGTGTCAGAGGACTTGATCATTTAGAAAACCCTTCCACAAACCGGCAATAATACCATGCTAGACCTAAGAAACTCTTGACCTCATGAACATCCTTTTGTCTTGGCCAATCCACCACCACCTCTCTCTTACTCGGGTCCACTAAATACCGCCCCTGGATATTACATGTCCCAGAAATGCAATTTGTTCCAACTAGAATTCATATTTCTTGAATTTAGCATAAAGTTTCCTTTCTCTAAGCACCTAAAGTATGAACCTCAAAATGAAACTCATGCTCCTTGGGACTCCTCGAATAAACCAAAATTTCATCAATGAACATCACTACAAACTGATCTAGATACTTATGGAAGACCCTGTTCATCAGATCTATGAATGCAGCAGGAGCACAAGTGAGTCCGAATGACATTACCAAGAACTCATAGTGGCCATACCTGGTTCGCAAAGTAATCTTTGGAACATCCTCTGATTTAACTTTTACCTGATGTTACCTGGATCAGAGATCAATCTTAAAGAAGACCTGTGTTCCCTGAAGTTGGTCAAATAGATCATCAATACGGAGTAGCGGGTACTAGTTCTTAGTCGTCACCTTATTTATCTCCTAGTAATCTATACACATCCTCATCGAGCTAACTTCTTTTTCACGAACAACACTAGTGCTCCCCGGGTGACACATTAGGTCTGATGTAGAGACCCAAAAAATAGTAATTAATGAAATAATAAAGAAAAAAGGAAATTTGGTTTGGCACAGGCCAAACCATTGACGGTTTTGGTGGAGCTTAGAAAATCGTTGACGGTTTTGAGTTACCGCGGCCAGGGTAGATTAAAATAGTGAAAATGGGTATGGTTAAAAACCAAACCATCGACGGTTCTCGAGAAATCGTTGACGGTTTTGTCTAGGGACAAGCATCTATAAATAGCCACAAAGTTCATTTTCTTGGAAAAAATTTTAACCCTTCTCTCTCTCTTTTTCTCTAGGCTACGATACTCCCTCTCTCTTCAATTTTTGGCTCAATTGCAGCTCGAATTGAAGGATAAACGACATTTTGGGATCCCGACAAAGATTCTACGCAGTTTAACCAAAGCGGTTTCGCTATTTAGGCTTTCCAGGCACCACTCCAAAATTAGGGTAAGGAAGATGTTTTTCAAGTTTCATTAGTTATTGGAAGAGTATAGGCTTAAGAGTATTAAAATGGTAAATATTTTGGGGTTGAGCTGATTGAGTTAGGGTATATGGATACAGGGTTTGTGCAAGTGCTGCAAGCACAATTTTGGGATCCCTGCAGGCACATTTCCAAGAAACAAGCAAAGGGAATAGATTATATCAGACATTTTCAGAACTTTAACTGATTAAATTATAGTATGTGACTTTAGAAATATTATATGTGTTTTCCTGAGTATATAAACTTGTGAAAATGGGAACTTGAAATTGTAACGCCCTGAACCCAAAACTAGGATCCAGAGTGTTACTTGAAATAAATCTCTGATACCGCCTCTTTAGGCCCCGAACCCGCCAAGTGGGGCCCGGGTGCCATGTGTTCTATTTCTTGTACCTGACTCTATATTAGTTACGCAGTGGAAATAATAACACTTCCTCAATAATATACCAGAGTATTCACAACCAATCACAACTCTAAAAACATAAATATATAACAACCCCAAAAACTATAACCAAACTTTATACCCTCTCTTTCTTTCAGAAATGCTATACCAGCCCTGAGCTCTCTAAGCTCAATCACGCGAAGGTCCTGAAAAAAGATAAAGTTCAACTATCGGGTGAGACTCATCTCAGTAAGGATGGAATACATTAAATCAGTGTGTGACAATCATAAGGTTTAAGTACAACATATATGTATATTCATTATTTTCAAATAACCACAATTATGAAATCATTCTTTGTTCTTACTCAAACACATGCAAGGTATTTTACCAATGAGAATTCCCAAGGATAGGGGTGATTACCCGCCCATACAAGTAACACCCCACTGCTCTGATACCTAAGCAGCGGAAAACATAAAAACATATACATAACAAGTCATCCAACCAATACAATACCAGAGTTTTACCAACCCTGACAAATACATATGCATATCCCAAAAGACCAAAAATGTGCCCTAGGGTCATAACCCAAAAACCCATCAGACCCTAGCATAACGACTTACCTTTTTTACAAGGTAGGATAGTCGACCTCTAATGCTGCGGAGCTCTATTCGCTCCTTTATCTGGGAATCTTGAAATATTTATATAGTTGGGGTGAGATACCTCTCAGTAAGGGAAATAAGCTAACATCAGTGTGTGGCGCTATGGACATTTTCGTGTTATACATATAAACGGTATAATAAACATATTTGGTAAAATCTATCTGTAGCAGAACTGAGTAAAACATGATTTTTCATATCATAACAAAGCATACTAGATTTCTATAAATGAAAACCATATTATATAACTGTACAATACTGAAATAACACCCAGGATGGATAGTTAGTTGATGTCATGTCTTACCCTCACATTACTAGGTTTTGCAGCTCGAAGGCGGGACCTAGCAATGGCTGGCTGACCATGCTAGATCAATCATAAGTTTGTAAGTATGATGGGCCTACCCCACCTGGTCCTGGACTGCTAGGGGAACAACTCCATCTACACTGAAGCTACATCGACTGCCATCTCCCACACTACTGGTCGTGTGGTAGCACTATCATAATTCTAAACATATAGCTACGGTATCGTGCTCCTGAAAACTGAACTAAACCATATCATCTGGGTTCTGATAACATATAATATGTTTTATATACTAAACATAACTGTTTCGTATTTCATAATAATATTTGACATGATAATATTTCATGAATTTTGTCTTATCATATATGATTATGGCATCTGTGCCAACATGAATCTCGGCATTTGTGCCGACATAACATAACATGAATCACGGCATCTGCGCCAGCATAACATAACATGAATCATGGCATTTGTGCTGGCATATCTTAATAAACAGTGTAACATAACATGGTTACACTGTTTAATATGTAAAATCATGGTTCCTATACTGTTTCATACTTGCCTTGAAAACTATCATATCATACTTCATCTGGGAAAAACATATTATTCTGATATACATAATTATATGGAAATTTAAACTCATGTCACACAGAAATGGGTAACCTACTGAATGTAAAATCTATTCCCAAAACCATATTTTCTGATAAAACATGTTTAAAACATATTCCTCTTCATAAAAATATTTCCCAAATATAATTATATAATGTACGTATTTTCCTAAAAATTTAATGCTGTAAAATAATAAACAATTTCATAGAAATTTCTGACTTAGTTTATCTCCTTACCTGGCTTACTGGGAAGCCCACAAAACACCCAATCCTACACCAGTAGTGTTCCCAACACTACATCCTGAAATTAATATTTTCCCAAAAAAAAAAACTTCAGTATTATCTTCCCTAACATATTCTCCTTAGTCCAGAAACACCAAATACCCAATAAAACTAAAATTAACTAACTTATCTAAATTTTGGGATGGTTCCCAAGTTAGCCTAACCAACGATCCACTCCTACAGAAATGAAGAGAAACTTCCCAGGAGTAGCGTGGCGGCTTTGGATCGTCGATCCAGTGAAGAACTGGGCCAAAATCGAAGGGAGAAGGAGTGAGGGAAAATTGCATGCAG
This sequence comes from Malania oleifera, assembly GCF_029873635.1. Classification (NCBI taxonomy): domain Eukaryota; kingdom Viridiplantae; phylum Streptophyta; class Magnoliopsida; order Santalales; family Ximeniaceae; genus Malania; species Malania oleifera. The sequence continues at coordinate 69,772,471 of NC_080418.1, read as the reverse complement.
AAATCTCGCTGGAAAACCGAGTTTAAGCCATTTGTACACTTGGCCTCGTCGACAAGGCTAAGAAGAGAATTTGTCGACGAGCTCTTATTTTTCATCGAAGAATTTCAGACCCTGCAACAACCCTCCTGGTAATTTCTCATCGACGAGACATATGACGTGCGACGAATTTAATAGTGAGTTCGTTGACAAAATCGGAGGGTTCGTCGAAGAACCCTGCAATTTCTTTCTTTTTGAATTTTCCTTTTTCTCCCTCTATTATTATTTAATTTCTATAATTCTTCGGGTCTCTATAAGGAAGACATGCAGAAAGTTCCTTATGATTCAACGGTGGGTAGTTTGATGTATGCAATAGTATGCACAAGACCTAACTTAACCTATTATATTGGTACAGTTCGTCGGTTTCTTTCTATCCCCGGTAAAGAGAATTATAATGCAATGAAGTGGATTGTGAGATATCTTCGGGGTACCTCCAACTTGAAACTTTGTTTTGGTAAAGAGAAATCTATTCTAGTTGGTTATATAGATTTTGATATGGCTAGAGATATTGACTCTAGAAAATCTACTTCGGGTTATTTGATCACTTCTGCAGGGGGAGTTGTGGCTTGACAATCTAAATTGCAAACATGTGTTGCATTGTCCACTATTGAATAAAAGTTTATTGTAGTGACCGAAGCATGCAAGGAGTTGATTTAGATGAAGAGATTTATGCAAGAACTTGGCTTTACATAGGATAGGTATGTGTTATTTTGTGATGACCAAAGTGCTATTCATCTTGGTAAGAATTCAACCTTTTATGCTAGGTCTAAACATATTGATGTAAGGTATCATTGGATACGAGATGTTCTAAATGCTAAACTACTACAACTCGAGAAAATTCATACTGATGATAATGGTGCTGATATGTTGGCTAAAGCCTTACCAAAAGGAAAGTTTGAAACTTGTTCCTTGATCGTCGAGATGGCAAGAACCTCCACATAGTTGGGAGGGGGAGATTTTTTGGGTTTGGGTATCCCTCCTATATGGAGAAACCTATTCAACCCTTTAGCTCATTTCTTTGGGTTCTTTGTGGGGTTTTTTTAGAGATCTTTTTACACCTCATTTAGATAAAGGAAATTAGGGTTGGCAGTGTAGAATTCCATAAAAAAAGTGAGGGTGCAGAAAAAAGAGGGAGAACCACGTTGAGAAAATCAGGGTTTTTGCAAAAGTGCACAGTTTTGATCAACTGACAATAGGAGAGTCATCCATGGTCCGATCAAACTTATTTTTTGTCAGTATATAGAGTACTTATAGATGCTGATTTTGATTGGTCGGATTAGTTATCCAAGTACACTAGCGTTAGATATCGACTTTTGAATAGTAACCATGCGAAGAAAATGTGGGGTTTTTTTAATAGTGTGTAGTTTTGATCAACCAATGATTAGAGGGTCATCCATAGTCCGATCGAGCTGATTTTTTGTTAGTAGATAGATGACTCAAAGAAGCTAATTTTGAACGGTCGGGTTGGTCATCTAAAAACTGTAACTTCATATATCGGGGTTGAACATTAACCACATTTTTGGAAAAATTATCAACTTTCCCTCTTTGTTTTTAAGATCTCTTGTTGTTAGCTAAAAATAGAGTTATATGCTCATTGTGATAACTTAACATTTCTCTCTCTCTCTCTCTCTAAATTAGGTTTTTGGGACTCTCACTCTCTCTACTCTCACTCTCTCACATGGCTCTCTCTCTCTCTAAGATCACTCGGAACCCATCCTCGCACTCTGATCGTCTCTCCCTCCTCTCTCGACTTGCCGACTCACTTTCGACGTCAAGTTTGGAAAGCAAGGATTTTCGTTTCAGGAACGTAATCGGCTTATTTTTTAGAAACAAGTAAAGGGATTAAGTTATGTCAGGTTTTTATTGAATCTAAACCGATTAAACAGAAGTATCTTATCATAGGAATACTATGTGTGACTTTTGGGTGAATCGGGTTTATGAAAATGCTGATTTTGATGGTTACGTATTTGGGGAAAATCAACGAGAGTAGGGTAATCATTTCCCTTTTCTTAAAAATCATATACTTGAGTTAAACTAAAACCTAGAGATGATTATATCCTTGTTTTCTGAAAACTAAGGTGTAGTCTCAATAGGTGGGGTGAATTGGGTTTTAAACTTTCTTTTAAAACTTTTTATGAATTCTTTAACTTAATTTAATTCTTTCAACGAAATCTTGATTTCTTGTTGATTTAGCAATCACACAATAAAGCTTAATTCTCTTTATCTAATCCAAAACCACAAAACAAATAAACATTCAATTAACCACTCAAACTAATTAACCACAATGCAAGTAACCAATCAATTAGCTACACAATATTCAATCAAGATGTTTAGTTTGTTTGCAACCCTGTGTTGAATGAAATTGTAAGCCCTGTAGAGAATGTAATTTGTTTCTTTATTTGATATTTAACACAATATCCACACTCTTCCCAAAATTCAGAATTTAAATAAACTCTTAGTTAATTTATCTTTGGGTGTTAACCAATCAACGAACTCCCTTTGAGGTTTCTACAAAGTATTAATCAACTAACGTACTCCCTTTTGGTTTTCGCAATCCCAAATCAAAATTAAACTTTAAGTTTACTTAATTTCCAAATTTACGTAGTATATATGATTTAGGAATTTAAAATATCCATGCAGTTAATATATGTGCTGAAAATAAAAAGCAAGGGAAAGAGAGAGTGAGACTATGACTTTTACGAGGTTCGACTTATCCCCAGCCTACGTCCTCGCCTTTGGCAAACCACCAAAGGATTTGCTAAAATCAGTTCCTTTGTCGGGCGGAACAACACCATTTATACACTCCTTCAGTAGGCCAAAGCCCGCCTCTCCAAGTGATATTCCCTCACTCAGTCACTCCTTCAATTAGGCTAGAGCCCGCCTCTCTAAGTGATATCCCCTCGCTTAGCCAACGATCCGAATACCTTGGACTCATCATAATCTGCAAGAGATACAAAAAATAGATGTGTACAAAGAGTACTCTCACAAAGAGTTGATTAGTACAAGTTAAATCTATATACTTCAATCAAATTCACAATATGGAAATATGAAGCTCAAGAAGATATCATCGTAAGCCTTCTTTTTAGGTTGAAAGAATTAAGAGTAGACTCAGAATTTTCTTGATAAATTCATAGAAATTCTTAGTAGTGAAACTCATAAATTGATTGCACAAGAGAGCTTTGAGACAATTGGGAGATTTGAGAGTAAGAAAGCTTGTTTGTTGTATTTTCTTGGTGTAACTAATCCTTAGCCTTGGGGGGGGGGGGTAATTTATAGATGAGAAATCAAGTCTATTTCGTGTTCCCCAAGTGACTTGGAGTGTTTCCCAAGTTTGTAGAAAGTTTGGAGCACAAGAAATATAAGTTTGAATTTAAAAACTTTTAAAAAATATGTTTGTTAACCGTGTTCTGATGACTGAACTATCGGGTTTAGTCTTCTGAAGTTGCTTAAATCATTGAAAAATTCAGTCTAGAAACAGAGTCAGAAGACTGAAGTGGAGTTCAGTATTCTGAAGTGCTGGGTTCAGATATCTAAACTTGAGGTTCAGTCTTCTAAAGGTACACTGCCTCCTCAGGAAAAAAAAAAATAAAAATACAACTTGACAGCTTCGACCCCCCTTCAATATTTTGGTCATAAATTTTTATATAATACTCCAAATTAGTTGATCTTGGTGTCAATACTACAACTTTAATGTTGAACGCTTTTTAAAATAAGGAGCTTTTGATAGAGAAAAATGCACCTCAATGTTGATATAGAAAAAATGACAGCATTTAGAAAACCTCTTTTTGGTGTTTTTTATTCCAAAAATAATTTTAACCTTTTTGAAATATCTTTTCACCTTATAAAAATATTTTCCAAGTATTTTAAAAGGTATTTAGGTCCAAAAAATTAACTTAAGAGCTTTTTGTATCCATATTGAAATCGAATGAAGTACTTACATAAAGACTTCTTAGATTTTTGACATTCTTAAACACTTAAGTTTTCATGCTTTGTCTTGACTCTTTCTTCAAGCTTTAATATCAAGTTTATCCTCTCATAGTCATCAAAATTTAATATATCATCTATGCCTTTAAGTATTCTTTAAACTTTATATGATCATGTTCCTTTGAAATATAAGTTTCATTGAATCCTTGTGAGCACTTTGACCTTACTTTCACATATGTGATCCTTGTGAGTTCTGAAATACCACCACTCAACCAAAAAAGTTAAGTTTCACTTGTTTGTTAGCATCAAAATAAGATTTTAAACCTTGTAAGACCAACATTTTCAATAAATTATACTTTTCCAGACTATTTGTTATATTATGGTGCATTACTCAAATCACTATGGCATGAGATTGTTGGTTTCTTTTTGAAACGTGGAAAGCTATGGTTTCGAACTGTTTTTCAAGAAATTTGGAAAATGATATGTCGGTTTAATAATGAGGGTTTGATATGTCGGTTTAATACCGAGGGTTTTGATATGCTGGTTTAATACCGAGGGATTATGATATGTCGGTTTTATGCCGAGGAATGAATGAATTTGTGAAAATACTGAATTTTTTTGAATGTCTTATGAAATGAAACCAGGTTACAATTTTTATTACTTAAATTGCATGATATGGTTTAAGAACCCTGAGGATCGGTTGTATTGTGAGCACGATACCATTGCTAGTGAATTATTTGGTCAGGTGCAACCACACTGTAGTGGAAGTGTAGGGTGTTTTAGTCGGTTGGCCTATGAAGAGTTGTTGTACCTTCCTTGGGGTCCGAACTAGGATGTGGTAAGGCAATCGAATCTATAGCTGAGATTGCAGATGCTTGAAGATGTACTTGCAGATGGTTACTTTGACTTTGTTTGGGCTGATCACTTAGGCTAAGTCCAGCCTTCGGGCCGCACAACCCGTCATGGGGGTTAATCATGTCATTTGTCCCAGGGGGTGTCTTCTACGCATATATGTGAATTTATGTATATATATATTTTTATTAATTGAACTGGTTTAAACTGTGGGAATGAATGAGTATTTTCAATTGTATACGTGTGAGTACAATTCTGCGAATGCTATTTTTGATTAAATGGAGAAATGAATATTTTCTGATTCTACTAAAACTCATGTTGATTCTACTAAAACTCATGTTGGTCACACCCTGATATTAACTTAATCCATCTTACTGAGAGGTGTCTCACTCCAAGGATCATTTGACTTTTCAGGAAGTACCAGGATCGTGTTTAGCAGGTCAAAGGGGCTGAGTTTAGTTTGTCTAGTTTATGTACGTGGTTTGTATGGACGAAGTTGGTTTCTATCTTTTATTTTTGGGTCGTAATATTAATTAATGCTCGAAGACCCTTGTGGATAATGGTAGTCTAGAACTCTAGTAATGTATTTGAGGATGTTTAAATTATTTTTGCTGCTTTTATATGATGATTATTGTATCAGAAATATAGATATTACTAAATTAGCACCTTGGGACCCACGTGGCAGGTTCGGGGCGTTACAAATTGTGACAGTAATATTTTATGCAAAAATATTTGATGCAATTTGTCTGTTATTTTTTTTCTTATTAAATTATTTTTGTTTTCTTTTATAGAAAAAGTTTCTAATACCGTCTTGTGGTGAAAAATGAGTTTTGAGATCACTTGAGAAGAAATGGAAGGATTACAAGTGTGAGCTAAAAGTTGATCAATATTTTGAAAAATATAGAATTGTTGATGAGCTTCTTGCCAATAGGTATGAACATATCCTAAAGGATAATTGGATTTCTCTTGTCTTATATTGACATTCAGATAAAGCAAAGGTGCGGTCATGTTTATATTATAAATTTATGTTAGGGTTCATATTTGATGTGAAATTTAACTGTTGTTGTAATATTAGAAACATAGTGCTACAAACAAACATAATTGATCAAAGCAACAAATGCCCTACACTGCAGGATCCAAAAGCTTTGCACGAATCATCGATGAAAAGGTATCTTAATATAATTTTTTCTAGCTTTAAATAAGTAATTATATCCTATTTAACATATATTAAGGCTAAGAATGGGGTAGAGCCATCACGAGAAGTGATATTCATAGATGCTCGTAAGGAGCGTAAGGATGAAAGGCCAATTGAAGAGGAGACAAGTAAAGTTATAAGTTCATGTCACATATTTAAAAAAGTCCAATTATTTGTGTTTAAATATGTCAATATATTGAAATATGTTTATTCACTCTCCTATGTTATGATGATTTAGGATGAGACGAAGCAAAAGTTACCTGAGGAAGAAAATTGTGAGGATCAAAGCCAAAAGAAAGTGGCATGGGTAGGTGACGTTTATTCTCGAGTGGTGAAACCAAAGAGGTTTTGGGCAAGTGCTATTTTGCAATTTTATTCTACAAAGCGAAAGAAGTACATATTTACAAGTGGTAGAATTTTTTAAAATATAATAATTTTTGAGACTTTTGTCAATCGGTTAATTTCTCCAATGATGAATCAATCCTCTAATTCTCTTCGCTTAGTATTAAAAACCCATCTTAATTAAGAAGCGTGACTTTCAAAGCTTGTATCATAATATTTAATTGGAAAAGCCTTAAGCTGCTCTATTAAAAAACTTCAAGTACTTTTAATGAGGTTAATAGCACGTGCCCAACAAACAAGGGAGGAAAAAAAGAAAAGAAAAGAGGAGACGTATGAAATGGGCTAAGGCTCATGTAAATTATGTAATCATATTGTGCGTTTGCTATTTTAGAAAATTATTTTTAATATTGCAGTCAACACCAGGACAAACCTCATTGCCCACCAATCATGCAGACGTCAATTCCCACAAGGATTGGGCTTGGCTTTCGGCTGGGCTTATTATGTATTTTTTTTTTCAAATGCGCAAAGCAGCGCATGGCCACGTGAGTGTGGGGTTTGCGAATGACGAATGTGATCCGAAATCAGTGATGCTTTCGACTTTTCTTTTTTGCTCAAAGGCGGTCAGTCGTATTGAAATCAAAAGACGTTAAGGCAAAAAATGGAAGACAATTTGAAGTGTTTTGGTGCTTTCGACTTTTCTTCTTTGCTTAAAGGTGGTCAGTCTCAAAAGATGTAAAGGCAAAAATGGAAGGCGATTGCTGCAGTCAAAAGCCACATAAAGGAAAAGGGCATACATAATAAAGTTGGAATTTGAGAAGAATTTTTGTGGTATGATAAGGGATATGATGCAAAATATCTTTTGGGATAACTGTCCTTTGCCAAGAAGTGATCATTGAATATTAAAATCTAAATAATTAAAAAAGCATTGTTATTTAGGGGCCTTAAAAAGTATAATAAAATGTATAGCCAAATAGTTGAAGTTCACTAAATATGTTAAAAATTAAGAGATTTGATTTTAAGAGGTATTTGAGCGAAAACAAACACCCTTAGTGTCAGGGTTTGTGAAAATGACAATCGAATGGCATGTATTTACTCTCTAAGTGCCCTCGAGAGACATCTCAATGGCATTGTCGTATTATACTTTTTTGAACTTTCTAAGAAACTCAAATTCAAATAAATAACTCGATTCCCTATTTACCAAAAAATAAAAAAAAATAAAAAATCCAATCCTCTCCGTGAAAGGAAACAAAACATACTCAGTTACCATACCATATTATCGCAATATTGCATTAATATATTGAATTATAAAAATAGATCATATCCTTGCTTACTTGATTGATGATCTCAAACCAATCTCACTTAAATCACATGGAGAGCATGATGTGATGTTCAAAACCACCCAATATATATTTGATAGAGTTTAAGCCTTGAATTAGTGGAGAAAATATAGAAAACATGTGACCAGGGTGAAACATAAGGGAGCTCATGCAAACCTTCATGTTCTCCATGAGAATCAAATGATAGCAACGCTTAGGAGGATCATCACTATTGGCCTAACAAGGCTTACGAATCTTTTTTTAATGATAACAAATAAAGTGAAATTAACATGTTTTGGTTAAGTGATGATGTTTCAGGAATCAAGTATGTGAATTCAAGATCAAGTGCTCACAAGCTTTATTGAAAGTTTATACTCCAAAGACAGATGGTCAAATGAAAGCTTAAAGTATATTTAAAGCTTGAATTCAAAGATAGAAAAATCTGATGAAGCTTAAAATATATTGAAACTTGAAGAAAAGATGGACTCAAAGAAAGACAAGTATGAAGACTTAGTGCTTAGAATGTTTTAAGTCTTAAGAAGTCTTATGTAAGTACTTCATGTAATGTCGATATGGATGCATTGAAGCTCTTAGGTTTCATTATTGACTTAGAGACCAAATTTTGAAAACCCCGAAAAATATTTTCAAAAGTCTCAAAATAATATGGCAACTATAAAAGATAACAAAAGTTTTTGGAAACAAAATTGTAAAAGCATATGTTGTTACACGATCAGGTGACTGACCTGTTCTGGTTAGGCGACTAACCTTTTTATGCTGAAATAAATTGGGAAAACATAATAGGCCCAGTGACTGACCCTATGAGTTTAGGCGACTGACCCCATTTTGACTTTGAAATTTCGCTGAATTTTAAAAGATCAGGCGACTGGCCCCAACAGTCCAGTCGATTGAATTTCGTAATGGTCAAATTTAAATAGCAAAGAAAAGTTTCCAAATTTGATTACTTGGACCCCAAATTTTGTAATAACTTGGGAAATACTCAAAACAACTTGGGGAACACGAAATAGAAGATTTCTCCATATATAAATACATGGGAAAACTTAAAGATTTCACACACCAACAATTACAATTAGTAATCAAGCTATATTGTTCATACTCTTCAAAACCTTATTGCAAATACTATGCTAAAGTTCTTGCTGTTCAAATCACATGGTTCATTGCTCAATTACTGAGAAATTCAAATCTAAGAAAGAATCTGGTGATAAATTTTTTAGCTTCAATTCTTTTTATATTGATATTTAATTGAAGTATATTTATTGTGCATTCAATTGTACTAATCAGCTCTTTTAAGAGTGTCATTGTACACCAAATCATTTCTTGTTAATTTTTGATGGTTCAGGTTATTGAATCGTTGGACTAGCGAGAGGGGATTCTTGTTAGAAAGATTTGATGATGGTTCAGGGGATTGGATTGTTGGACTAATGAGAGGGGATTCTTGTTAGAGAGGTTGTAACTTTGGCCTGGTAAAAAAGTTGGAAAGAGAAATCCTAATAGCGGTTTGCTTGGGGCAAGGACGTAGGTCTTGGACCGAACCTTGTAAAAATATGGTGTCACTCTCCTTACCCTACTCTCTTTAATTTTTTACATATATGAATTGCATGAATACTTACTTAATTGTTGAAAATTAATTTGTCATTGGGAATTGCGGAAACCTTGATTAAAGGGAGTACGTTGATTGATTAATATCAAAGTTCATTGACTTATTGATTGGTTGATTGAGTTTTTGATACAACTCTAAAATCTGAATTGTTTTTATTGCTCAGTTGACATAAATATTGAGAAATTCAATTCTGTTATAATATGAAAATTAAAGTTGAGATTAATTTTGTGAAACTATTTTGAGCTTGAAACTGAATATGAAAGCTGAAACTTAGTTATTTGTCAATCTGAAAATAAGTCTTGATCTCATATTTATTCATTGATTATCAGTTTGAATATTAGAGAAAATCTGAGATATTAAGTAAGCTGGTCTTTAATATTGAGCTTGGTATAATTGTTAGTTAAAGTTCAAAGGATTCTTGATCATTGTGTTTGTGTGTGAAAGTTGAAAAGAAAGATAGTTGGGATTCAAAATTAACTAAAGGAATTTATAAAAAGAGTTTGTAAAAAAAATTTTAAATCCCAATTCACCCCCCTCTTGGGAGTACACCTTACTTTTCAATCACAAGTAATTGTAGTTCACTCTCTATAACGATCACTATCAATTCAAAAAATGGACACAAGATAAGTCCATAATCTCCTAGAAATGGTTAATTAACCATAGTCGAGGGTGGTTTTTGGGTACCCTATGGGAATAGAAGATAGAAAACTGACAAGGTAAGTACACTTTCAAATCCTAATACCATTCCTTAAGCTTGTTCCTAAACAACCGTTACTTGTTTTCCTAGATCCGAATTCTAGTCATTCCTACTAGCTCCAAGGTATCATTAACCTGATTTTGATGATAAAAAACTATATTATGGGCTAATTATTTTATCCTTAAATTGTTTTTTTCATAAGAATAAGTCATTGAAGTTGAAGATTTAAAAGAAGATATTTGAAGAGTTAAAGTTTGATTTATTTATATTGTTATTCTCTCAAAAGTATTGTGTTTAAACTTGAAAAAACTCCAATATTAAGGCATGGCACAAATGAGCTAAAACTTGAAAACTAGAATAAAAAAAAAAAAAAGAGACCAAAACTAGGCTTTTAGCCTGGAACGGTCAACCAATCCTCAAAGGGTAGTCGACTAGTCCAAATAGAGGCTAGAGGCGGTCAACCGACCCCTAAAGGCAATTGACCTGCCCAACTTTGCCTACAATGGTTCTATTTTTCTCTTTAACAACTAGTCTAAGGTCGACCAGGCTTTGTAAGCCATCAGTTGACCTATACTAAAAACTTTTCTAATAGAAATAAAATGGCTTTTTTTTTTTTTTTTTTTCCAAACTTCATATATATGCCCAAATCCTAGAGAATGTTAGAGAGCACATATATACTAACTTACCAAGTGCCCAAAATTTCATTCTCTCTTGATCTCTATTGTGCCCTTAATTTACTTACTTTTAAGTGAACACCAAAAATTTTGTGTCATCTTTTGAATATTCCTTGGGAGTTTGTTTTGAAATTTAACTTGTAAACTATTCATTGTGAGGATATTTGATTTGTAATATCTTTTGTGTAAAGTTGGTTTCCTTGTCGCCGTAGAAAACAAGGAGGTTGTAGGAGGTATCCTTGCTACCATTAAACAAGGAGATCAATGACAATGGTCATGATGCTAAGTTGGTTTTTCTACGGGGTATAATAAAAAAATAAGAAGATCCATATGCCAATTTTTATGATGAATCATATGTTGTGCAACAAAGAAGAAACCTTCATCTCTACCATATGGTCATATTTATGCAAAATTTTCTCTAATTTTGGTGTAAAATTTACTATTTAACCTTCATCCATCCGACGTATAGTGTAAAATGAAAGCGCCCTCGTTGTTATGAATTTTACCAAATATAAATCTAGTTGGGCCCAAAAGGAAGACTTTACACAACTTGCACCCACACCCTCAGTCACCATTCCAAAAATACTTCTGATTTGGCCTCTCTCTCTCTCTCTCTCTCCCTCCAACCTTGTGTATGCACATATTCACGATATACAAGGGAAGCAATATATGAAGGGAAAAAAGTTGGACTCCTGGGTACAAGAGTAAGTAATTTGGAGACAATGATATTAAAAAAATGCAAAGTTACTTGAAAATATTTTAAAACACAATGAGGAGATTATGCTTTAGTTCAACCTCAGTCTCTCTCTAATAGTTTTTATATGCATTGATATTTAATTTCTTTGTTTGTTTTTTAACAAAAAAATCATCAATCTTGTTGAAGTTAAGTTTTAATGCTTAAAAAAATTGATTGATGATTAATGTGTTCAGCTTTCATAAACTATATCACGAACTCATTTGCAGACTCATTTACATATGCACTTACAAAGACACTGTATATTATCGTCTAGATTAGTGTGTATCTCAATCAACATCTAAAACTAATATGATTTGGATTATTTCCTATTTCATTGATTAACATCTTAGACAAATTGATGACTCTCCTTGTCAAGGCATGTTAATGTCCATATTAAAATTGGAGAATCAAGAAGAATAGATTTGCACGCACTGAAGTTCATATTACCATCTTTTTTTTTTTATTCTGATTGTATTATAATTGTGGTTCTCATTCTATGATCTTAACATTTCATTCTACCTAATAGGTCAAGATCTTTATGAAAACTCTCTATGACAAGTTCAGAATAGTCAGACTATATGTATGAGCTAGAAAATACCTTAGAGGTGTGTTGGCCTAACAAGACTTAATCTCATTTTGATGATAACAAATCAAGGTTACTAAGCATGTTTTTAAGTTAAGTTTTGGGACTCAAGTGATTTATGAAGTCAAGTAACTATACTTGGAGAAATTTTTTGAACCTTAGACATAAAGCTACAAGTCATGAAGAACATGAAGAATATTGAAGAATTAATCAAAGCTCAGATGATCATTGAAAGCTATACAACATGAAGACTTAGGAACTTAGATTGTTTTATCTTGTTAAGTCTTATGTAAGTACTTCTATTCTCAATATTGAAGTTGAAGCTCTTAGGATTCATTCTGAACTTAGAGACCTGAGTTAGTACGTACATGGAAAATATTTTTATAAGGTCTTAAATATGTTTTCCAAGTTAACAAAACAAGTTTTGGAATCAAAATTGAAAAACACTAAGTGGATAGTGGTCAGGTGATTGATGATTTTGCATCAGACGATTGATATGCTACTGCCAGTGTTAATGAAAGAACAGAATGGGATCAAATGGCTAAACCATCGGGGTTAGGCGACTGACCTACTACTAATTGTTCTTATGCTCTATTTTAAATAAGCTTAGGTGACTGACCTTATGGATCAAGCGACTGAAGTAGATGTTTTAAACTTATAATAGCGCGGATTTTATTTCTAAATTTGAAAGTTTGAGTTTCCAAACTTGAAGCAAACTTGGGAAAATTGGTAACTATTGTCTCTACTCTATATAAAGTTAATATTTTCACAATTAAGGGCAACCAATACTCACATACAATTCAAAAATTCGTGTTATACTCTTGAAATTGTTAGGATTGGTGTATTACTAAGAGGAGGGGGGGGGGTGAATTGGAATTTTAAACTTTTTCTCCTAGGTTAAGTAAGATATCAGTATTATTTCACAACTTAGGGTCTTTCTAAGCAATCCCAAATGCGTAGACAAGATTAATGTGCGGAAAGTAAATCCTACACAGCATTCACAATATAATATACACGTGCAGTAAATAAATTTGTGAAAAAATAAATACACACATGATAAGTTATCGGAGTTCGGCCAATAATGCCTACGTCCTCACCTTGGCTCACAAGCACAAGGATTACCACTATTGCTCACTTAATGGGTGGAGCGCCACCGGTTACAATCAGGTCAATTAGCAGGACTGACCTCAACCTAAACGCGCCTTAACAGGATGGTGCACCTAACTTTCCTAATCGGGTCAAAGCTAATCCAGAACTATTTACCAAGGCTAGTCTCCCTCTTCAGGCCCTTGCTTGGAATACAATAATGAAATACAAATTTTTGTGTACAACCAAATATGCTTCTTAAACTAAGTAGATGAGTACCAATATGCTCAACAAAATAATGCACTCACATATGATAGGATATCAAGCTCAAGTGAGATTTTGTTAACCAATGTGGTAACTCTCAAACAAGATGTAAATCAATGTGTGCATGTGAGAGTGAGGCTTTTGATGTCAAGCCAACATGCTTGTAATGTGATTAATCATAAGCTTTCTATAACCTTAACAAATATCTCAAACAATATTTCTCAAATATCAAGCACAGTAGATAATAGGATTTTCAATCTTGCTAAAAATGTTTTCATCAAAGCACAAATCAAGCTTATGAAAACTTACAATAAGGATGTAAGATCTTAAGCCACAAAAGGGTTTTTCCCAATCAAATATTTATGAATGAAATATTATGGGAAAAACCTTAGCTAACTCTCCAAAAATAAACACATAATCAAATATAAACAAGGGAGAGTTTAGCTTATACAAAGAGTATGAAGAACACCACCTTCTCTCAAGATTAATGACTAGATGAGTATAGGAGGTAGATTTTTGTAATAGGATTGAAGAGGTATGAAGATATAGAGATGTTGGACAAAAATATTTACATAGAATTTTTCTTAATCTCAAATCCTAATCCATGCTTAATTTTTTCAAATGAAGGATTATATATAGAATTTGGAAAAAATATAGTCGTTGGGGACACACTGGGTATTTTTTAAAAAGATTAAGTAAGTTTAATTAAAGTTAACCAGTTTAACTCTCGGTAAAAATTCAATGACTCGAGAGGCTCGGTCAACTGTGGAAAAATTGAACTGAAAGTATGGTTGACCATCTTGAGGGTTTCAAAGGTGATTTTCCAAATCCGCGCGGTTCGATCGACCAGGGCGTTGCCTATATATTTCTAGTCGGTCGACCGAGAGGTCAATTTGTTAACCCAGGGAGGTTCGGTCGACCAGGGCTTGCCTATATACTTGTGATCAGTCGACCGAGAGGTCAACTTGTTAATCGAGTGGGGGTTCGATCGACCGAGGATCTCAGTGTTACTAAGTTCGTTCGACTGAACATGCCAATTTTGGAATTTTTGGTCATTTTCTCTTTGAAATGTTGTCCCTATTCATATGATGATTAACTTAATTTTAATAGGGCACTCATTTATGCATGCATGGGGGACCTAAGGTCAGTCTAGGTCTTTTTGAGCTTAAACCCTATCATGCATGATAGGCATTAATTATTACATACCATAATGCCTTAAATATTACAAATCCAATTAAAATAGAAATACAATAGATAAATACTATGGGTCTTTATTTTTTATCAAGTCCATGTGCATCATATAGAAACCTTCAATTGATCCTGCACACAAACTCATCAAACATTAAGTACCAAGGTATTTGTCATAATTAAAATGGGATCTGACCTATAAGGTCAACAATCTCCCCCTTTTGATGATGACAAATACCTTATGCAAAAGTGGGTATAGCCAAGAAAGGCTCCCCCTGAACCTATGCATAAGGGAAATGTAAAGATTTTAAATGTTCAAAATGTTCAAACACATTTTCCTAAGGTACCCAATTTTGCCTAACTTCTCCCCCTTTTGGCAATAGAAAAAAGGGCTAAGAAATATAACATGAAGACAACAATCATTTAGATACAAAAAATAAATTGGGAAGATTTCGAAAAATTTGGTAGCATGCTGTTTGAAAATAGAGCATTTCCCAAGATAAATTTGTACCTAAGTGACCTATTTGAGTTCAAATTTTCAGTTATCCATAACAATCAACTCAAACAGTCCAATATGATCAATAATTATTACTTTCAACATCCAAAAAGATAATATAATCATACAACACACAATGAATGACAAAGTATGAAATATAGCAATTAAACACACAAACAATACAACTGGTTATTAAAATAATTTAAATGACATGAAAACAAGGTTTAGACCATAAATATACACAAACCATTGCAGTTGAAAACATATCATAAGACCCATGAAAGATTTGACTTTAACACACAAGGCATATGATGGCAAGTAGAGGGTTTGAGTACAAACATAGTCTAACAAGTTCGCATGCATTTTCATGTGAAGTTATCGAACTAGTTGTGCAATTTAGAAACATATATATAATAATAGGGCAAGATATAAAGGGTTTTTCATTTGAAAGAATTTCTTACCAATTACCAAAAATATATGTAAATATATATATATATATATATATATATATGTATGTATGTATGTATATAACAAATATATGAATATATTTTTCCTTTATGATATTATCAAGAAATAGTGGGGGTACTTGCTGAAAAAGAAACCTTAAAGATCATGCAAGCAATAATTTTCTGGTTTAGCATTTTAAGCATATTCATAATATAACTAGAAAAAAAAAAACAACCATATAAAACCTAAGGATCTCATAAATATAAACACAAGGATCATATGGCAAACAGATGATAGTGGCAAAATAGTCATATATTAATTTAAGATATTCAGGAAAACATTTCATTTAAGCATATGCCACAGTGACGTTCAACATACATCTAAGCTAAGAATATTGGAGAGTATAGCATGATAGGAATTTTACATTTAGATACTCCCCCTTTCATTTTGAATTATAGCTTAGATGAAATAAGCTACTTATACTCATCAAGATCGATTTTACAAAGTATGTCAAGAGTATAAGCCATTTATTTTAAATCTCTTAAAATAAATATGCTAGTAAGGATTAATTTACTCTTCTATGCAACTAGTATAGCTATTCCTATAGATTACACATGCAAGAGAAAAGATATATTAAGGCGTGGAATGATACTTATAACCTAGAGCGAGTCCATTAAGCTCTTTTCCTAGGGATGGAGCTAAGCTCCTCTAAATGTCTGATGATTACGCCAGGATGAAGATCAATTTTCATTTAACTTTCACTCATCCTTTTAAAATGTTTTAACTTGTATTTAATTATAATCATCAATGTACTCATTTTATTTTAAAAAAATATTTTTCAAAATTTCAGCAGCATTTTATCTAAAAATGGGATTTATCCCATAAAGAATCTGCCAATTTCAAAACATTTAGATATGTATGCACAAGCAACTCCAAATGATTCAAATTAAAAATGAGCCAAGTGCATACATTAAAAATCCAAAAACAAATTTTTCATGCACATCCAATATCATTTTAGAAAACATTTTAATGTTTTTGGGAAAATGTCTACCAAAAATCTGGAAGCATGCCATCTATAAACAGAACATTTCCCAAATTAACCTGCACAAGAAGATTCTCAAACAGAAAGTATATCACAAGTTTAAAGCATGCGAGAACCTAATTATCTACCAATATGCGATTTCACATCCACTGCATCTGCTATGCAAGAGGCATTCTAAACTAAACATGCAACGAGGTAGTCAATAATTTATATATATATATATACCATTCATCATAAAATATTCATGAAAAGAATAGAGAATAGCAACCACACACACACACACACACACACACACATATATATATATATATATATATATATATATAAAATAACATGATCATGGGAGCATACATGTTGACCTTATAGGTCACGCCCGATTTTGATAATGACAAATACTTGTTGCATTTGATACATGTTTGAGTTTATGTGCAAGTATACTAATTAGCGGATCAATATGATGGCACAAAGAATTGAATTTGAAGACCTAATTTATGTTGTATTTAATTTCATTATTCTTTAAGGGTCTATAATAGTAAATAGGGTTTGGCTTGTAATAATCATATGCATCATCTGCATGGCATGATAGGTAAGCTCAAATGAAAAAAATACCTAAAGTGACCCTAGGACACTCACACATACACATATATGTTTGGTTAAATGAATAGGGTAGTTGCACAATTGAAAAGAACCAAAATGTATGAAAATTACATGTTCGGTTGACTGTACTCTCAAGTACAAATTCCTCCCGATCGACCGAATCGGTGCCAAGTCAACACTTTGACCACAGCCCGGTCGATCGAACTTACCTAGTTCATTATCACCCAGTCGACCAAACTCCCTAGGAGTCAATTGTTTGACCTTACAGTCGACCGTGCCCAGATTACATGCCAACGCCCTGGCTGACCAAGTTCCCACGTGTAAGAACTCAACGGTCTGGTCAACCGAACTGTGCTAAATAGAAAAATAGCCTTGGAACCTCCATTTTCGGTCGACCGAACTTGTAGTTCAAATGATGCCCAGTCAACTGAACTCTACACAACGCGGTTAACCAAACTTCCTTTGCTCAACCGGTGCTCTCGAGTTGCCCCATTATTTTTATCGTGGTTAATATTTTTAAATGGGGTTAATTTGCTTAAAATATATTAAAACTTTTATAATTATTCCATATATGTCCTGAACGGCTATAATCAAGGGGAAGTCTATATATATCCCTTCATTTGGAATAATTAGCACCAGCTTAGCAAACTTGATTAGTGAATTTTCTCTCAATTCCTAAATTTCTATTACTTATTCTTACCAGATTTTATTGCTCAAATATCTTTGTAAGTGTGATTTGAGTGTTCTTGTTCTATAGGTTTGCTCTCTCAAGTTTGTGATTGTTTGACATTATTTTATTTGAGAGAAAGACCTCAAGTGTTCTTAGGGGACTTTATTGATAAGTCTTTCCTAAGAAGACTTCACTTGAGCTTTTGAGTATTGCACTATCATTGCAATATCTCAAGAAGTTCGTATTTGATTTTGGTTGCTAAAACACTTCAAATAATTTTCAAATATCTAGTGTGTTTCATTTTAAGAAATCTTTGGAGAGATATTTGTTTATGTGCTAAAGATCTTTATTGCAATATTCCTTGAGTAATATTATTTGTTGAACACAAAGATTAAATTCTTTTTGCAAACAAAATCTATACATCTCTTGAGCTTTATACGTTGAGAAAAATCATTTGTTAAGATATCTGAAGGTTGGCTAATATCTTTGTTTGAGCATTGTGATTGAATATATTGTGTGATACAAAGATCATATTATTTGCACTCTCGCGCACTGGTTGCAATATTTGCACAAATCTTTGAGAGTAGACACTAAGACTACACTAAGCTTATCATATTTTATCATTTGGTAGTGTATGTGATTGATTATATTGGTACACATCAGCTTATGTAAGAAGCATTTCCTTGTACACAAAAATTGTATTTCAAATTTGTTGTATTCTAGGCACGGGCTTGAAGAGGGAGACTAGCCCTGTTGAAGAGTCTCGGAGTGGCTTAAACCCAGTTAGGAAAGCTAGGTGCGCCATCTTGGTAAGGCGTGTTGGTTGAGGTTAGCCCCTTGAATTGACCTAAGTGTAATCGGTGCCGCTCCACCCGTTAAGTGAGCCTTTAGTGGAATCCTAGGACTTGGGAGTTAGAGGTGGAGATGTAGGCACAGTTTGCCGAACCCCGATAACATTTCGTGCATGTTCTTTACATTTCTGCAATTTACATTTCTACACATGCATGTTATAGTTTGAATGAAACGCATGATTTAATTTACGTTTCTTATATCTATATGCGCATTTGGGATTGTATAGAAAGACCAGAGGTTTCCAAATCATATTGACTTCTGACTTAACCTAGGATAGGAGAAAATTTTAAAATTCCAATTCACCCCTCCTCTTGGGAATACACCAATTCTAACAATTGGTATCAGAGCCTCGTGGCATTAACTTAAACGTTTTTTCTAAAAGATCAAGATGGCTCTTGTTGGTGTATTACCATTCGGAGAGGGACAGTCACCTACCAGTCCTCCATTGTTTTGTGGGGTCGATTTCACTACCTGGAAAATTAGAATGAGTGTATTTTTAAAATCTATGAGTTGGAGGGTGTGACAGGTGATTGTCAAAGGAATTTGTATGCTAGTAGAAAATGATATAAATTTGATGCATGCAAATTCATATGCCGTGGACATATTATATCTTGCTTTAGATTATAATATTATTGTTGAGTTTGTGGCATGTCATAGTGCACAAGAAAACTGGGATGGACTTGAAATGAAATATGGAGAATCCCAGGAAAAGGATACCATCACTTTAGAGGTGTCATGTTCAGATGATCTGGGAGTGGTAAATGATAGGGTAATTGCATTAACAGAAAGTGAGGTATATAATCCTATCTCAGCCTCTGTAAATAATTTTGTTGCTGAGTGCTATGTTTTGTCAAATACTGAATCATCAGTTGAGTTTCATAATAATTCTGTTAACGATGCATGTGATGATTCTCATGGAAAACATTGCAATATATTGTATGTTAAATCATCTATCAAACTTTGTGATAATACTGCAAATGATTCATGTGATGTTTATTGTGATATAACTTATAATGAATCATACATTGTTTCTGTTTATGTTGCTATGAATGCATGTAATGATTCATGTGATACTTATGGTGATAAATCTTACAACGTTGAATCATGTGCATCTAGTTTTGGAAGCATGACATCTTATGAGAAATCGCATAAGGAGTTCATTAGTGCTCATAAGTTCATTGTTAGGATGCATAAAAAGAAAATATTTTTGAAAAATGAAAATAGTAGGTTGGCTAAACAATTGGAGAAATTAAGAGATTATCATGTCACCTTAGAGGAGAAAAAGATGAAGAAAATATTGAATATAATCTTCCAAGACGGAGAAATGGGAGATAATAAACCCTCAGGACTTAAAAAGGAAAATATGTTCAAAAAGGGTTCAAAATCATTTAATAAATCTGATACAAATTTTCATGCCTCTCTCGCAAACACAAGATTAGTAAGCATGGCTCTTCATGAAAATTTAAAACTTACGTTTGTCTTAAAATTAAATGGCACACTCTATCCACTTGTCCATCCAGAAGTGCCAGAGGCTTATGAAAAGAAATGAAATGGATAGTCAGGAAGGCAAACCCCATAGGACTTAAGGAAAAATGGATTCAAATTGAGATTATCTTCTAGTTAATTTTTCCTTAGTTTCTAGGTTTAGGGGTTGTAATGACTGTAGGTCTGGGAAGTGGTCTTCACTTAAAATATCAAATCTTGGTATATGCTTTAATTGTATAATATTATCTCACCAAGAAACTTAAAGAACCACGTCAGTGTAGAAATACATGTAATAAATCCAATCTGAACTTAAAGATGGATTTTTGGTCAAAACTTGGTCAAATATGAAAAATTAACCATACTTGGTCGACCGAGCATTGAATGAACTGAAGCTCCAGGTCGATTGGCTCATTGACTTTGACCGTGCGGTCAACCGACCCATTTGAGCTTCACGAATTCGGTCAACTGAACTCGTCAGTCTACCCTTAGTCAATCGAACTGAGAACCGTGTGCCTACCTCGGTTGGCCGCCCAATTCAGTACAAACTTCTTTCAGTCGACCGAACACTGTCGATTTGTGAGGAATTTAAAGCATTGGTCAACCAAACTTGTTCCTGGTCGACCAAACCTCGATGCTTGTATATGCCCTTCACATTTAGAACTCATTTTTCACTAGAAAAACTTCAGAGTTCCTCCACTATTCCCATAAGCATCATCCCATACTCTTAGACCAGTACCAAACCCATCTCCTCTAGCTTTCATGGCTCGTCAATATGATCATATTGAAGCCCATGATATGGCGCACACTGGTTTCGGACAGAACAAGCCAAGATCAGATATATGCGGGAGTTTTGCCCGAAAGAAGCTATCTTGGGTAAGATTCTAGATCTCGAATTTATGGAACAACACTTTGGAAATATTATGAATATGTTCCAGTATCAGGTGTGGAAAAAATTTGTCTCTTATTAGCCCAATGGCCACTACCCTACCTATCTTAGGTTGTTTTACGCTAACTTAGGTAATGACAAAAATGGGTATTTTTCCATAGTAGTGAGGACAAACATTCTGTTTGATGCAGACTACTTATTTGATGTTCTTGATATTGATCGTGGCGATTTTGAATGCCCTGAATTAGTAACGTCCTGGATACATGAACATGATTTTACTATTGCCACCTTTGCCAATTTGACTATGTCTGATCCACTGGCTACCAATCAGAATCACTTACCTCAGTATAGGCAGTTCACCTTAGAGGCCAAGATTGTGCACTACCTAATTACGTATAATATCCTTCCCAAGTCAAGATCTAGGGTGCATGTCTCCTTCCTATACTGTTTTGTTATGTGATGCTTGTTTGCTCTAAAAAAGCTAGATTTACCCAGCTTAATGATACAGTGGATGATGGCCAAGACGATCGGCCACAAGATCATTATGCTATATGGAGGGATTTTGAACAAGTTATTTCGAGTAGTAGGAGTTACCCACTCCAATGTGGCTGTGCTGAAAAGAAGGAGGTCTGTCGATATATTCTCCGCTGTCACCTTGAGACTGATGAGATATGAGCTGGTCAGCAACATTTGGTTGCCATCTGGTACAAGGGGTGCAGTAGCTCAGGAGGAAGCCCCACAGGAGTTACCACCATAGACCATGTAGCCACCGAACACTGATTTGATGGCTGCCATCACCAATCTCTCTGACTCCTTTGGGTAATTCAGAGGATTAGTCTAGTCAGATCTTTGAGATCTAGCATCGTCATCTACTGCACTTCATGACGAGTTTAGACATTTCTCGATCTCTTTTGCGAACCATTTCACAGAGATGGAGAGGGTCATCGCGGTTAACTTCAGCAAGTTGAATGACCAGATCTAAGAGATGCAGGACGAGAGAGATCGGATGATGATGGACTTTGACTTCGATGCGGGCAATGGCGCCAATTGCGGTGTGGATGGAGGCGAGATCTAGTTTCAGGGGAGCATTCTGCAGATCAGGAATTATCTTTATGATTCATTATCTTTTATATTCTCTGGTCTATACTTATGAAACAACTTTTATTTTTCTTTTCTCTTTTGTTACATACTACACTCTAACCCACTGTCTATTTTGGATTCTACGGATAATTGGGTTACCTGCTTTTATTTATATCTGTTAGTATGTATTGATTTTAGGAAGCCGTGATTGTCTATTTCTTTGGTATTGCATGTTGCCATGATTATGTTTGTGTATGTATATGCCTAGATGATAGTCTTCTGTTCTCTTGTTGGATATTTTGTGATAAACGGCATATAAATCATTGTCTACCTGATTGCATGCTTAGTTTAGAATGTCTCTTGCATGGCGGATGCAATTGATGTGAATTGCATGCTGGTAGTGGAATATAGGTTCTCGCATGCCCTAAACTTCTGATATACTGGTTGTTGAGAATCTTTTATGTAGGTTTATTTGGGAAATGTCCTATTTACAGACGGTATGCTGCCAAAATTTTGGTGGACTTTTCCAACATAAAATCTTGTCACTTGATGATTATAATGAAATTAAAAGTTAAAATCTTTTTGAAAGGATAAGTGAAAACTCAATGAAAATTAAACTTCATCCTCACATAATTATCAAGTATTTAAGGAGCGTAGCTCCATCCCTAGGAAAGGACCATAAAGAACTCACATGCATCGTGGTTTGACTTATTGAATATTGAGACACTTCTAAGAACCCTAATCATCATTATATCCCGTATGTTTTGATATGGATTGTTCTCGGTTATGTGCTTTATTTCATTCTTTAATGTATGTCTTCTGATGCATGCGTAATCTATAGGGATGATTATACTGATTGAATGGTAAAGAGAATAAATTTTAATTTAGTATATTCGTTTTAAAAGACTTAAAAATTGATTGCTTACACTTCTTGGCATTCTTAATGAAATATTTATTCATCTAGTCTAAGCAGTTTATTTAATCTATGCTTGGATTCAATATGCTAGGGGGAGCTTTCAAGTAAAATTTACAAGTCTTAGCAACTAATATTACTGTTGATATTTCTTATTGGCTTAGACTTTGTGAACATTGATTGTTGTTTGTAGTGCATAATTCTCATATCTACAGCATGATGATGATGATATTTTTTTTTTATTGCTTTGATCATACGGGAACCGTTTGATTAAGTTGTGGATAAATTGTTAGGTCTTATAAACTCAAACAGATCATTTTTTATATACAGGATTTGTTTTGGAAAGTCCTATTTTCAAACGGCACTTTGCCAAAATTTTTCAAAAATCTTCCAAAACTTATTATGTATAAAAATGTTTTTTACCCATTGCCTAGATTTATAATTTTTATGGCCCTTTTTGCTGTTACCAAAATGAGAGATGAAGGGGCAGAAAATTGGGTTGAAATTGAACTACACTTAATGCATATTGTTAAGGGGAGCCTTCTAAGGCTATACCCATATTTTTTGCATGGTATATTTGTCATCATCAAAAAAGGGGAGAATGTTGACCTTATAGGTCATGCCTGGTTTTGATAATGAAAAATACTTGTTGTATTTGATGCATGTTTGAGGTTATGTACAGGTATACTGATTGGCATATCAATATGATGGCACAAGAAATAGAAGTTGAAGATCTAATTTATGTTGTATTTAATTTCATTATTCTTTAAGGGTCTATAATAGTAAATAGGGTCTGACTTGTAATAATCATATGCATCATCTGCATTGTATGATAGGTAAGCTCAAATGAAAAAATACCTAAAATGACCCTAGGATACTCACACATACACATATATGTTTGGTTAAATGAATAGGGTAATTGTACAATTGAAAAGAACCGAAATGTATGAAAATTACATGTTGGGTAGACTATACTCTCAAGTACAAATTCCTCCTAGTCGACCGAATCGGTGCTGGGTCAACACTTTGACCACGGCCTGGTTGACCGAACTTACCTAGTTCATTATCACCCGGTCGATCGAACTCCCTATGAGTCAACTGCCTGACCTTATGGTCGACCGTGCCCAAATTGCATGCCAACACCCTAGTATACCGAGTTTCCATGTGTGAGAACTCAACGATCTAGTCGACCGAACTAGTTAGTTCAAAAGGTTTTCAATCGTCCGAACTGCACTAAATAGAAAAATCACCTTGGAACCTCAATGTCCGGTCGACCGAACTTGTAGTTCAAATGATGCCCGATCGACCGAACTCTGCACAACTCAGTCAACCGAACTTCCTTCGATTGACCGATGCTCTCGGGTTGCCCCATTATTTTTACCATGGTTAATATTTTTAAACGGGGTTAATTTGCTTAAAATATATTAAAACTTTTATAATTATTCCATATATGTCCTGAACGGCTATAATCAAGGGGAAGTCCATATGTACCCCTTCATTTGGAATAATTAGCACCAGATTAGCAAACTTGATTAGTGAATTTTCTCTCAATTCCTAAATTTCTATTACTCATTCTTACCAGATTTTATTGCTCAAATATCTTTGTAAGTGTGATTTGAGTGTTCTTTTTCTATAGGTTTGCCCTCTCAAGTTTGTGATTGTTTGATATTATTTTATTTGAGAGCAAGACCTCAAGGGTTCTAAGGGGACTTTATTGATAAGTCTTTCCTAAGGAGACTTCACTTGAGCTTCTAAGTATTGCACTATCATTGCAATATCTTATGAAGTTCGTATTTGATTTTGGTTGCTAAAACACTTCAAATCATTTTCAAATATCTAGTGTGTTTCATTTTGAGAGATCTTTGGAGAGATATTTGTTTGTGTGCTAAACATCTTTGTTGCCATATTCCTTGAGTAATATTATTTGTTGAACACAAAGATTAAATCCTTTTTGCAAACAAAATCTATACATCTCTTAAGTTTTATACATTGAGAAAAATCATTTGTTGAGATATCTGAAGGTTGGCTAATATCTTTGTTTGAGCATTGTGATTGAATATATTGTGTGATACAAAGATCATACTATTTGCACTCTCACGTGCTGGTTACAATGTTTGCACAAATCTTTGAGAGTAGATACTAAGACTACACTGAACTGATCATATCTTATCATTTGGTAGTGTATGTGATTGATTATATTGGTACACATCAGCTTATGTAAGAAGCATTTCCTTGTACACAAAAATTGTATTTCAAATCTGTTGTATTCTAGGCACGGGCCTAAAGAGGGAGACTAGCCCTGTTGAATAGTCCCAGAGTAGCTTAGACCTGGTTAGGAAAGCTAGGCGTGCCATCCTAGTAAGGCGTGTTGGTTGAGGTTAGCCCTTTGAATTGACCTAAGTGTAATCAGTACCGCTCCACCCGTTAAGTGAGCCTTTAGTGGAATCCTCAGGCTTGGGAGTTAGAGGCGGGGACGTAGGTACAGTTGGCCGAACCCCGATAACATTTCATGCGTGTTCATTACATTTCCACAATTTACATTTCTGCACGTGTATGTTATAGTTTGAATGAAGTGCATAATTTAATTTACGTTTCTTATATCTATATGCACATTTTGGATTGTATAGAAAGACCCTAGGTTTCCAAATCATATTGACTTCTGACTTAACCTAGGAGATAAGTTTAAAATTCCAATTCACCCCCCCTCCCCCCTTCTTGGGAATACACCAATTCTAACAATACAGAACACATCAGTAATGAACAACCAATGCTCCCCCTCAGCCAATAACTAGTGATAAATATAAGTAAATGCAAATGACCTAACTATCGACAGAAACCAAAAATGGATAGTGGGTGTAAGTATGGTGTAGTTAGTGAAAGAGAAATAAAAGTAATGTAAGCAGATTATAGATACAAACCAGAGAATAATAATAATAATAATAATAATAATAATAATCTCCGATCTTGCAGGGTGCTCTCCTGGTGTCTATATGTCACCTCTATCATCAGCGCCATCGCCCATATATAGGTCAAAGTCCATCGTCATCCGATCTCTATCATCCTGCAATTCATGGATACGGTCGTTTAGCTCATTGAAATTAACAGCAATGACCCTCTCTAGCTCCTTATACATGTTCTCTGAAGAGATAGAGAACTCCCTGAACTCTTCTGGAAGAGCTGAGTACTGAACATCGGATTACGAAGCCATGTCCCTCAACCCCCTGATGTCAGACTGAATGGACTAAGTAACCTGATGTTGCGAATCTCTATACTGCGCAAATGAGTCCGTAAAATCGGTGATGGTAGCCATCAGATCACCATTCATCGGCTGCGCAGGTTGTGGAGGCATCTCTTGTGGGCCCTCCTCCTAAGCTGTTGCTCCCTTTGCACCTGTGGGCAACCACATATTGCTGGCTAGCTCATACCCCATCAACCTCAGGGTGACTGAGGAGAACATATCTGCACCCTTCATTCTCTTTAGCACGGTCACATTTGATCGGGTTACTCCCATCACAAGAAATAGCTTGTTCAGAATTCCCCCATATGGCATAATAATCCTTCGCCCAATCGTCTTAGCCATCATCCAATGTGTCATCAAACTGGGCAGATCAAGTTTCTTTCTCGCAAACAGACACCACATAGCAAAACATTCAAGGAAAGAAACATGCACCCTAGATCCTGTCTTAGGCAGGATATTGTATATGATCAGGTGGTGAACTATTTTGGCCTCTAAGGTAAAGGATCTGTAGTTCGGCGGGTGATTTGGACTAGCAGCAAGTGGATCAGTCATAGTCAGGTTTGCAAAAGTCTCAATAGTAAACTCTTGTTCATTTATCCAGGAGCTCACTAAGTTAGGGCACACAAAATCACCTCGCCCTATATCCAAAGTATCTGACAAATATTCAGCGTCGAATCTAATATCAGTCTGCAAAACCCTAAAGTAATATCCATTCTTATCATGGCCTAAGTTGGCGTAAAATAACCTAACATATGTGGGATAGTGTCCGCTAAGCTAATATGTGATAAAAGATCTCCACCCCTGATATCAAAACATTTCCATAATGTTGCTAAAATGTTGTTCCATAAAGTATAACTTCCTCGGGGCGAAACTCCATCACATATCTGATCCTGGCATGCTCTGACAAAAACCAACTGTCCTCAGCATAGGCAACATCCTGATTATCAATACACTCATCTGGTCGTGCCATGGATGCTGATGGAAGTGGTTTTGGTGTTGGATTGAGAATATAGGGCAATATTCAAGGAAACAGTGGAGGAGCTCTGAATTTTTTTATTTATGAAAATGAGCCTTTTTATGCGAAAAATATACATAGACGCACGAGGTTTGGTCGACCACGGACAAGTTCAATCGACTGACATTTCATATTCTTCACAAAACTTTCATGTTTGGTCGACCAAGAGAATTTTGACGTGAAATGCATGGTCGACCGAAAATGAGTTCAATTTCGAGTTCGGTTGATCTAGGGGTTGACCGAAGTGGGTTCGGTTGACTGAAGTTCATCAGTTCAAAAGTGGTCGGTCGACCAAAGAGTCCAAGTTTGTTGTATGGTCGACCAAAGAGGCTAGTTCATTTGGGGATGGTCGACCGAACTCAGTCAACTTTTTAATTTTCACTAAATTTTGGCCTAAACTCTTATTGAAAGGGTAACACATGACTTTTCCACTTAGGGGAGGATTAATTTTGAAGTCTTCTAAGTTTAACTACCTCCCAGGCTATCCGTTACATCTACCCCACTAAGTCTTATCCTATGGTTCAGTTTGATTTCCTCCTCCCTCTCTCCCTGAGGAACTGGCTACTAAGATTACACACATCATTTCCTTATTTAAGCCTCTTGCACTTTTACACAAATAAGCAGAGCCAATGTGTCCTAGGTACCAATTATGTGCATACAAACATGTTTGCTTATTTGTTCTATTTTGTTCAGAAGAGACGTTTGAGTTTTTATAACTATAGGATTTGGAATATGAACCATTTTTCAAAGATTTATTTCTTTTGATTCCTAAGGGTTTATCATGCTCTATTTCTACCTTTAAACAGATAATTTTCAATATTTTCTTGATCTTTTTCTTTTCTAAGGTGGCATGATATTTTCTTAGATCTTTTAATTGTTTTTCCAACCTTCCATTTTCATTTTTCAAATATTTTTTCTGTTTAGATACCTTAGCTAGAAGCTTATGCATTTTACATAAAACATTTTCTAGTTTATCATTCAAAAGCATGCTTCCCTCATCAAATTCAACACATGATTCATTACAAAATTTAACATAATCATTGCATGTGGCATTTACAGTATCATCACAAGATTCAACATATGATACAATACAACATTCAACACAAGAATCATTAGTATATGCATTACCATCAAAGCAATCATTAGAGGCAACTGCTAATTCAACATATGATATATCAAAGGCTTCAGCATAAGAAACATCACATGCATTATTGCACAAATCAGTTAATGAGGTAGAGTCAGAATCATATACCTCATTGTCTACCAATGCAATTTGATCATGATTGTGGCTTGTAACATTTAAGTGGTAGTCTCCTTTTCCTGGGTCACTCCATACTTCCTTTCGAGCTCAACCCAGATTTCCTGTGCACTTTTATAGGCAACAAACTCAAGCAAGATATCAGAATCTAAAGAGCAATATAATAAGTCCATGGCAAGTGAATTTGCATGAATAAAATTATTATCATTTTCAACTGCAAGTATACAAATTCCTTTATCAATCACCTGCCAGACCCTCCAGTTCACAGATTTAATAAATATGCTCATTCGAATTTTCCACTAGGTGTAATTTACACCGCAAAAAAAAGGAGGATTGGAAGGTGATCGTCCCTCCCTGAATGGGGATACACCAGTGAGAGCCATTGTGATCTTTTACAAAAATTGTTAAGCCTAGTGCAACAAGGCTCTGATACCAAGTGTTTGGATTGGTGTATTCCCAAGAGATTTTAAACTTTTTCTCCTAGGTTAAGTAAGATATCAGTATTATTTCGCAACCTAGGGTCTTTCGAAGCAATCCCAAATTTGTAGATAAGATTAATATGAGGAAAGTAAATGCAGCATTCACAATATAACATACACATGTAGTAAATAAATTTTCGAAAAAATAAATGCACACACAATATGTTATCGGGGTTTAGCAAATACTGCCTACGTCCCTGCCTTGGCTCACAAGCATAAGGATTACAACTATTACTCACTTGATGGGTGGAGCAACACCGGTTACAACCAAGTCAATTAGCAGAGCTGACCTTAACCTAAACACGCCTTAACAATATGGTGCACCTAGATTTCTTAATCGGGTCAAAGCCAATCCGAGACTATTTACCAGGGCTAGTCTCCCTCTTCAGGCCCTTGCCTGGAATAAAATAATGAAATACAAATTTTTGTGTACAACCAAACATGCTTATTAAACTAAGCAGATGTGTACTAATGTGCTCAACCAAATAATGCACTCACATATGATAGGATATCTAGCTCAAGTGAGATTTTGTTAATCAATGTGGTAACTCTCAAACATGATGTAAATCAATGTTTGTATATGAGAGTGAGGCTTTTGATGTCAAGCCAACATGCTTGTAATGTGATTAATCATAAGCTTTCTATAACCCTAACAGATATCTCAAACAATATTTCTTAAATATCAAGCACAGTAGATAATAGGGTTTTCAATCTTACTAAAAATGTCTTCATCAAAGCACAAATCAAGCTTATGAAAACTTGCAATGAGGATGCAAGATCTTAAGCCACACAAGGATTTTTCCCAATCAAATATTTATGAATGAAATATTATGGGAAAAATCTTAGCTAACTCTCCAAAAATCAACACATATTCAAATATAAACAAGGGAGAGTTTAGCTTATACAAAGAGTATGAAGAACACTACCTTCTCTCAAGATTAATGACTAGATGAGTATAGGAGGTAGATTTTTGTAATAGGATTGAAGAGGTATGAAGATATAGAGATTTTGGACAAAGATATTTTCAAAGAATTTTTCCTAATCTCAAATCCTAATCCATGCTTAATTTTTGCAAATGAAGGGCTACATATAGAATTTGGAAAAAATATAGTTGTTGGGGACATGCTAGGTATTTTTTAAAAAGATTAAGTAAGTTTAATTAAAGTTAACCCAGTTTAACTCTCGGTAAAAATTCAACAACCTAAGAGGCTCGGTCGACCGAACTTGAGGTTCGGTTGACCATAGTGTCCAGTTTAATCGACCGTGGAAAAATTGAACTTAAAGTATGGTCGACCATCTTGAGGGTTTCAAAGGTGATTTTCTAAATCTGTGCGGTTCGGTCGACCAGATCATTTTGAACTAGGAGGTTCGGTCGACCAGGCCGTTGGAAATTCCCACGTAGGGGTTCGGTCGACTAGGGCGTTGCCTATATATTTTTGGTCAGTCAACCGAGAGGTCAACTTAATGACCCAGGGAAGTTCGGTCGACCAAGACTTGCCTATATACTTGTGGTTGGTCAACCGAGAGATCAACTTGTTGATCCGGTGGGGGTTCGATCGACTGAGGATCTCAATGTAACGGAGTTCAGTTGACTGAACATGCCAATTTCGGCATTTTCGGTCCTTTTCTCTTTGAAATGTTATCCATATTCATATGATGATTAACTTAATTTTAATAGGGCACTCATTTATGGATGCATGGGGGACCTAAGGTTAGTTTAGGTTTTTTTGAGCTTAAACCCTATCATGCATTATATGTATTAATTATTATTGACCATAATGCCTTGAATATTACAAACCCAATTAAAATAGAAATACAACATATAAATATTTCAGGTCTTTATTTTCTTCAAGTCCATGTGCATCATATAGAAACCTTCAATTGATCCTGCACACAAACTCAATAAATATTAAGTACCAAGGTATTTGTCATAATCAAAACGGGATCTGACCTATAAGGTCAACAAAAATATTTTCTGAAAAGTTGTTGTGAGTTCTTGCGAAAATACCTAGTGAAATTTTGATTTGATTCTCTGAAATCCACATCCCACAATCAAAATACTTGTGATATATTTGTGAGCTTCACTTTTATATTGATTATCTGAAGTATATTGTTAAACGTCCCACTCGGGAGTATATAGTCCAAAAGGGGTGGTGAATGGACTCTTTTCGCGTATTTGGGTTTTCTCTACAAATAAAACTCTTGGCAAGATTGCAAGCAATTATATCACAATATATATATATATATATATATATATATATATATATATATAATGTAAATCAAGCACAAGACATAAATTAAAGAGTATAGAGAGAGAGAAAGCTTAACACTGAAGTTTTAACGTGGTTCGACACCAAGCCTACGTCAACGCCTTAGCACCAATTCAAGGATTCCCCAATCCACTATAAAACTTCTTCACCAGTGGAGCAAGCCTTACAACTCGGGTACCAAACCCTACACTCAGGAACAAATCTCTATCGTGCTCACCAAGAGCCACAATGATCACCAAGATACCTTGCAAGTTTGGTTCACAAAGAACCTTCACCAAACAGTTCACAAAAAAATTTTCAACCAAGAAGATGATTATAATAAAATGCTCCTTATTGAGCTAATATCAAATAAAATTCAAACCTCACACTACACTCTCAATGAATGATTCAAACAAGATGAATGAGCAAGAGAGATTGAGCACTTGTGAATGAATAAAAAAGATGCAAAGTGCCGAGGTTTTGTATAAAATGATATTTTTCACTATGAACTTGCATAAATTACCAAAAACCATTGCTAAACAAGTCTATGGATTTGTATTTATAGCCAAAAAGTCATTCTAGATGTTGTCTAACCGTTAGGAGTGATCTCCCTTTGATTGGCTCGAGAACTAGTTGTTTTCTAGCTGTTGGGGACTGAATCCCGATGTCACTCGTCAACTATTGACCGCCATTAGTCGACTAGTGGCCCCACTCATCGACTAGTGCCCCCCATTCGTCGACTAGTAGCACTCTGCCAGCAATCATTAACATTTTTCCTAGATTCTTTGATGAGTTGCACCTAATAATCATCGATGAGTACCCCAAATCAGAAAAAAAAAAAAAAATGATCAACATGAAAGTTGTGAGATTTTTTCTTAACTTTCCTTAGACACCAAGATCATCATTTTTAGACTTTTCTAGCAAAAGTTAGGCCTTAAATACCAAAAGATATTCAGGAAATTTGATAGGTGCATAACTGAGGTTTTAAACCCAACCAGGACCAAGTTTGTAAAAGATTATAACACTCATATGATTTAAACTTGTACTTATGAATATATACTTAATTTTCTTGAGGCTTTAGGACATAAAACTTGTTTTGGACTAAGTATATAAAAGATTATAACACAAATACCACTTAACACTTGTCCCATTTGAAAACATATTTGAGTATAGAATGTTTTGCCAAACTCTTTGTTTTATCTTTGAAAACCATGAGTATTGAGTTTGTGACTTAGTGAAAACCTATAAACTCAAGTGTCCCAATATGCATACGCAAATTGCTCAATTCTTGCTTAGAAATCATGCAAGAATTAAAACTGCAAGAGTTACAAAATAAGCTACCTCAAACACTCCCCATTACAAATAAACAATTCTACATTAAGCTTCCTTGGGTGTGCTTGAATCCTTTCTGAGTGAGTGTCTATATGATCTTTCCTACTCGACATCTACTCAGTCCGATCTTTGCCTTTGATCCAGTACTTCCTAAATTCGTCATTGGAACCTGTACTAAACATGATCTGCAAAGATGGAATACAGTAGGAACCACAAATAGGTTAATATCATCAAAACACAATAAACATGATTATGTAGCCCCCAATGCTAACAATCTCCCCCTTTTTTATAATATCTAACCTATTACTATTTTACTTAATCTTTGCATTTATGCTTATATTTACCATAGGTTATCATGTAAAGATTTGTTCACCTAGAACCACTAATGGGTTGTTATCATTAAAACAAGACAATTAAGAACATGTAGTCACCAAGGCTAACATATATTGTGCTTTAAATTTATACAAATTTTGATATTTTGAGAGTTATTTTCTTATATGAATTGTATTCTGCTGTTGTGCAAACTTTGACAATTCAGGGTTGTTGAATTGTTGCTTAGCGAGAGGGTTTTCTCATTAGAAAGGGATCTCCACCTTCGAACGGAGGGAGGGGTGCTTCACCTGTTCAACGAAGCGGTAAAGGAAATCCTCACAACGAGTTGCTTAAGGCAAGGACATAGGCTGCTAGCCGAACCTTATAAAAAACTTATTGTTCTGCTCTTCTTCCCTATCTCTTTAATTCTTGCAAATTATAATCTACATGTATGAGTTTAAATTCATTGGGGAACTTGCTAAACACTGAGTATTGATTTGTGTTTATCTCAAGTTAATAAATTAGTTTCTTTGAATGGTTGTATAATTTGTCTTGTTGGCTGAAAATTTAGACTAGTTCTAAAAATATATATCTTGTTGAGATTAACCAAGGAAAAAACCATTGTGCTTGTTTATATTGATTCAAAGTAAAAATAGATCACTTATTTTATCTTATCTTATTAATATTGTTGAATCCTTGAGAATATTTGGTTATTACTGAAATTCAAAATTTTATATTGAATTGACTAAATCCTATTAACTAAAAGTTAAGTTTTGTTTGTAATTTCAACTTTCATATTTATATCTAGGATTGATGATTGGTTTAGCACGGTCACTGATTAGTTTATTGTGATTGAGTGGTTGTGGTGATATGAATTAAGAGGGTCAAAATAGACTGAAATTCTGCTAAGTAATTTTTAATTACCCAATTCACCCCCCCTTGGGATTACATGTTTAATTTCAAGGTGTAATCTAGTACTATTTTTAATTTGGATGTATTCCTAGTGACACGTGTATCTTGGAGTGCTATGGCACTGTGTATTAATGTGTATTATTCAGGTGTAACATCAGTGGGATTGTGTCCCAAAGTGTTATGGCGTTGTGTATTCTTGGGAGTTTCATAGTGGGAAGTGTGTTTTAAAGTGTTACAACAATGAGATTCGCCAAGGGTCATGTTGTTGGCACTATGTTGACCTTCTAGGGTTTTGTTGTCCCTAGTGATACATCACAGGTTGTTAGTGGTAGTCCAACAATATTAGAATGATTGTCTTGGAAATTGTAATACAATAGGTATTAGTGAAAATCTCAAACTTGTTGGTATGGAGAGTGGACATAGGTTAAGAGTTTGAACCACTATAAATTTTGTGTGTCATTTTTATCCTTCCTTTACTTTATATTTTGGTTGTGCACTTTATGTTAATCACTCCTAGTCAACCAACTTAATGACTGAGTAAATTATATTGTGGTAATGTATTTTATATTAATCATTCTTGATCAACCAACTTAATGATTGGATAAATTGATTCTTTCGCTAAATATTTTAATAGATTCATTTCATCACAAAAACAAGTTAAGTTTTGCATATAATTTGTAATAAAAGATTTGTATTATGTTGATATTATGCTTTGTTTTATAATGATTATGTTATATTTTATAATGACACTGTAATGACAATGTTGTGGTGGATACATGTGTTTACTAATGATATGTTAATTATTATTGATGATGCTTTGTTTTATGATGACATTGTGATGGCAATGTTATGGTGGATACATGTGTTTACTAATGATATGTTTATGATAATTGATAATATTGTGTTTATTAATGATGTTAACTTTTTGAGTCTGATCCCTGTTTTGATGCTAACAAAGCACTAATGTCTCATCTATGCGTTGAGTGCTTGTACAGTTTTTTATGTTGGCACACTCATAAGAAAAAGGGAAATGGAAGCCAAAAGCACTAAAAGAGCACATACTATTGGTGCATTCCATGAACATAGAAGAGCAATGAGGAAAAGAAGACACATTTATTTTAATTGTATATGCATTTATTTTTTATTATTTGGTCAGTAATAATGCATGCATCTGCATGATATGACTTGAATGCTCAGATGACCATAGACTGACCTTAGGGCACATAGAGTAAAACCAAAAACCCTTTTCATAAAAACTAAAATCAAACAAAGTTTTTGGAACAGTTTTAGGTAAGGTCGACCGACGTTGGGTTTTTAGGCTTAATTCAAAAGCCTCGGTCAACCGAACCCTTTAGTACAAATCATCTTGGTTGACCAAACTAGCCTTGAGTCAAAGTTTGACTGTCTCGGTTGACTGAACCCTTGGTAGTGTAAATGCCATGGTCGACCAAACCATTTAGAAGTCAACATTTTGACTTCGCTCAGTCGACTATATCTTTTTTAACGTATCTTCCATAGTAGACCGAACTGACACGTGTTTGACCCCCAACAACTTAGTGACCAAACTATTAGTTCAAAATTGTCTTGGTCGACCGAACCTCGAAGGGTTCGAAATTGCCTCGAGACGGTCGATTATATCTCCAATTCAAAATGGCTGTGGTCGACCGAACTCAGTGACATGGTCAACTAAACCTTGAATATGGTCGACCGAACCTCTCAGATTAGAAATTTTTTAAGAGCTAAAAAATCATTAATTTTTTAATTAAACTTTTTAAAAATACCGAGCGTGTCCCTCAACGGTCAAATTTCCTGGAAATCTATAAACACCCCTCATAACTCAGATTAGTAACTTTGATTAATCCAAATTTTCTCTCAAATCCATTGTTAATCAAAGTTCCTCCAAAACGTTTTTTATTGTCAAAATCATTCTTTTGGGGCAAGATCTTTTATATAAATCTCTCCAACTCTCTTTCATGCTTTTATTTCAAAATCATTTTTGAAGAGAGTATTTCATTTAGGGCATTTTATTTGCATATATTCTCACTTAACACTTAATTTTGAAAAAAAATTTTGAGAGTATTGCTTAGGTTTTCTCTCGGTTATTTCTTTGATAAATATATTTGGGAGAAAATTATTTATAGCATAAATATTTTCTTGAGCTTAAATTCCTAAATTTTCCAAATATTCTTTATTTCGAAAAATATTTATAGGAGAACAATAATACTCATTTTTCATATACATTTTATTTGTACAAAATTATTTGATAGCACCCTTACTTTACTAAGCATAATGCATATCATTAGAGAGTGCATATATTTTAAGTTTTAATGTGTACATCTTTGCTTGTATTTCAGAAGAATGTTTTATGTACAAAAATGTTTTAGTAAGATTGGTTATGAATAGGATATGATATGTTTGTATTATGAATAGGATATGATGCGTGGTGCATCGGCATAAATGTTTAATTTAGTTAAAATGTTTTAAAACCCAATTCACCCCCCCTCTTGGGATTACACCAATTCCAATAATTGGTATCAGAGCCCGGTTGCAATATGCTTAACCACTATTTGCATAAAGATTGCAACAACTCATATTTTGGTGTATCCCTGTTTTGAGGGTCAACCCTTTGCAAATCCTCTACTGCTTATATTATATGGATTTTACTGTTTAATTATTGAAAATGCTTTTGTAAAATCAAATAATTGGAGGATTTGGAAAGTGTTTATCGAAGTCTTTCATATCCCATTGAAAATGTTTTCAAAATGCATAAGTTTCCCATTTTTGAAAATGAAATGAATTTGCATGACATGATTTTAATGCATATCATTTGAGAGCCTTACTTATTTTATTTTGTGCCTTAGCCACTAATGTTTTTACAAGTTCATATTTTTCATAATGCTAAGGATTTTGGGAACCATAAAAATTTTTTAAAAATCCAGAGAGAAAAAGACACCACTTCGAGCTTAAACGTTTAAGGAGTAAAATGGAAAGGTATATATCTTTCTCCTTCTACTTTATTGTATCTTTCATGTCATGATTTATATGTTATATCTCGTATTAAAATTTTTGTATGAATCATGATCATTTTTTTATAGCATGATATCTTATGAGGCACTTTTTGAAAAGGAATTTTATTAATACTTATAAGATGTTAGGACAAAATATATAAAGGGGTTATTATGCTTTGAATGTTTAAATAGTGTTTGTGCTTAATATTCTAACTTTTAGTAAATACTATTACCATACTGAGAACCCTAAGGAAATCTAGCCAATACTAAGTTTTAGTGATCATATCCAATCTTAACTTAATATATACATACCATTATGATTGGATAATATATGATAATAGTGGCTATCCCTTTCAAATGGACAAATTGATTTTAAACATCATTATATTTTTAATGCTATATATATATATATATATATATATATATATATATATGCTATAATATAAAAATCTTAAATATAGCAAAATTTGTCCATCACATTGTATTGAGTTTTAGGAAATCTATCTTACTGTATATAATGTAAAATCCTAAACTCATCATTGAGCTTAAATGATAAATTATTTTATAATAATAAATTAAAATTAAGGAATTCATATGCTCATCCCCATATTAGAAAATATTAGTTATGCCAAATAATGCAAATTGAATATTTGATTCTTTGCCTGCATAATTAAGGAGGAACAGATAATTTAAAACTTCATCCAACAATTACTTTATTATATTATATTTATTATCTAGGGGTTGTATGTTGGATGATCTAAGTGTTGAATGCCGCTATCTTGTGCTTGTTAAATGTTTGCATTATTTAATGGATAGTTTATTTTAATTGTTAGTTTATTTTAATTGTCGTCTGCTCTACTAAAATGCATGTCTCTACTGAATGGCTCCTGCATGGCTAATGCAGTGATGTGAATTACATGCTGGTAGATATTATAGGTTCTCGCATGCTCAGATTAAATTATTATATTGCTTACTTAAACCTATCAGGTTTCAGGGACATGGTAAAAATGGGAAAATGTTCAAATTACAGATGGCACGCTGCCAAAATTTCGGTAGAATTTTTCCCAGAAAAGAAACCATGTATTAAGATGAAAACAATTAAAAGCATGCAAACATGTTTTTGAAAGGATTAGTGAAACATAAGAGAATACTAATTTTCCATCCTTAGTTGAAGATGCATGCACAAGAACATATAGGGAAGACTATATTGAACAAATGATAAAATGCTTTAATAGATAACTAGTGTAGTTTCGTTGAAAGGAGTGCTTATACTATCTGGTATACTTAATAAAATTTATTTTTGATTAGTATAAGAAACACATTTTCCTTCCTAGGATGCACAGTAATTGAATAGCTTATTACATGTAAAATCCAAACCGCTATATTTTGAAGACATGTACACATTTTTTGTGTCTTAGGATAACTTAGTTCATGGGCACCGTTTTGGTCCAAAATCTTTAGGTATGAACTTCATGTTGGACCTAAATTGTTAATAATAATGTCATAAATTTCAAGTCCATGTAACTAGGGAGATTGCATGACGTAGGGGGAGTTTTCATTTCACACACACACTCATTGTGAATTTTGAGTTGCGTCACCTTTTTGAACCCCTATTGCATTACCTTTGAGTATAGTCTTGATTGGCTATCGTGTTTTTAAATTGAAATGTAATATGTCATGCTAAGAGCTAAATGACTCTCATTCTTGAGCTAAAATTCAAGTAAGCGTGTATGCAAATATACAGGGGGAGTTTAAGCTCCAGTCTAAGGAAAAATTAACATGAGCTTAATGCCTATGGTCTCTTGCATATTAAGCTTTGTCATAAAGGATGACCATATGTTAAATGTGCTTAAATGAACATTCATCCTTGCTCTTAAATGCACTTATGTGTGCTTGAGATTATATTGGGGAGTTTAAGCCCCATCTTTGAGGAAAGGATTTAAGTCACCTACCCCATGGATTCACACTATTGTTGTTTCTACTTTTTGAGTTCGAAGCTTTTTAGGCACCATGAACATCATATCCTTCACCTATTGAATCAACATTTGATATGGATTGTTCTTGGGGCACAGAACACTGCACATGACTTAAAATGTTATACTTCTAGTGCATGAGTGTTCTAAGACTTATACTGTTCAATCGCTTAACAAATTTTCACAACTAGTAAATAGTATAAGTAATTAATTGGATCTAAGCACATATTCAAATTGATAGGGGAAGCATTTAAAATTAATTTTCCATCTTGTTATGCTCACCAACATTGTAGGCTTAGATCTATTCTGAATTTATTGTGGCATGTGCTTAAATGTGGTGTTTATATTGAAAATTTTTTTTTAATTAAAATGTTGCTTGGCCATAGTTCTTTGTTTTGCCATATGATCCCTATTTTAAAATTTATTTAGTATCTTTGGATCTGTATGGTTGCATTTTTCTAGTACTTTGTGATTTGTACTTAAATGATAAATCAGAAAGGTAATG
Organism: Malania oleifera; assembly: GCF_029873635.1. Lineage (NCBI taxonomy): Eukaryota > Viridiplantae > Streptophyta > Magnoliopsida > Santalales > Ximeniaceae > Malania > Malania oleifera. Next base: position 69,733,211 of record NC_080418.1, on the reverse strand, counting down.
TTTGCTTAAGTTTTAAATTAATGTTTCTTTCTCAGCAAGCATAATCGTATTCATCGAAAATTTTAAGGGGATATATTTTTATACATATATATACATCTTTAAAAGTAAGAATTGAACTTATATAGAATACATCTTGTGTCTTGCTTGTGTGCTTGACTGGCTTCATGACTTGTGTTATTCTATGTTAAAAATTGTATGTCATGAAGTTTCAAAATTTTTAAGGGTGTTGCGTAATTGGTTCATTGACTTTTCATGAAATGCATTTGAATTAGTTAGATCATATTTATGCTCGAACTCATTTTTTTTTTTTTTTATACTGCATGTTTTTAAATTCCAATTTTTTTCGGGTCTTACAAAATGCTTGAATTGCAATGGTTTGTGTAAATTTCTGATCTAGTCTTGCTCATCATGTCATTTTTTATCTTAAATGACCAGTTAAACTGTTTGTATGCTTAAAGGCTATATCTTTCAAACAGTTATAAATTTTTTTTTTTTTCTTATGCCCAAATCTTAGGCCAAAAAAAGGGAGAGTTTTTTCAAGAAAAATAAAAATTATTTTTAGAAGGGGAGTTCTTTTTGCTAAGAGTTTGTTTTTAAATGGTCAAATTGTTTTCTACTTAGCTTAACCCTTTTTGTTGATGTCAAAAGGGGGAAAATTTTTATGTGCAAAATGTTATGACCAAAAGGGAATTTTTTTTTTTATAGGGACAAAGACATAGAGGCAAATATCTGAGCTTGCACTTTAATGTAAACATTTAAATGCATGATCTTTCTAATGTCTTCTTTCATGAATATGTTTGAGCTGTAATTGTTTATTTGTTTACTATGCATATTCTTAAGGGAAGCTTTTTTAGGTTGTACCCATTTTGCTCTTAGGTGTTTGTCATCATCAAAATGGGGGAGATTGTTGATTTTTTGAGTCTGATCCCTGTTTTGATGCTGATAAAGTACTAGTGTCTTATTTGTGCGTTGAGTGTTTCTACAGGTCTTTATGTTGACACTCACATAAGACAAAGGGAAATGGAAGTCAGAAGCACTTAAAGAGCACATATTACTAGTGCATTCCATGAACACAGAAGAGCAATGAGGAAAAAAAGACATATTTATTTTAATTGTATATGCATTTATTTTTTATTATTTGATCTGTAATAATGCATGCATCTGCATGATATGACTTGAATGCTCAGATAACCGTAAACTGACCTTAGGGAACCTAGAGTTTAACCAAAAAGAAGACATATTTATTTTAATTGTATATGCATTTATTTTTTATTATTTGATCTGTAATAATGCATGCATCTGCATGATATGACTTGAATGCTCAGATAACCGTAAACTGACCTTAGGGCACCTAGTGTGATGACCCAAAAATATACATACAATTAAAGCATAATAATAATAATAATAATAATAATAATAATAATAATAATAATAATAATAATAATAATAAAATGGTCATTAAGTTAATATCAATACAGAAGTGTTTTTCTATAGGATCCTTGATTTCATGTTTGATGCCTAAGAAAGACCTTGTCTTAGCGAGTGCTCAGAGACCATTGCGGCTCAATCGCTCCCTGGAGGTCAACCTGGTCAAAATGGAATTTTATAAGATAAACAAGATAGATACTGTTTGTACACGTAAATAAGTACATATACATATATAAAATAATGTTTTGATTGACATAATTTGTAAAAATACATGAAAAAATAGTAAAGGTATCCTATGTGGGGCCCACAAGACTGTGGGGGGCCCACATGAGTCCCGAAGTCGTGTGGGGTCCACATGAGTCCCGAAACTATATAGGGCTCATAAAATCGTGTGAGACTAATGGAGTTACGTAGGACCCACTTTGGGTTTCAAAGTTGTGTGGGGCCCACATGAGTTTTCGAAATTCAAACTTAATTCTTTTTTAAAAAAAAATATTAAAACATAACTTAATAATAATAATAATAATAATAATAATAATAATAATAATAATGATGATGATGATGATGATTTTAAAAAAAAGTTAAAAAATTAATTAATTAATTAAGAATTAATTAAATCGGAGTGGTGGCAAGCACTCCCACATGACCTCCATCCCTATCCCATACCTAACTCATGCCTAACTCATCCCATGCCCATTCTTTAATTTAAAAAAATTATAATTTCACCCCTCTTCTTATAATTTTACAAATTCAATTTTCTTTCCCAAAATTTTTCTATCAATAGGAAGCTCTCAACATTCATTTTTCAAAAAAAATTTTCAAAGGAAGAGAAGGATTAGTGAGTGAAAGAATTAGTGGTGGTGGGAGAATTTTTGTTAAATTCTCACTCACCCACTCTTTCCGATCTCATTTTGTAGAGATATTCGTTGTATTCGTAGCACAAGGTTAAGTAAGAGATAAGTAAATTTGATTATGTTAGATTTTTATTTAAAATTTATACCCGAGTTTATTTGTAAGTAAATTTGATTATGTTAGATTTTTATTTAAAATTCATGCCCGAATTAATTGTAAGTAAATTTCGATTATGTTAGTTAATTTCATAAAATTCTCCTGAATTTATTTTTACGCATATTTAATTATACTAGTTTTATCTTTAATATACTTGCATTTATTTTTGAGTTAAAAAATATTCTAAATCTCTCGGGTATTTTACATCATTAATTTCTATTTAAGAAAATATTTTTAACACGAAAATTGTGTGGCATGAGTTTATTTATGCATATTTCACGAAAATATGAGTAAAGATTACATGAGTTGAATTTTTTTTTTTTTTTATGTTGCGTATTTCACAAAAATATGAGTAAAAATGAGTTTTTTTTATGATTTTATTATAATTGTACAAATTATATAATAAAAAATATTTTTAAAATCCCTTATGGCTCAGACGATACAGAAAATTACGAATGCTCGATACTACAACTTAAAGTTTAAACGGATCAGAGTGCACTCACACTGTTTACAGAGTGATTTTATATGATAGTGGATTTCTCCTGAGTGCACACTTGGGTCGGACCAGGGTTTAATAGGAAAAATCTCACTTAATGATGATGTACGTTGATTTAGTTTGGTCAGCTAGCCAGTTAAGTCCAGTTTTCGGACCGCACAATCCAGTCAATGGGGTAAACATGACTTACGATTAACAGACATGATGGTGATTTTTACAGTATATGTATATACATATTTAATTACGTGTACAGAGTTATTAATGATTTGAAGGTACAGTATAAGTTTATATGAACAGGGTCATTCTTGTGCCTAAATGATGATCTAAAAGAAACGTATAAGGAAAAGTATATATATGTATATAATTAAAAATTATAATTATAATTTTTAAAGTTAAAAGTTTAATTTAACAATTATAGTATATGATTATAAAATTTTACTGTTGTAGTTGATGACAAAAAATTTTATGCAGAAATTTTTAAATTTGCGTTTATTTTAAAAGCATTTTTGAAGTTATAATATTAAATATTATTTTATGAAATTATGAAAGCTCATTTTAGCCATGCACTAATAATAATTTTATTTACTTACTGAGCATCATCTCACCCCAATCATTATTTTACATTTCAGATTATTTTGAGGAGCATACCAGAAGTCTGGAGTAGTAAGTGCATGGGCGGGAATAGAAAGAGTAGAGTAGAATTAAAAAAATTGGCATAATACAATTTAAATTATGTTTGTGTATTTTAGAATTTTAGAAATTTGCATTTTAATAGTTAAGACATATAATTGTAATAAAGCTCATTAGTGCTCTGGTAATAAAAATAATTTAGATTTATTTGCATCCTTTGAAATATTTATACGTAGCTACTTGGGTTTTTGTCCTTACACCTAGAGTTTAACTAAAAACTTTTTTCATAAAAAGTAAAATCAAACAAAAGTTTTGGAACAACTTTAGGTAAGGTCGACTGACATCGAATTTTTAGGCTTAACTCAAAAGCTTCGGTCAACCGAACTCTTTAGTACAAACTAACTTGGTTGACCGAACTAGCCTTGAGTCAAAGTTTGACTGTCTCGGTCGACCAAACCCTTGGTAATGTAAATGCCACGGTCGATCGAACCATTTGGAAGTCAACATTTTGACTTCACTTGGTCGACTGTATCTTTTTGAACATATCTTCCACAGTCGACTGAACTAGCATATGTCTTACCCCCAACAACTTTGTCGACCGAACCAGTAGTTCAAAATTGCCTTGGTCGACTGAACCTCGAAGGATTTGAAATCGTCTCGAGACGGTCGACTATATCTCCAGTTCAAAATGGCCGCGATTGACCAAACTCACTAATATGGTCGACCAAACCTTGAATATGGTTGACCGAACCTCTCAGATTGGAAATTTTTTAAGGGCTAAAACGTCATTAATTTTTTAATTAAACTTTTCCAAAATACCGAGCATATTCCTTAACAGTCAAATTTCCTGGAAATCTAAAAATACCTCCTCCATAACTCAGATTAGAAACTCTGATTAACCCAAATTTTATCTCAAATCCATTGTTAATCAAAGTTCGCCCAAAATGTTTTTTTATTGTCAAAATCATTCTTTTGGGGCAAAATCTTTTATGCAAGTCTCTCCAACTTTCTTTCATGCTTTTATTTCAAAATCATTTTTGAAGAGAGTATTTCATTTAAGGCATTTTATTTGCATATACTCTCACTTAGCACTTAATCCTTGAAAAACATTTTTTAGAGTATTGCTTAGGTTTTCTCTTGACTATTTCTTTGATAAATATTTTTGGGAGAAAATTATTTATAGCACAAATATTTTCTTGAGCTTAAATTCCTAGATTCTCCAAATATTCCCTATTTCCAAAAATATTTATAGGAGATCAATAATACTCATTTTTCATACACGTTTTATTTGTACAAAATTATTTGATAGCACCCTTACTCTACTAAGCATAATGCATATCATTAGAGAGTGCATATATTTTGAGCTTTAATGTGTACATCTCTGCTTGTACTTCAGAAGTATATTTTTTGTACAAAAATATTTTAATGAGATAGGTTGGGTTCAACCCGGAATTGAGCTGGGGAGTCTCAGCCCCGTAAGTGAGACCAGTTGGGTTCAGCCCGAAAATTGAACTGAGGAGTTTCAGCCCCATAAGTGAAACAAGTTGGGCTCAGTCTTGTAATTGAGTTAGGGTTTACCTCACCCCGTAAGGAGAGGTTGTAACCCGTTTAAGTGAGCAGGGTTAGTAGAATCCTTGTGGGGTATGCCCAAAGCAGGGATGTAGGCTGATTTGGCTTAACCTTGATAACAAATATCGTCTCTCTCTCTCTCTCTCTCTCTCTCTCTCTCTCTCTCTCTCTCTCTCTCTCTCTCTCTCTCTCTCTCATATAAATTCTGCACTTAAATTTCTATATGTGTATGCTTATTTATTTACTATTACAATTATTTGTGTGCACACATTTAAATTAAATGAGATATACTGCACACGTGTATACCTGCACTCACAGTTTAATTATTTTACATGCACATTTGTATTATGAATAGGATATGATATGTGGTGAATCGGCATAAATGTTTAATTTAGCCAAAACGTTTTAAAACCCAATTCACCCGCCTCTCTTAAGATCACACCAATTCTAACAAATGATATGTTAATGGTTTATGATGCATATGTTTCCTTAAAATTCATGCATATGGTAAGGAGCAACTTACTAATCTTACTATCTATTTTGGCAAAAATTAAGGGGAAGCATAATGAGTATGGTTTAATTTTGTCATAATTAAAAAGAGGGAGAAATTTATTTACAGGTGTTGTGATAAATGCATTCACAACAACCACTTTATGTTAATCACTCTTAGTCAACCAACTTAGTGATTGGGTAAATTATATTATGATTTTGTATTTTGTATTAATCATTCTTGATCAACCCACTTAGTGATTAAACAAATTGAATCTTTCACTAAATATTTTATTAGATTCATTTCATCAAGAAAGCAAGTTAAGTTTTGCAAATAACTTGTAATAAAAGGAAGAAGTTTAAAACCATCCAATTCACCCCTCCTCTTGGGTGCCTAGCCAAACCAATTGGTTTGTATAAACAAATGGGAGAATTTCTTGGTATTATGTTGATATTATGCTCTATTTTATGATGATTATGTTCTATTTTATAATGACACTGTGATGACAATTTTGTGGTGGATACATGTGTTTACTAATGACATGTTGATGATGATTAATAATGCCTTGTTTTATGATGATATTGTGATGACAATGTTATAGTGGATACATGCGTTTAGTAATGATATGTTAACAATAATTGATAACATTGTTTTTATTAATTATATGTTAATGGTTGTTGATACATGTGCTTCCTAAAAATGCATGCATGTTGTATGGGGAAGCTTACTAATCTTACTATTTATTTTGGCATAAATTGAAGGGAAGCATAATGAGTATGGTTTAATTTTGTCATCATTCAAAAGGAGGAGAATGTTGGGATTGGATTTTGATGGTGAAAAAACTTATATAATTTGGTTGTATTTATGTGTGTTTATAGGTGTTGTGATAGATGTAGTCACAAATACTATGGCAGGTGCATTCATAGATGGATTCAAAGATGCATTTACAAAGGCTGAGACAAACGTCTAATAAATCTCTTGCATTGCATATAATTTTGCTAATGATTTGTGTCAAGTTAATCATGATTAAATCCTTGATCAACTTTCAAACTAAAGCATGATTACTAAGACTTTAAACAATCAAATTATCAGTTCAATGGTTGAATCAAAAATTTTGAATTTTCTTGAAAATCAATTCATCATTCTTGGAAGTCTAAGCTTCCATTTGTCAAGTTCTCCATAGAGTACATAAAACAATAAAATAAAATAAAAATGACTGTTAGGAAATTAAATCTTGCTAGAAGTCGTTTGTTTGTTGTTGGCCAGTTGCTTCTTAGGGCCTTGTCCAACTTTAAAAGATGATCCAAATACATACATTTGCAAGAAGCTTAATTTCTCCACCATCTGATATATATGTCATCTTCATTGTATTTATAATTGAAGGGCTCATATTGTAATATCTTTCCAAATAGGTTAAGACTCAACAAAGTCTCTATTACGAATTGGAGATGCCCAGCCTTCAGCTCCAGCTCAGTTCCCAAGCTCCCCCTAGAAACCTGAAGGAAGGGACCCGAAGTGAGTGGCTTCAACAAATTTGTTATTCCTTTTTTTGTTGTTATTATTATTATTTTTTTTGCTTGGTTAGTTATTCCTATTTGCTCGAGATCCTCTCATTTAGTTATTCCTTCTCCCTATTTATCTTACTCCTTGTGTACAGTTCTGGAAGTAAGAGAAAACATGACGAATTCTTCATCATCATCTTCATCTTCCTCTATTTTCTGTACTGTTTTTCCTTCTTCCAGTGCTCTTGTTTTTTTTTGTTTCAATTTGTTTCACGGTATCAGAGTTGCTGTGGAATGAAGTCTCTCCAGCATCTTTGACTTAAGCCCTATCCAAAGTCGCCAACATACCACCAAAAGCAGTTGCCATTACCAACAGCCAGAGCCTGGACCTTTGGCACTATCGCCTAGGACACCCTTCATCAATAAAATTAGATTTCCTTAACTTTGAACCTGTATGCAAAACTTCACTAAATGCTAAGCCTTGCTTTGTTTGTCCCTTAGCCAAGCTCCACAAGCTTCCTTTTTCCTTATAGTCAACAAAAATCTGAACATCGTTTTGAACTCATTCATTGTGATCTCTGGGGGCCATGTAATGAAGTTTCTTATGATGGTTTCCGATACTTTCTTACTATTGTTGATGACTTCAGCAGGTGCACCGAGGTGTATCTTTTGAAATTTAAATTTGATGCAAGTTCCACCTTAAAAGGATTTTGTGCCCTGATAGAAATTCAATTTGCAACCAAAATCAAAACCATTCGAAGTGACAATGGAGGGGATTTTGATCTGAAACAATTTTATCATGAGAAGGGCATCATTCACCAAAGAACTTGTGTTGAGACCCCTGAACAAAATGCCATAGTTGAAAGAAAACACCAAAACATCTTAAATGTTGCAAGAGCCTTAAGATTCCAAAGTGGACTTCCTGTCAGATATTGGAGTGACTGTGTGCTGACAGCAGTCTACCTTATTAACCAAACCCCATCTGTCATCTTAAAATCCAAAAGTCCTTTTGAACTCCTTTTTAAAGCCAAGCCTGCATATGCCCACCTTAGAGTCTTCGGTTGCTTAGCCTTTTCCTCAACTCTTTCAAATAACAGACATAAGTTTGATGCACAAGCTAGAAAGTGTATTTTCTTGGGATACCCCTTTGGGGTAAAAGGATACAACCTAATGGACCTCCAAACTAAAAAAATCTTCATCTCAAGGAATGTCATTTTTCATGAAGACATTTTCCCCTTCCAATCTGGACAAGCCAGTCTTGTCCCTACTACTCAGCGTCCCTTTCCTCAGTCTACTATTATGGACTTCTCCTATGAAGACTCTCCTACACTAGCTAATGTCATTGAAGAACCTAACAGCCCACAAAACACACCAAGTCAACCTTCAACATCACCTCAACCTTCTGGTGAGACCTCAAACCACACTATAAGCAGCCCTCATCTCCTAAGGAGATCTACTAGAACCAAGAGGCCACCATCCCACCTTGAACACTTCATTTGTCAGCAAGCTAGCTCCGCTAGCTCTCTCACTCATTCACGAGAGTCCAACAAGAAACGAGGTCCTGTAGCTCCAGGTAGTCCTTCTCCACTCTGTGCCACTTTATCTTATCATAACATTACACCTAAACACAAGACTTTGGTCACCACAATCACTAAAAACACTGAACCTTATTCATATCATGATGTTGTTGAGGATCCTAATTGGGAGAAAGCTATGCAGACTGAGATTGCAGCTCCTGAACAGAATAAAACCTGGGTTATCACTGATCTTCCTGCTGGTAAGCATGCCCTCAAATGCAAATGGGTTTACAAGATAAAATACAATGCCAATGGGACCATTGAATGATAAAAGGCCAGATTGGTCTATAAGGGATACACACAGGAAGAAGGTATAGACTATCATGAAACTTTCTCCCCTATAGATAAGATAGTATCTATCAGAGCCTTACTAGCATTGGCAGTAATCAAAGGCTTTCATTTACATCAATTCGATGTCAACAATGCCTTTCTTCACGGTGATCTTGATGAAAAAGTGTACATGAAGCTGCCACCTAGTTATCCCACGTCAGATGAAATAAAGGTCTGCAGGCTACTTAAAAGTTTGTATGACCTTAAACAAGTCTCGAGGCAATGGTATGCTAAACTATCCTCCTTCATCATCTAGCATGGTTACACCCAATCTAAAGGAGATTATAGCTTGTTTACTCGAATGTATAATGGTTCCTTCACTGCCATCTTAGTTTACGTTGATGACATAATTATGGCCAGCAATGACATAAGATCTATTGAAGAACTTAAGGGAGCTTTGGATGAAAAGTTTAAAATCAAAGATCTTGGGCAACTTAAATACTTTCTTGGCATCGAAGTTGCACGATCAGCAAAGGGAATCTATCTTTGTCAATGAAAATATGCACGGGACATTCTATCAGATACGGGAACCAGTGGGTCTATACCTGCTAAAACTCCCTTGGATTAAAATCTTAAGTTGTCAAGAGATGAGGGAGAACCTATTGGAGATCCCACCATTTACAAAAGACTCATTGGCTGCTTGATGTAGCTGACCATCACTCGACCAAACCTTTCTTATTCTGTCCAACTTCTCAGCTAGTTCATGGGAACTCCACGAGTCCCTCATCTAAATGCAGCACACAAGGTTCTTAGATATATCAAGATGGCCCCAGGTCAAGGACTTTTCTATCCATCAGATTCCAGTTTACAGCTAAAGGCTTATAGTGATAGTGATTGGGGTTCATGTCCTGATAGTCGGAAGTCCATAACCGGCTACTGTGTTTTCCTTGGTTCTTCTTTATCTCTTGGAGGTCCAAAAAGCAAAACACCATCTCCAGGTCTTCTGCAGAGGCAGAGTGCAGAGCCATGGCAATGGTTTTCTTCGAATTGACTTGGATCCATTACCTTTTAGATGATCTCCAAGTGCCTCATCCTCAACCTGCCACTCTCTTCTGTGACAACCAGGCTGCCTTACACATTGCTGCAAACTCAGTTTTCCATGAACGCACAAAGCACATTGAGTTAGATTGTCATCTTATTCGTGAAAAAATTCAAGATGGTAGTTTGATTACTCACCATGTCAGCAGCAACTTGCAAATGGCAGATATGTTCACCAAACCTATTGCCTCTTCCCTTTTTTATTCTCACCTGTCCAAGATGGGAGTAGAAAACATCTACTCTCCATCTTGCGGGGAGGCTATTACGAATTGGAGATGCCCAACCTTCAGCTTCAACTCAGACTCCAGCTCAGCTCCCTAGCTCCCACTAGAAAACTGAAGGAAGGGACCCACGTGAATGGCTTCAACAAATTTGTTATTCCTTTTTTTGTTGTTTTTTTTTTTTTTTTTTGCTTGGTTAGTTATTCCTTTTTGCTGGAGATCCTCTTATTTAGTTATTCCTTCTCTCTATTTATCTTACTCCCTGTACAGTTCTGGAAGTAAGAGAAAACAGGACGAATTCTTCTTCCTCATCTTCATCTTCCTCTATTTTCTGTACTATTTTTTCTTCTTCCAGTGCTCTTTTTTATTGTTTGTTTCAATTTGTTTCAGTCTTTAACATCACTAATTCCGAAAAAGGATATTAGTAAGTGAGCTAAAAGAGAACCTTTAGAATTTATTATTATTTTTATTCTTCTCTCTCTCTCTCTCTCTCTCTCTCCTCTCTCCTCTCTCTCTCTCTCTCTCTCTCTCTCTCTCTCTCTCTCTCTCTCTCTCTCTCTCTCTCTCTCTCTCTCTCTCTCTCTCTCTCTCTCTCATGTAATTAAGCAATTCATCTATCTTGTGATTTTTGTGTGGTTGAGTTTGAAATTCAAATTTTGATTTTCTAATAGTTGGTGTGTGAAATCTAATCCTTGCTTCAAATATAAATAAGTAACAAAATCTTGAAACCATCCTATTCACCCCACTCTTGGGTGCCTTTTCAGACCAATGACTTTATTAAACTTAATTCTAATGTTTTAACCATTTGCACGTGTCTATGTTAACATGACTTTTTAAATGCAATAGCTAGCCAAAAAATTAACTTTTTAATGTAGAAAAATTCAAGTTCGGTTCAAGTGGGAAGAAAGCAACTATGAATGATTTCGGTATTCTTTGACATGAAGCAAAATACTAATTATCTAAATTTTATTGTTTCTAGTTTTCACATCCGCCCATTAACATTGAAGAAAAAATTACCGTCCACCCCACCCCCCCCCCCCCCCCCAACTTGGTGAGATATAATAAAAAAAGAAAAAGAAAAAAGGAAGCTATGAATACACCATCAAATTATTTAAACTTAATAGTCAATACAGTGTAATAATAGTGACACAAAATGATTTTTTATTTACTAATTGTCTTGGAAGAGTGGAGTGCAATGTGCATTGAAACAAAATATAAGTATTTTAAATTGTTAGGTCTATAAAGATGTTGTGTTCTTTATTTTTCGTTTTGGTCTTTAAAATATACAAAATCAAATAAATAATTGTGCTCAATGACTTCTCACTTTCATTAAAAATAATTGCATGAAATTATTCATTGTGTTTTCATGGTGCTTTGCGAATATTAAAACATTTTGTATCAACTAATGACTTCTTTCTTTATTTTATGAATTAGGTGAAATGAATGCAATTATTGAGTTTACTTTCGAACACAAAAAAAATAATTTTATAAAGCATTTAACTGTGTTTATGAGCATAGAATTAAAACCTTCAAATTTGAATAGAATTTGATATTTTTAAATTAAATATAAATTCATAAGTCAATATTTCACGCGGGTGAAGAAATAAAAAGTACAAAGTCAATGCATAATTGGAAAAAACAAAAGAGCAAGAGTATATAATAAAAGCAAGAGCATATACTATGGTTACTACAAAGTAATTGGTCATTATCTACGATTATTTGATGTCACAAACTTAAATTAGTACTTGGATTTTCCTTTCAAGTTTAAAAAATCAAAATTAGATGCTTGTGTTTGTTATATCCTTCAAATAAAGACTATCTTAAAATTTAAAATTAAATAACCCCAAAAAATATAAATTAGAATAGTTGAGGGATAATTTAAAACCCCTTCTCGATAAGTATTGACCTGAAAAAAGTGCTAAATTTTATGGGATGTTGTTAATAACAGTCCAATTGAATAAATTTTGAAAATAACAAGTACCGATACGTTGTATCATCTTTTAGGTTAGGAAGAACTTGAAATGCCATGTTTCATGCAATTATGATTTTCGATGTTAAGGAGTTGTGAAAATACAAAATACATAGTTTGAGCTTATATCTCTAAACATAAATACTTTGTTGACTAATTGAACTTGATGGTTAAACAAATCCTAGCAATAATAGGTTCAAGTGCCTTGGATTTATTAAAGGAAATGAAGGAAATATGAAGCAACATACAATTAAAGAAAGTTAGGTAAAATAATACCAAAGTACTTTAAGCATTTTGTGCGATGATACAACACAATTAAAACTAACATAAAAAATCTATAACACTCTGTAAGACCAATATTTAAAAAGTTGATAGATGGTAAAGATGAGAGAGAATCATGCAAAATGACAAAAGAGAATTCCTAAAGAGGATTCTCAAGTTCAATTCTACTTGGTGGGAATGAGACTTCATTGTTGCCGTTGCTGTACTATTTTTCTGAAGCTTTTTATTTTCTATAGTGCACCTCTTTTTCTCAAATTTATGATAAACCATGTGGAAAAGGAGGAAGAAATTTGGTCTAAGAACAACAAACAACAAATTTTCTGTTTTTCTAATCTCTTAAAGAATAAAACCATAGCTGTGTGATGGGAAGTTGGAACAGAATCTACAATGACTTATAAGCAATGTCTTAGTATGGAAGTGGCGACGAGAGAGAGAGAGAGAGAGAGAGAGAGATCTGACGAACGTGCTCAACAACTGACAAGAAGGCCACCCTCTCCTATTTTAGCTGAATTTAAGCTATCTCAAGCAACTATGCCAAACCTTTAAACACCAATGTTAAAAAAAGAAAAAGAAAAATCCGACGACTGTGCTCAACATCTGTCATCATTTTCTTCAGTATAGCAAATACCAAGTGCCAATAAGCTAGAAGCCTCAGAACAGTGCAAACAAGTTAGCGAACCTGCATGAATATAATCACGGATGGATTGAAGCTTCAGATTCAAACCTTGACAGTGCTTATAATACTCAGTGCTGTACCTACTCTATAGTCGTATTTGAAAAAACTTATCATACAAGTCAAAAACACAAGTTTGATATTTATCTTGTGGGAAGGTTTCACAAGATCATCCCTGCTTTGGCTGTTCCATGAAACACCATGTCCATGGCAATTTGTGCCTCTATAATAATCCACAACCACACAAGCAATATGTCGTTTCATTTCATCCAATCTTAATAATCCTTGGAATCTGGAGACACAGGAGAATGCAACAAATATTTGGACTTCTCGTTCTCGCTAACATAAACATGCACCAGTTTGTTGGCTGTGATTTGTATGCTCTAACAATATCAACTGAAGCACTCTCCAAGAAGCCATCATAACCACACTCAATACAGCACAATCAAAAGACGCCAGTATCAAGAAAAAAACAACACAACAACAATGCAAAATCAGGCAGAACACACCAGCACAGAACAACACTCAAGAACTTCAAAGGTCCAGAACTTCAAGACGCAACTACAACCATAGAACTGGAGTTATATTATCCTAGGAGGAATCATAGACAAAAATGATGTCACACTCATCATACCAAAGTTGGCTTTGACCACAAAGAACAGAGGAGATCACACTTGGACCACATGGAACAAAGCAGACCACAACTGAGCATCGCAGACACTTAAAAAGCAGTGCAGGCACTGAAACAACCTGGCAGCACCTAGAAGCACATGCAGGCATGCAAAGAACAATCATATCATAACAGTACCATCACTCAACTAACATAAGAACATCAATAACTGTCACAAACAGTAGGTTGTTGTGTTCACATGAGCAAAACACCACGAGTCACAGAACACCCATAACTGTAGCTTAGCCTTGAGATGAGCAAATAACTCTCAAACCATTGAAAAAATAAAAAATAAAAAAAAAATCTCAACAAGTGAGAGTAAAGGAGAGAGAGAGAGAGAAGAGTTGTCACTACTTCACATTCATGTCCAGAGAAGTTTAGTGCTTTGATACCATGTTAAAATTTGGAATAAATGAAGATTCAATGAAGAAAATACAGCAATTAGGGTTCAAGATGAAAGAGAGAAGAAGAGAATAGAGGTAGAAGGCCCAGCAGTCACCTAGAGCATAAGTACTGCTTCAGGTCTGCCCTCTGATATATTAGTAGGAAAAAAAAAACATGAAAACAAAAAATACCCCAACTAATACCACCTACTTACTAAAATAATGTATTCTCCCTTAACACAATGAATCAAAGCAATACTCGAAATAAAAAGTCCAGCGTGCAAAAATCTCCACTTATGACTACGAGGAAAATAGAAACCACACTATCCTGAAGGCAATTAACATTAAAGTTACCGTCCCAAGAGACTGGAATTTCTGTAGTCAAGTGCTCCACACTATAGCCATTGAAGTGCAATCCCATTAAATTCTGCAATCTTTCCTTTAGCTTGAAACCTAAAAGTCTAATGAGAAACAACTCCTACACGGTAAGCATGCCCAGGACTCCTCATAAATGTTAAACATGAGATTCCACAATCTCAAAGCATCAGGATATTGTGGAAAAAGATGAGGGACACTGTCTGCTTGCACAGAACACACACAGGTGACAAACCCTTATTAGGCTTCCTTGTCAACAAACAATCGTTGGTATTTATCCTGTTAAAAGCATGCACCAAACCCAAAGCCTTAACTTCAAAAAAGACCCTTGGCTTTCCAAATTTTATTCAATACAAATCTGTCAGGGATCTGAACAAGATAAAATAAATGGATTTACAAGAAAAGAGAGGCAAAACAATCTAAGTACAAGAGTATTGTATCCAGAGAGAAGAGGACATAACAAAAATTAAGAATAAAGCTTTAATAACTAAATTCATCCACCTCCCTGTCATTAAGATTACAAAAGAACGGAAGATTCCAAGAAATATTATAGTCATCACAATTCCCAACAGTAGAAATCCGTAGTACGAGCATCTTGAAAAATAGATGAGTATACCCTGTCCACAAGACCTCTCTCTCAAAACCAGATTTCAGAAACACTCCAATCCTTAAACAAGGCACAATAAGTTCGAGAAATAAATTTCTGAGGACCCACCTTACCATCCCAAACATAACTGTAGAGCCCATCTTTCCCTGATTACCTCATGCCACAGGGATTCAAATTCTAAAGAGAAATGCGACAACTACTTCCCCTCTAAAGAAATGTTCTTGTACACTAAGCTCCTATCCCCGACCTCCTTTAGATTTAGGCTTCTTCGAGACCTTGCAATTGACTAGATAACCTTTGTACTCTCCCATGCCTCAAACTAAAGAAAATCGCAAATTAACTTTTATGCTCTCTCAATCACTCTAATAGGCAAGAAATAGGAATACAAGCTAAAACTAAAGTACAATGAGTACACAACCACCTAAAACAAATAACTTCTTCCACCTGTCTCTTTTAGCAACTCACTCAATAATAGGACCCCAAAAAGAAAAGGAAGACCTACGTAAAAATTAAAATCATATGCTATTCTAAAACTTTACAAGCAGCTAAAGAAGTAAAGCATTCTTAAAATCTTTTGAGCCATCTTTGAGAAAAAGGATAGTATCCTAAATGAGCTGAAGATGAGAAGCAACAACCTTTCTTTATGCTGCTCAAGCATCCCCCACGTGTCCTTTATGACAAGGAGCTACTCTGAGTCACCTTCTCAATCATTACGACGTGTCACCATCTGGTTTTGCCTACAATCATGTCTATTGTAATTGGGCACACTTCCATGCAGCATCCTCTCACTCGACTACAACGATACATGCTTCAACCCCAATAAATACCATTACCTCTCATTTCAGTTCTTTTGGTATTCATGCCATCCAACTTAACTTCCTCTCCCTCCCTCATGCTCTTTCCCTCCCCCCCCCCCCCCCCCAAAGAAGAAACCACTAAGCCCAGGGAATCCTCCCTCCCTACTTTGAGATTCCCTCCAACCACCAGAATTCCCTCATGTGCCGCAATCCATGCTGGAGCTTCCTAGGATTGCCTGGTTCTACTCTCTCAAATCTCAGTCCTCTCGATTACATCCACTGCTAGCGTACAACACAATCTCTCCTCCCCTCTTAGAAACCCCCTCTCACAAACACCAAGGACTAAATTTGTTTTAGTAACTCATTTGAGGACCAACTAATTATTTAATGCTAAAATATTCTGGATAAAGTAAAATCCTCAATCTCCTGCTATCACAAAAATATTGGGTTTACTTCCAAGTAAGCTACCTCAAATCTTCTTCTGCTCATTAAAGATCAGCAAGGTGAGCATTAGCATTTAAATTTCTAAATGCTTCTATCCTTAATTTTAATACCAAAGTGCACTGAACTAGTTATTATCTTCCCTAAAGAATAAAACACCACTGTCATTGAACATGACAAAAAAATAGTCCATACATGATACATCCACAGAATATCAAACAAGGAAGAGTAAAGATTGTTAAGCATGGTTCTTATAGGTAGAATGATTCTTTACCTATCTGAGAAAATCATTCAATTTGAATCTGTGGATGAGACGAACTAATTAACCCATTCTGGTGGTAATATATTTAAACATCATAAATATTTCAGAACGCTTAAGAGTTTTACTATTCATGACAAGATAACCATTACAAGAAAAAACTATTCATGACAAGATAATCATTACAAGAAAAAATCACAAAAGAATCTTCTCTCAATCATAAGAAACCCAAGCAGCAAAGCATAAACCATATATAAAATTTATAAAATCCACCACTTGACTAGTTAGTCTTCACCTCTTGATGTCCCTCAGACCCTAACACACGTTCAAAGCACCAGAAATGCACCAACTAATAAGATATATATCCAACAAATAAGAAACATATATGTGTGCGTGTGTATATATATCAGTGTTTTAAAAGGCTCAATCAAGGCTCACCTCAAGGCAAGGCATGCTTAAAACACCTTAAGGCTCAATCTAAAATACCAAATTCCAAAAAGGCCAACACATTACACGCCGAGGCTTACGCATTTTTTGCAAAAAGCACACCTTTTGCACCTTTTTAGTTGAGGCTTGTGCATTTTGGGTGTGTGATTCTCAAGTTAGAATTGGTTAGAAAATTTTAACTACATTTTTGTACAAAAGGAATGTCATAATATGAGCTTATTTCTAAAACTCTTGAACCTCAACCTTTCCAAAATAACTGGACTTGTATCTCAACTCATGAAAATAGTTTGAACTTTGTAATGGTATAGCTATCTCTTGTCATGATTTATGTCATGTATTCAAGTTAGCAATTTTTGAATGGCCAACAAGTATTTTGCGAAGTACATCTAGTTTTTCTTTTTACATTATATTTGTGATTTTTTTAATTTTTACTTTATTTTAAATATATACAATTTATTTAACAATTTTATCTTAAAAAAAAAATTCTCAAAAGGCTTATGCCCCAACGCCTTAAGGCTTACGCCTCGCCTTTTGAGGGTTAAAAAGCTTCCCCTTATGCCTACGCCTTTTAAAACATTGATATATATATATTTAGAGCGAGAGAGAGAATAAGAAAAATTCAATAGTTCCATGTAATAATTGCCTCTACTGAGGTAAGATTGATAATTCTGGTGCCAGAATGTTGGAGGAACCATCAGATGCTTCCAATGGACACACACCCCCACCCCGTGGCACATGGACACAACCAATAACTATCTCGAAGCATGTCATGGTAAGCATGATTATGCAATATTTGCATACATCATAGCTTCAGCCTCTGATATTATGGGCCATTGTGAAATGATGAAATGACACTCCCATTCCATTGATTTTGCGTAGGTCTCTTTTATATTATGAGAGAATCATTCAAGTACCACTCAATTCTCTGAATGAAAGTCATAAGTGGAAGAGCAAACTAATGGAACGAAGGTAAGGAAGAGATGAGTTTTGAAACTACTTAACAAAAGAGAAAACCACCATCTGAGGTTAATCAAAGCAAACCTTAGTTGTTCCATTCCATTTAATCACCACATCCCTCAAAACCTCACTCCTTACTGCACCTTCTTACTCCCCCTGGTGACAGGCTACATCTCTAATACATGGATTTCAAAGAGTAATAAATATATTCTAATTATTAAAAGCACAAATTAATTTCAACCAACATTAGTATTGAATTTTTGAGCAAAAATTCTAATACTTAATCATTTGAGATTGCTACAATCCAATCATAATGTACAAGTCAAAATATCAGAACCAAGGACAGCAGAAGGAAGAATCCATTCCATGGTTCTGCAGAAAAGCATGTCAAAGCAAGGCTGGTCAAAATAATTGACCTAGAAAAAATAGAATAAAGTAAGAAATTACTAGCTATTAGTAGACAGCTAATCTATTCAAGCAACCATATGATGAAAGAAAAGAAAGGACGTTCAGGAAAGTATGTCAAGATCAACACAGGGATCCAATAATGTCAAGGCAAGGCTGTCAAAATAATTGAACTGGCAGTAGAAAAAATATAAAAATAACTAGCCGTAAGGGAGAAGCCCTTAAAAATGAGTGTCTATAACTATTTTAGTTTATACAAGTAGTTTTAATTAAAATAAGTAGTGTTTGGATGGTCTATAAATAAGTATTTATAAAAAGTTAATATCATTTTATTACCTGATTAAGATGATAAATTGAAATTTCTAATTTCTACTTACAAATAAATGTTTAGTACAAAACCACTTTTTAAAAAGCTAACTGCTCATTTCTTTCTGGTGCTCCCCCGACAATTTTCTCCAATGGCACACAACTCTCTTCCTCTTCTAACTCTCTCCATATTGCTAAGCCTCAAGCAAAAAAAAAAGGATCAAGATTGATTTAAGCAAGAGATTGGCTTTTCAGACCTGATTTGTGCTTCAAATATCCACTTTAATTGGAGCAGTAAATTCATTTTTCAGATCTGATTTGGGCTTCCAATAATTAAAGAGTTAAATTTTTTTTTTTTTTAGATTTTATTGAATATACTGTGGACAGTGGCTCAAACAGAATAGGAAAGGAAAGTGTCAACTCTTTTCTTGATAAAGATGGTTTTCTAGGGAACATGGTGATTCAGGGATATGCAAATTCGGCTCCTCTTGTGGAAGCTATGAATATTTATGATAAAATGCGGAGTGGTGCTTCTGCGAATTGGTACACTTACCCTTATGTGCTGAAGGCTTGAGGTGCAACAAAAGATAGAAAGAAAGATCAAGATTGTCCATGACCATATTGTCAAATTTGGATTTGAATTTGATCTGTTAGTGGGAAATGCTCGTGGCATTTTATGCCAAGAGGCAGGACATTGAGACGTCTAGGAAATCATTTGATGAAATGCCTCAGAGAGACCTTATGAGTTGGGATCCCATGATTTCGGGATATATGATTAATGGGTATGTGGAGGAATCTCTCGTGCTTTTGCATGCACTCCTGCAATATAAGAGTATACCTAGCAACACTTCTTGGTGTTCTGCCTGCTAGCGCTCAAGCAGCAGCCATCCAAGAGGGCAAGTGGATTCATTCTAACACTGTAAAGTCGGAATGGAGATTGAAGCTGCTTTGAGAAGTGGAATGATTTCAATATATAAAAATTGCAGCAGGTTAAGCAGTGCTCAGGATCTTTTGATCAAGTTTGTCTTAAAAAGATCTCTTAAAAAGATCGTGATGTGGAAATGCAATGAGAAGGTGTTGCAGAATGCACGGGCAGGCTAATTAAGCACTTGAATTGTTCTCACAATTGGTAGATAGTGGATGACAGCCGGATGGTGCCATATTTTTGTGACTTTCCCAATGTTTTCTCACATTTTCGATAAAACCTTCTCGTAAAAGTATTTTAACAATGTTTTCAGTGATGTTGGTAGATGCTATTTGAACCGTTCCTTTTCTATCAATGTCGGCATTTCGTGTATAGCTTATTTTATCAGCAATAGTGTCCCTACCCATGCTGAACTAAATTTATTGATACCTCCGAATTTTGATATAATCAACATGTTCTTTCTTCTATTTTATTTATGTTTATGAATTATTAAATAAATAAAATTAAAGGGTATATGCGTGAGATACAATCTACTACATTAATCTATTTTAGTTTATTTCATTCAAATATCCTACTATTACATTCAAATATCCTACTATTACTATAAATAAAATAACTATGTTGTGGTTTTATCTTATAATACCTCAAAAGCTAATGAAACTATTTTAGTAAAATTGAAGTGTCTCAATTCCCAGGCGATTGCACCAAAAACTCAAGTCCCTTTTGGATTTCCTTCTTGATCAATGATAACCGCAGCATTGTCGTCAAATCATATTATGATACTGTTTTCACGTTTGAGTTCTTTACGAGTACGTACAATCACAGCTCTGACCACTTTTGATCTTGCTAAGGGCATATTAGGTACTGCTTCTTTGATTGCAGCAACAATAATGTCACCAATATGAGCATATCGGCAATTTCTAGTTCCTACGATTCGAATACACATCAATTTTCGAGCCCCGCTATTGCCCGCAACATTCAAATGGGTTTGAGGTTGAATCATATCATTGTTTTTAATCCCTTCTTTCAATGCAAAGGTCGAAGAAAAAAAGGAAATATTGTTTGTCCATAAAAGGAAACCCATCCCAAAGACCTCTTTTCTTTCTCTTTGGTTCCACATCCCTATCTCGAAATAATTAATTGAGTTCATATAGGCATTTTGGGCGCCGCTATTAAAAAAGCTTTTCTGGCTATATTTTCTGTTAGTCCACCCATTTCGTAAAGTATTTGACTTGGTTTAACAACAGCTACCCAATATTCAGGAGATCCTTTCCCCGAACCCATTTGTGTTTCCGTAGGTTTTACTGTAACTGATTTGTCTAGAAATATACGTACCCATATTTTTCCACCACGACGTGCATTTCGTGTCATTTCTCGTCATCCTGCTTTTATTTGTCAAGATGTGATCCAAGTGGGTTCAAGTGCCTGAAGACCATATTTACCGAAACAAATACGATTACCCCGATAAGATACTCCGTTCATTTTTTCCTTTATGTTGTTTACAGAATCTGGTTCTTTTGGGGGCTTATAGTGGATGGTTGTTTCTCACAATTCTATCTCTACTACAGAACCAGCCATGAGAGTTTCTTCTCATCTAGCACCTCACGAATGAAAGAATTTGCATATCAAAAATCAAATATTTTTTTTTATACTTATATACTTAATATTTATACATATTATTTATACATATTAATATTTTTATACATGTATTTAGTGCATAATATACTGAATCGTGAAATTCTTTGAGATTTCATTCATTTAATCTATTAGGAATTTGTAGATCTTGTTTGGATATATAACTAAAATTGGTAGATATATGCATGGTCTCAAATTTCCACGAAACTATCGAAATTTCCGTCGAAATTTCCAATTTCCGTCACCTTCGAAATCGAAATGGCAGTCAATTTCCGTCTTGCATAATTTCCGTCGAAATCTCAACAAATCATCCGAAATTTATCGAAACCTCGAAATTTTAGCGAAATTGGTCGAAATATATCGAAACCTCGAGAGTGAAGTGAAATTTCTCTTTTAATTTATTTTATTTATTTTATTGAAACAAAAGGTTATCACAAGTGCTTTTGAAATTATATGAAAAAATAAACTTATAGTAATATTTTATTTAACCATTCATGTCTAAATTATCAATATTTGTATAATAAATAATATTTAAATGATTTATGAATTTCATTTGCATTAACTCAATATGTTTAATGTACATTATCTTACAAACATGTTTGATACACATACTATTTTACAACTTTTCCACCTCATACAAAACATAGATGTATTTAATTTGTAATATATTAGTCTTAAAACTTATATTTTTATGTTTGTTAACCATTTCTAAAGCTTCACAAAGAATTCCATGCTTTATTACTAGTTTCCGTTATTTTTTCAAATCGAAATCGAAATCAACATCGAAATTGAAATTTCCGTCGAAATTTCCATACTTTTGGAGCTTCGAAATTTGAGTCGAAATCGAAATTTAAGACCTTGGATATATGTTATATATGTTATTATATTAATTATGTTATTATATATTTTAAATTTTAGGTTATAGAAAAGATTCATTTTTTATAAAGAATCTTTATTTTGTGTTACCCTTTATGCTCTCGAAAAATTTAGCAAAGCAATTCAATAAAATAAAATGAAGTATTTGCGAGCGAATATTTACTCTTTCAATATCTATTTCAATTGTAGGGTTAGCTCATGACCTCTCAGAATAAATGAATTAGTTATAGTTCGTTCTGCCATCCCGCCCAAGGAATCATTAGGATTCGTTTTCAATAGAATCTTCTGTATTCACAGGTTCTTTCGATCCTATCGCCTCTCGATTAATGGTTAGGTCTAAATTCCATTCTACAAGGGAGCTCCTAATGAAATTTAAAACGGGCTAGTCGCCCCGGTCTACGAACCTATTCTAGCTATCAACGAATTTCTAGAATTTTGGGTGGGATGGGAGTTGTAATTAGTTCTACTTCTCAAGGTATAATGACAGACCGAGAGGCTCAACTTGAAAAAATTAGCGGAGAAATTTTGTGTTATATATGGTAATCCTTCTAATGTTTAAACTAGATCTGGAACCCTCTATTTGTGAAAAAAAAAGAGAGAAGGCAGATTACTTAATATCACTCCTACTCCATTAGTTGATACTTCAAGGATTTTTACTTGAGTTGAAAGAACAAAAATGGATTCATGAGGGTCAATTACTGAATCACTTCCCAATGGTATGTTCCTAGTTCGTTTGCATAATGAAGATTTGATTCTAGGTTATGTTTCAGGAAAAATCCGACGTAGTTTTATACGGGTAGGTACTATGAGGAGATAGAGTCAAAATTGAAATAAGTTGTTATGATTCAACCAAAGGGCGTATAATTCATAGACTACGCAACAAGGATTTGAACGATTAGTTAATTTTTTCAACTTCAACATTTCTTTCATGGGTATACAATTCAAAGTTCAAAATTTCAAAGAAACTTCTTTTCTTCCAAAAAAAAAAAAATAGATTCAGAATTAAGGTAAGGAATGACAAATATGAAAATAGGTACCTCTGTTCGTAAAATTTGTGAAAAATGTCAATTGATCTGTAGACGGGGATGAATGATAGTAACTTGTTCCAATCCGAGACATAAACAAAGACAAGGATAATCTCTCTAAAACTTTTTTTTAAAAAAAAGACCCAATACACAACTAAAAAAAAAAAAAAAAGGGATCTGCCTTTTTTGACATGAAATGGATATATCCATATATCTCTGACTCATATTTATGAAATGATAAAATATGGCAAAGCCTATACCAAGAATTGGTTCACGTAGGAATGGATGTATTGGTTTACGTAAAAGTGCACGTACACGTAGAATACCAACGGGAGTTATTCATGTTCAAGCAAGTTTCAACAATACCATTGTGACTTTTACAGATGTACGAGGTCGAGTAATTTCTTGGTCCTTCATGGGTACTTGTGGATTCAAAGGTACAAGAAGAGGGACACCATTTGCTACTCAAACTGTAGTAGGAAATGCTATTCGTAAAGTTTTAGATCAAGGTATGCAACAAGCAGAAGTCGTGATAAAGGGCCCTGGTCTCGGTAGAGATGCAGCATTACGAACCATTCGTAGGAGTAGTATACTATTAAGTTTTGTATGAGATGTAACCCCTATGCCACATAATCATTGTAGACCTCCTAAAAAAATACGTGTATGGAAATATGAAGAAATTTCACGAGAAATAAATGATTCAATGATCTAAGCAAAATATTACTATGGTTCGAGAAGGTAACAATAGCTACTTGAATATTACAATGGAAGTGTGTTGAATCAAGAGTAGACAGTAAGCATCTTTATTATGGACTTTTTATTTAGTTTCCACTCATGAAAGGTCGAGCTAACACAATAGGCATTGCGATGCGAAGATTTTTTCTTGGAGAAATAGAAGGAACATGTATCACATGTGCAAAATTTGAGAGAATACCACATGAATATTCTACTACAGTAGGTATTCAAGAATCAATACATGAAATTTTAATGAATTTGAAATAAATTGTATTGAGAAGTAATCTGGATGGAACTTGCAACGCATCTATTTGTGTCTAAGGCCCTAGATATATAACTGCTCAAGATATCATTTCACCGACTTCTGTGGAAATCGTTGGTAATACACAGTACATAACCAGTTTGACTAAACCAATTGATTTTTGTATTGAATTACAAATTGAGAGGAATCACGGATATCGCCTAAAAATGCCAAATAACTTTCAAAATGGGAGTTATCCCATAGATGTTGTATTTATGCTTGTTGGAAATGCGAATCATAGTTTTCATTCCTATGGGAATGGGAATGAAAAACAAGAGATACTTTTTCTCGAAATATGGACAAATGGAAGTTTAACTCTAAAAAAAACACTTTATGAAGCCTCTCAAAATTTAATTGATTTATTTATTCCTTTTCTACATGTGGAAGAAGAAAACTTACATTTAGAAGACCATCAACACAAGGTTTTTTTACCTCTTTTTACCCCAATCATAGATTGGCTAAACTACTACGGAAAAACAAGGAAAAAAATAGCATTGAAATATATTTTTATTGATCAATTAGAATTGCCTCCCAAGATCTATAATTGTCTAAAAAGATCCAATATGCATACATAATGGACCTTTTCAATAACAGTCAAAAAGATGTTATGAAAATTGAACATTTTCACATAGAAGATGGAAAACAAATATTAGACATTCTAGAAAAGCACTTCGAACTTGATTTACCGAAAAATAAGTTTAAAATCCGACGGATTTAAAACTTTTTTTTTTCTAACGAAGAAAAGAAAAAAATGGGTTTTGAATCTTTAGCAAATCTATATATTCAGAATATATTCAGAAATTAACTAAAGAAATGTATCTAGGGAGAATTCACCATAAAGCGACTATTCCCTAGATACATACATCATGATATTTTCTTTCACAATTGAATCAATTTAAAAAATACCTAAGTTAGGGATTTATCAATAGGTAATGTTGCGCCAATACCCAACCAAAGGGCCACTGCAGTACCAACAAAAAAGAAAGTTGTCGCTATTGGACGATGAAATGGATTTTGGAATTTATAAACATTCTCTAAAAAAGGTACTATTAATAATCCCCTAGGTACTAAAACCAATAAAAGAACACCCAATAATTTATTGGGTACTGTACGAAGTATTTGAAATACAGGAAAAAAATACCATCCTAGTAATATTTCCAAAGGAGTTGCAAATGGATCTGCCGGTTCACCAATCATTAATAATTCCAAAACCGCTAAGCCTACGTTACACGCAATAGTTCCTAGAATTACTATGGGAAAAATATATAAAAGATTGTTAGGCCATGTGGGCTCCCCATAATAACTATGATCCATCCCTTTAGCCAATTTTGCTTTTAATACAGGATCATTCAACTCAGGTTTTTGTGTTATTGGGATAGGTGAATTCCTATAGATCCATCCCCTTAAGGAAACGAACATGATAATTTTTCATCGTACGACTAGAACAAAAATCAAAAGAACCAAATGAAAAAATAAATCCATATAATATACCCTATAAAATACATGTTATTAAAATCTACATGTTATCCATATACATAGCACATACATATATATGAATGTTCTACATAAGAAAAAATTGACCGCATTCTCTTTTCCAAAGTTGCAACTACTCATTGCAAGGAATTCAATTCTTACAGTTTAATGCTCTATACCCAAGTAGGCTTACAAAGTTGATTAAGATCAAGTGTTTTCCAGGTTGACTCAAACCTTGCAATTGGTATTTATCCCAAAATATTTTGATACAGTTTTACATACAAAGGGATTACTTGTTACTAGTATAGTTTAGCCTCTAGTTTTCTTTAGATCCCTTGTTTCACTCCGATAATAACATAGATCAGGTCGATGCAAAAGAAATGAATGCATTTCCATACTATATACAATTAAGTAAAAATAAAAATAAGTGAAAAAAAGTAAGTATAAGTGAAAGACAAAACATAATCTAGATTATGCCACATCGCTTATTCTACTGGATCTTACAAAGCCTATTCATGCACAAGTCTGATAGAAAAAGTTCTCTTCAAGCAAACCAGACTATCGGGGCTTACATAGTGAGTGGAACAAAGACATATTTGGTTGCGAATTCCAATGTGGCAGATAAAAACACATATCTACACGGCCAAATCAATAGTTCAAATCACACACTCCCATAATCCATTTCCTCTTCGAAAAATTCCCTTCAACCATTCGTGTCAAATAAACAATTCAAATACACAATATTGTGGAATTGAAGAGAAATATAAAAATACATGTCTTATTCTTTTCAATAATCCATATTTATAGCAATGAAAATTTCTTGTTCCTTTTCCAAGTGATAAATGATTCATTTCCAAATATCTAGGGTCTATCTTTTATATAAAGGACCAGAAATACCTTGTTTACGTATCATAGGGAAATGCACTAACATAAATACAGCAATAAGAAGAGGTAATACAAAAGTGTGTAAACTATAAAAACGAGTTAAAGTGGATTGTCCCATAGCACTTGCGCTTAATAACTCTACCAAAGGCGATCCTATTACAAGAATAGCTTCAGGTACGCCTGTTACAATTTTTACTACCCAATAACCAATTTGGTCCCGAGGTAAGGGATAACTAGTGACACCAAAAGATATGGTCAATACAGCTAGAACCACACCTATAACCCAAGTCAATTCGCGAGGTTTTTTAAATCCACCGGTAAGATATACATGAAATACATGCAAGATCATCATTGAGACCATCATACTTGCCGACCATCGATGAATTGATCGGATTAACCAACCGAAGTTGGCTTCAGTCATTATGTATTGAACAGAAGCAAAAGCCTTAGTAACGGTCGGACGTTAGTAAAAAGCCATAGCAAACCCCGTATCTACTTGTACTAAAAAACAAGTGTAATTCCCCCTAGACAATAAAATATGTTGACATGAGGAGGAACGTATTTACTAGTTATATCATCTGCAATTGCCTAAATCTCGAGACGTTCTTCGAACCAATCATAAACTTTATTGAGATAGGTAAACCAAGGAAACTCCCCCCTTGAGAACCATATATGAGAATTTCATCTCATACAACTCAAACTAAAACACCCCAATACTGGTTGAAACAAACATGTAATAGAAAGTTTGAAACTTCTTAATCATCTAATTTAATCTTTTCTCTAAAGAAAGGAATAAAAATCCAAAAGCTCTTCTTGGTAGGGATAATGCCAAAATATCAAGTCGGCTCATTCAACTTTATGTTGATCATTACAGACATCGACTCTTCTCTTTCCCTATTTTTTTTCTTTGATTTGTTATTTTTTTTTTCTTGTTTGTATATAACGCGGCTTTACTATTGTTTTTTATTATTATTGATAGGAATTTCTCTTCTTAAGATCCTATAAGTCGATTGAAACCTCAAATTCATACTAGAAAAACGATTATTCAAGAAAACCTCCAAGCTAAACCCAACCAAAGATTCCCTGAGCAAAAACCCTTGGATCATCGCTTAACTTATTCAATGAATAGATAAAAAAAAAAAAAATTGTATTTCGGCCAAAATAAGCATAAACAAGAGTTTGAAAAAAGAAAAATCTTTCGACTTACAATTTCTACCTCTTTAAAAAAAATTTGGAGTTTGGGCACAGGGTCTGAATATTAAGTATGAATCATAGTTCAAATATTTCTTGATCTATATCATATACTTCGTGTTCCAGATGCTAGAATGAATATCCGACAAAGTAGAACCATCTCTATCAAGATGATAGATCCATTCTCTGTATTATCAATAGAATTAATTCTAACAAATAAGTCACACACTCATATTCCATAAATACAGGATCACAAAAATTCAGTGGTCGAACTACCAAAATAGAATGGACTAGAAATTTGAGACCTAATTGATTCACTTTATATTAAAAAGCTAGGACTTTGCGATTCTTGTGGATCTAATTCATTGAAATTCCATCCAATAAAAAAGAAGAATTATAAATTTCCAAAATAATAGCTAGGAATACTGCAAATAAAGTCATTGCGACACCCATCAAAGGAGTAGTTCCCCATCCAGGAGCTACTTTACCATATTCTGAATTCAATGGTTTTAATAAATCCCCTATACTAGTTCATCTTGGACCAAATTTAGAACTACCCTCAACGGTTTCTATAACCATAAATCCTATTGTATTCATTGAGATTTGTTGACTTTGTATACCATTCCATTGTAAATAAATGATCTTATCATAGATCTATTGGAGTCTTAAAATTTTATAATAAAGGAAACAGCAACCCTAGTCGTCATCTCTATATCTGGGTTACTTGTAAGTTTTACTAGATATGCCTTATATACTACTTTTAGGAAACCCTCTCAACAACTAAGAGATCTATTCGAAGAACACGAGGACTAGTTGTTGAAGTAATGAGCCTCCCAATACTGGGAGGCTCATTACTTCAATTGAGATTGAGATAATGAAAAATCATTTTATCTTTTTAGTTGGAGCTTTAGGCGGTTCTCAAAAAAAGATAGCGGAAAAAAGTATTCCAAGAATCGAGAATAAAAGAAATGTATAAACCAATGCTTCCACAAATTCGATTGCGGTTTTCAATTATAGCTTCCATACCTGTTTATTTATTTGGGTGCATTTTCGAATAAAGAAAGAACAAGAGTCAAAGAAAGGGAGATGATTCAAATCAAGATTTCCCTG
Source organism: Malania oleifera (assembly GCF_029873635.1). Classification (NCBI taxonomy): domain Eukaryota; kingdom Viridiplantae; phylum Streptophyta; class Magnoliopsida; order Santalales; family Ximeniaceae; genus Malania; species Malania oleifera. The sequence continues at coordinate 69,704,195 of NC_080418.1, read as the reverse complement.
GTATTGGTACCCTATATCAAATCCCTCAAAGAAAATAGAAACAAATGATACCAGAGTAATGTTGTCCCAAACTACTTGTTTCCTAGTAGTTGGATCCCCAAGGTTTTGGAATATGCCAAATTCCACTTGAGCATCCAAATTCAGGTCAATACCAACAAAAACATCTCTAAACAAAGTTCTAGCACCATGCCAAATATGTCCGACGAAAAATAGTTGAGAAAATGAAGCATGCCCAAATGTAAACCAACCCTTGGACTGCTATGAAATCCCCCCATCGAATTTCGAAGTAGCACGATCCAATTCAAAAATTACACAAAATTGAGCACGTCTAGCATATTTTTTCACAGTAGCAGGATCACTATAACTAACTCTATTAAGTTCATCACCATAGAACTCAGCAGTTACACCTACTTGTTCGACAATATATTTAGATTCTACCCTTCTAAAAGGAACATCAGCTCTAACAATTCTGTCTCCATCTACCAAAACGACTAAAAATGTTTCAAAAAAAAGTAGGCATACGACGTACAAAAAGTTCGCACCTCTCTTTATCTCTAAAGATAGGGTGTCCTAACCATCCAACAGCTATTTCGTCCCCATTGTCCATTGAGTGTGCTCTGAATAATCCCCCTTTTGCCGGATTATTGTCAATGTAATCATAAAAAGCTAATTTTCCAAGAATTTTAGACCAAGCTTCTGATAAACTTTGATTTTCGATTAGCCCAACGCCAACTCTTCAATATATTTCTCGCTAAAAGTATCCCTGATCCCATTGATAATGAGTGGGACAAAATAATTCGATCGGTGTAGTTGCTAAACCATACCACATAGTTCCAGGAACAACAAAAGCTACAAAAAAGACAGCAGCAATACTACTAGAAAGGACGGTTTCAATATTTCCCATATGTAATCCTTTGTATAGATGTTGGGGCGTACGGACACTAAGATGGAATAGGCCTGCTAATACCAAATGTTCCTGCTGCAATATGATGAGAGGCTATTTCCCCCCAAAACAAAAGGATCAAAACCCTCCACACCCCACGCCGGATTTATAGATTGAACTTTTTCAATTAGTCCATAAGGATCGGAAACCCATATTCTAGGACCATACAAACCTGTTACATGAAATGCATCAAAACCAAAGCTAGCCATCCCCAAGATAAATAAATGAATTCCAAAGATTTTGGGAAAATCCAAAGAGGATTTTCCAATAAGTTCATTGCAAAATATTTCTAGATCCCAATACACCCAATGCTAGATAGCTACTAAAAAGCACAAACCAGAAAATACAATATTGCCCCAGCCACGCCTTCGCAACTCCAAATACCCAGATTCGTTATAGTCCCCTCTGTGATACAACCACCTGATGAAGTGGTTATTCCTAAACGAGTCATGAAGGGTTTCTTGATGAGGCAGTTGAGTTTATGAAAACCATGCCCAAGCAAGTACGAAAGGATGCATACAGTGCTTAGCTCGGTGCTCGTAGCATACATAATTCCTTGCCAAGATGTACGAAGAGGTAGGGCAGTGGGAGGATATAGCTAGAATGAGGAAAATACTGAGAGAGAAGAAAACAAGGAAGCCACCGGGATGAAGTTCAATTGAGTTGGATGGAATTCTTCAAGCATTTCAGGTTGAAGATGAGTCTCGTCCATTTAATGATCTGTGCATTCAGTATCAGCAGAAGCTATCTCTGTAGAGGCCATCTTAAAAACCTTAAACACAGAAGGGACAGCGCACGCTAGATCAGAAATAGCACTGAACATATCAACTACAGTGCACAGCTGCACAGACCTGCACTTTGACAATGCGCTAAGGCTTCAACAAGGAACCACAGCCATAACAAACACAGCAACACAATACAGCAACTACTGCAGCCTAAATAGGTCAGAAGCCAGGAAGAAAACCATTCTGGAAGTCTAAAACACTAGCCATAATCACACAAACAGCAGGGGGCATCAAAAACTAGCACTGAAGCTCACAAAAACACTGCTGGACATTAACTGAATGTAGATGCAGGCATGAAGAGAAACAGGGAAGTCAAAATGTTATCAAAAACTCTAACTGGTAAAAGGTGCGGGTGGGAATAAACAATTCCAAAATTTCACACAGCCAAACACACCACAACCAACCCAGATACATTGACCAGAAACAGCAGTTTCTACTAACAGGATTCAACTGCTTTCACATCAGCAGCACCTTATGACCACACATTGCATCCAATAACAGATGCAAACATCCCAAGAATACAAGTGGCCCCAAAAAAATCTTAAACAAGAGGCAAGCACATATTTAAGATTGTTGGGACTGGATTCTGATATGTGACAAAACTAAAATATTAGAATTGTACTTTGATCATAAAGCAAATGTGAATATATGAAAACTCAACGCACGAAGAATTGTTAGATGCATTTACAGATGTGACTACAGATGATGCACAGACAAAAGCATACATAGATACGATAACAGGAGTAGTGACTGATACATTACAAATGCACAAACAAATGCATGAACAGATGCACATACAGATGCAAATACAGAACAATAATAGAAATGAATATTTAAGACGTTCTTAGCCAGTGACTGATGCATTACAGATGCACAGACAGATACATGAACATATGCACATACAGATGTACATACAAAAGCAGTTTTCTAAAGAATATTGAGACATTCTTAGCTAGTGAGCTGTATCTGAATTAAGTTACTTTAAAAAGCTATTAATCTGAATACAAATTGTGATAATTTTCCTATCAAGCTAAGGTTGTTGAAAAAGAATTGAAATCATTCAAAATGTCAAATCAGGTTCAAATCAAAATTTTGAATTTTCTTGAACTCATTTGAAATATTGTAAGAATCACATTGCTTCTACTTTTGGGCACTCTGAGCTTTTCTTGCCAGATTTTCCTATTCGTCCTTTCTTCAATAGTAAATACGACCATTGATCATTTAATGTTCATCTAGAATTCATTTAGCATTCAGACAGAAGCATTTATAAATATAAAATTTCATGTGGTGAATGAAGGCAATTGAAATACATACATTTTGAAGAGAGCAAACTCTGCAGTCGTATTGATCTTCATTGGGCGAAATTGTACTTCTGATTCGTAAGCTTATATTGGTTTATCCTAAGTAAAACTTCCTCTAGCCTGTTTGGTTCAAGCCGGTACTTTGTAAAAGCTAGAGGTTATCTCTATTTTTCTTCTTCAGTTAATTAGAGAGTATCTTTGAACTGGACTAAGGTCCAAAGTGCGGTTGCACAATACCTTGACATGGTGTTAAGGGTGTAAACCAGTTGACTGAGGAACGTTGTCTCTCTCTCTCTCTCTCTCTATTTAAATGTGCTCTACTAGTTTGCAGATAGTTGGGTTGCAAAAATTAAAATTATTATTTTGAGTAATTGGACTCAATTGTTTTCAAAACAAGGTAATTGTTTGTTTTCTATTGTGTGTATCAAAGTTTTGGCAAAACAACTAGTTTTTCTAGCACCCAATTCCCCCCTCCCCCCCCCCCCCCCCCTTCCTTGGGTGCCTACTAGGACCAACAAAGAGTCAACTGGGGAAGGTAACAGAAATAGAAAAAAGTTGTCAAAAGCCAATTCAAATAAAAAGTAGGGATGAACTGTCCATAAATTAATGAAACAGCAATGAGCAGTGGCTGTGAACAGTATTGATGAACAGATTTATTGGTTTTGTTTCTGCTCTATTTATGGTCTATGGTTTTTTTTGTAACTTTCGATTACTTTGTTTGAGTGCTTTTACTGTCTCTTTTGCTGTATACTACCAGTTAGTTTAACTTTATGAATGGATTAAATTGCAACAACTAATTAGTTTAACAAGAAAATAAGTACTTTTCTAATTTAGGCACCAAACACATATTATTAAAATATAAGCAATAATGGAATAAAAAATGCTTATTGATTGATTGAATCCAAACAGGTATTTTATTATAAAAGTATTTGTACTATAATTCTGCATTTGGTAGCATGGATTTTAGGTCTTGGATTTGGACAAAAATTCAATACAATTTTGTATTACAGTTTGTCCAAATCCACACAAATCTAAATTCGAGATTTCTCCCAAGAAAAAAGTATTTATATAACATCACATACGAGAGAAGTGATTATTTGATAATTAAGTGTTGCCAAAGGCAACCTTAGTACATTGCTTATCTATTCGAGCAACCATATGATGAAAGAAAAGGACCTGTACGAAAGCAAGTCAAACACAGTTGATTTAGAAGAATACAAGAAGTGACATGACTTCGATTTGAACTTTATGAAAAATTTCATTGGCCTGATTGTTCCAACATAGACAGTGATTCACGAACTGCCCAGTTAACACATCTATTCTCATGAAACACAATGGCAGAGTTCTAAGCAAAATTCCACACAGCCAAAACACAGACATTCCATGCAGTTTTCAATTGTCTTACAAATGCACCAAACAAAACAAGAAGAAATGGAAGGCAACACAAAATACGTGACATAGCGATACGACAACAAGAGAAAACTCGCAGAAATAGAACTACATTTTAGTACCTCTTTATCATGAAGTTTTAATAGAACTAACAAACCCGCTACTGAGAAGTCTCTCGACATACTTTCCAAGAATATCCACCTCCAAATTCACCTTCTGCCCAACCTTCTTCAAAGGAATCACCACCTTCTGCTGGGTATAAGCAACCAACATAAAATTAAAACATTCCTCTTCATCAAACACCTTCACGACAGTCAAGCTAGTCCCATCCACTGTTATGTACCCCTTCGGAACAATATACTTTAACAACTCCGGCGTCGTCCTCACCTTCACCCACAAGGAATCCCCTTCTGCTTCCAGAGCCACAATCTCACCTGTTCCATCCACATGACCCTGCACAAAATGCCCACCCATTCGCGTCTCCACCGTAAGCGCCCTCTCCAAATTCACCACCGAGCCCGGCACGAGCTCGATCAACGACGTCTTCCTAAGGGTCTCTGGCGATAATCCAACAGTAAATTCGGACAAACGGGTATCGAACTCTGTCACAGTAAGGCAAGTTCCGTTGACGGAGATGCTGTCGCCCAGCTTGACGCCTTCAAGAACTGTTTTTGCATGAATTTTCATCTCAAACCCGCCGTGTTCGGCAACGCCTAATTGTTTGATTTCGCCCGTTTCTTCAACAATGCCCGTGAAGAGGGATCGGGTAGGAGACTTGTAATGAGATCTGAATTTAGTTTTGGCTTTCTGGGTGCAGATGAAGAGATTGGGAGAGGAAAGTTTGAAATTGGGGTGGTTCGATTTGAGGCAGGCAGTGGGAGAGGGGCAGCGAAGATTTATCAGGGGTTTTGAAAGAGAAGATTTTACGGTAGTGCAGGGAGAGAAAAGAGAGCTTGAGATCGCCATTTGTCCGAAGGTTTTGCTAAGGATTTGAAAGTTTTGGAACGTTATAGAGTTTAGAGTCAACTGATTGGGAAGGATGCGATCATGCGAGTCGTCTTAACGTAAGTAATCTGTACTCGACGCCAACACAGTACCAAAAATAATCAGTATAACTTGTTTTTTTCTTGATTTATCCCTTTTTTTTAAACATATATTAAATAATATTTTTTTTTTAAAATAATTCTCGGACTCTGACGTAATCACACTACTTAAAGTATGAAGATTTAAACAAATCCCGTTACTTGTTATTTCAGAAATTATTTTTAAAAAAAAGATATTATTTAAAAAAAATGATAAATCGGGAAATAAATTCTTTTGCATAATAAATCGAGAAATAAATTCTTTTAATATATATATATTTTTTAAAAATGATAAATCAGGAAATAAATTCTTCTACGTAATAAATTGGAAAATAATTTCTTTTATGGTAACGAGATTTATCACGTGTCATTCCGAAAATTATTTTTTTTTTAAAAATATTATTTTATATATTTTTTAAAAAATGATAAATCGAGAAATAAATTATTCAGCATAATAAATTCTTCTACGTAAAAAATCAGGAAATGCGTTAGTTTGCCTGCTGGATTTGGTTGTCCCGATGAAGGATAATGGTATTCCTAGTATATAAAGAAAATGAAACAAAAATAACACTGATTGGCAGGAGTCAAATTCAAATTAAATTATACTTTCTTAGCTTTGCTTAAGAGCCACAGAAGACTACTACGAATATGTATAACAGATAATTTAGTGGTGTTATTCACAAGCTTGGTTAATACAATGAACTGATTTTATTTTGGCAGCTATTCACCATTCACTTCAATGATGAATGGACTTCGAATATCAAATTTTATGTTTAAAATATTAGCATCCAAACACACGGTAAACGAATTCTGCATAATCGTTTGCATAATTTGTCTGATACCAATTCAATAACGGCCATATTCTCATACTTCATCATTATTCTTATTCGCTCTTTCATGCAAAGTACTCCCCCCGCCGCCCCCAAACAGCAAATATGTGTTACAACAACAAAATTAAGCCTTAACTACATGTCATGCTCATGCACGTCGATGCTCTTCCGAGGACAACGACCTCAGCCCCATTCCTGACCTCCACACACAAGCTTCGTACCTTCTCAAGAAGCATCTCTCATCTTACTGATTCAAATTAAGGTATTGCTCTGACTTCAAATGGCTCAAGCAAATTAATTAATCCACTCCAACATTATCCAGAACGGTCTCTTCTGCGATCAATCACTCGCCAAAAGACAAACTCCTTCGCCTTTGCTGGGTAGCTTTTCTTACGGAAAAATGGACTACGACTCTTTGGGTGTCCACCAAATGCAGAACCCTCTCTTTCTGCATAACCTCACGATCTTTCAATTCCTGCCACCCGATAGCTTCACCTTCTCATTTGTTGTCAAAGCTTGCATGCGTCCTCCGCCATTGATAAAGTAGGAGAGGAGCCATGTTTGTGCAAAGCACCTTGACGGATCTTTACTTCAATATGGATATTTAGATGACGGGCTTGAGGTGTTTGACAAAATGCGTGTGGGAAATGTGATTTACGTGGCATATTGTGCGTGAGGAGTTAGAAGTCGACACCGGTCAATAGGTTATTTTTGCACAAATGCCTTTTTCATTCTACTTGAGAAAGCAGAATGCACCATCTTGAGGAATGAGGAATCATTGATTTTACTCTATATATGATGATGTTTATGCCGCAGGATCTACAAACTCTTATGTAAATATGTTTCTATGTCATAGAGGGGTCTTGTTGGGAAGTTAGATGCCATAGATCTACTGATTTATTAATGTTTAATGACGCACAGACTAAAACGGCTTCCTGTTTTTGCTGTTGGATCACTAAAGTTGTGCATGTCTAATTGATATATCACTGTCCTTATTATTCCTTTTAAAGAAATGAAGGGTATTGATAAACCTAAAATAACTTGAAATAAAATAATGAATAAGAATTTAATAGCCTTATTATCAAAAGAAATTGTCTATAATCACATAGATTGGCAGAAAAGGATTTATGCAACCAATCTCAGGGAGTGGGACCTAAGGCTTCTATGATTATTGTGGAGAAAAATTATATTGTATAGTATATATTTATTAAATTTTAAAAATAATTCCAATCATTTTTACCCATGACTCATTGTTGGGGTAATAAATTCTTCTAATGGTATTCTCAGAATGACACGTGGCAAATCTCGCTACCATAAAAGAATTTATTTCTCGATTTATCATTTTTTAAAAAATATATTAAATAATATCTTTTTTGGGAAAATAATTCCCAGAATGACACGTGGTAAATCTCGCTACTTGACGTTAGTCATTTCAAAAATTATTTTCCCAAAAAAGGTATTATTTAATATATTTTTTTAAAAAGGATAAATTGGAAAAAAAACTCCAGTAAACTTTGAACACAGTTCCCAAAACAAGAAGAAGAACCAAAATAATAATAATAATAATAATAATAATAATAGTAGTAGTAGTAGTAGTAGTAAAGGTAAAATGCAATAGCATTGTTAAGATTTTTAAATATCTCCATCCCTCTTCAACTTTTAAAAACTATTAAAAAATTTTCTTGAGCTCTAAATTTCATAAAATGAGCATTCCGCTGCTTGGCCGTTAATCCAATGTTAAATATATATTTAAAAAATAAAATTTTTAATTAATATAAAGTGACAATTTTTTTATTTAATCGTGATATAACTTTTAAAAATTACGTTAATTCAATAAATAAAATTTGAAAATTTATTCAGTTAGGTGAAATATATTTTGAAAATTGAACATGTAAGTAAATAAGTCACTCATTTCTTAAGTGGACCAATCTAATTGGCTTGACTAATTTGAGTCAACCAGTTGACTTTTTGAGTTTGATCCATGTTTTGATACTGACGAAACAAAGTGAATTTATGTGTGTATTTAATATGTGAACAAGTCCTTATTTGAGATCACACATAAGGGATAGGGAAATAGAAGTCAAGACGGATCTTAAAGCTTACTTCGTGTGGTATATTCCATGGATGATAGATGAGAAAAAGAAGAAAGAAGAAGACAGTTATTATTATTTTTTTTTTTTTTGTAATTGTATTTAGTTTTAAAATTTAAGAATATATAAAATATAAATTATTTTTGGCTTTACTAATTTGAGTCAACCAATTAACATAAACATGATAATATAATTAAATTATTATTTTAAAATTTAAGAATATAAAAAATTTAAATAATACTAGTAGTTTAGAGAAAGTACTTGAATTGTTATATTGTTCCAAAATATTTGTTATATACAAATTTCATGCAAATTAAATTATTAAATATATTTTTAAACAATAAAATATAGTTTAAAAATCAACTCGTATTGACCAATTAGTCAAATTGTGGCTCGCTTTCAAGATCTAATTGGATCTTATACATAACAACATAACAACTTGAATAAAACTTTTAAAAAAATCAGCCAATTAATTTAAATTTAAATTTTTGTCTATTCATTCAACATTCATATTTACACAAGAATTGATATTCAACTTTATAATTTTAAATTATAAATTATGAGTTTTAAAATTTTAGTTTATGTTTATTTTAATACTATGTTTGGTAGGTTACTTGAATTTAAAAATGTTGAACTATATTTTATTTTTTTTATGATGTATTTAGTCATTAAATTTTCATGAAAATTACATATAACAAACATTTTATACTATCATAATTACTATGTATTTTTTTATAATTTATTAGTATTTTTTACCTTTTCACATATATATTTTTAAAAATTTTCAAAATAATATTAAAATTAATTTATCATGCTAATGTCAAATGGTCGATCTAAAGCAATTAGACCTGTTAGACCATTCAATTTAAAAATTGATTAGGTCTCCAACTTGTTTACTGGCCATTTTTTTTCAAATTAATTTATTAATTGATGTCTAAAGGTAAATTTTTTTTTTTATTACATAGGAACTCCAACCACAAACGAGCCCTTCGGACCCCCTGGTGCGAGAGCGTAGTTTGATTTTATCCTAATAATTGATAAACCCAAAATTAATATTTATTCATAAGAATAAACAGTTGCAAAACCACTGTTAACATGTAATGACTCGAAGAATTATGGTATTTAAATAGTAAAGAGGGAGAAAGAGGAAATTAAAAAGGGGGCACAACAGGTCCTTGTCAACGAACGCTTTGTGTTCGTCTACGATGTGACATATTCGGCTCATTGACAAGGGTGCACTTCGTCGACGAGAAAATACTGAGAGACTATCTATCTATCTCTGAATTTCATTGACGAGAAGTAAATGTTCATCGACAAACGTCCTTCTTGACCTCATTGACGAGGTGACGTGGCTCGTCGACGAAGGTTAGGGTAGAAATAGGCCTAAAACTCATTTTTGGCTGAAAAATTACGCAAGAACTCCTCTCTCTCTCTCTCTCTCTCTCTCTCTCTCTCTCTCTCTCTCTCTCTCTTCAATTCATCCCTCCTCCCTTCTCTCTAAGATCTTGGGCCGGATTCTCGCTGGTTCGGCGATCTGAAGCCACCACGATGCTCTTAGGAAAGTTCTTTGCAAACCTACCAGAGTGGATCGTCGGTGGAGCTACTTTGAAATTCATCTCAAATTCAAGGTAATACTTTATATTCAGAATTTGGTCTTTTCATAGTTATAGGAAATGTTATTCACGGAAAAATATTGAAGTTTGGTTCTGGGAGATGTCGTTTTCAAGGAGTTGAACGGGGAACCCTATGAGTGCAGGACGAGTGTAATTTAGGGGGGGTTTCTTTGTAGAAATCAGGTAAGGAAATAAACTAAAGCAGTTATTTTTCCATGAAAATTATTATTAAATTATTAAAAGAATTATGTTCAGGAAAGCATGTATTATATTTATATATTATTGAGAAAATGTTAATTTGGGAAAATACTGCTATGATACTGAAATGTATATATTAGTATGAAATGACAGGAAATATGATTTTAGAATAAAATGTATGGTTTTATTCAACATTGTGTGACATGAATATTATTTTACATGAAAAGTATTATGTTATGACAATTTTACGAATAAAGTATGTTTTTAAAAATGATGGAATATTGCAGTACATTATGGTTTCAAAATACATGATAAACAGATTATTTATTTAGAATAATATGTATGAAATATTTGGCGTAAGGCTGTGATTGATAGCTGGTGCAAGGGCGTGTATTATGCATGATTTCGGTGCAAGGCCGTATTTATGAATGTTCAACGCAAGGCCACAGATATGAAAGAAATCGGCGCAAGGCCGTATGTATATATGTATGTATGTATGTATGTATGTATGTATGTAATTACATAAAATGCTATCAATCTATTTATGTTAGACAAGTATATTACCATGTATTATATGTTATTAGAACCTGGATGATAGTTCAATTCAGTTTCAGGAGCACGGTACCGTAACTATACAGATCAGATTATTATGTTCAGACTTGTGCTAACCGCCCCTACAAGTAGAGGGGGTGGGAGATGGATAGTCGATGTGGCTTTCAGTGTAGAGTTGTAGATGTCCACCTGACAGTCCGGACCAGGGTGTGGTGGGGCCCATCGTACTTACAAACATTTTTGACTTGGCAGTGGTCGGCCAGCCATTGTCGAGTCCCGCCTTCGGGATGCACAACTCATCATGGGGGGTAATACATGACATTAGCTAGCTATACACCCTGGGTAAATTACAGCAGTACTAGTTATATCAGACATTTTATATACAGTATGATTTATTAGAAATTATGAAAGTATATGCTTATTCAGTTATGTTATGATGAATGTTTACTCGTATATGAAATGCACCGTATGTGTATTATAGCATCAAATATTCATGTTACCACACAACTGTATTTAGTTTATTTTCCCTTACTGAGAGGTGTCTCACCCCTAACATTAAATCATTTTCAAGAAACCCAGAAAGACCGGCAGTTTGTGGCTGCCTTTGAATTAGTTCAATACCACCTCGTTACGAGGGTAAGTTTTGATTTAGGGACAGGAAATTTATGTTGTGGGTTCCTAGATACGTAAATGTTTTTGTATTTTTTTGAAGATTGTATATGAACACGGTATTTTGTGAATGTAGCTGACTCTAGTATTACGCATTTTATAGTTATGAGGATGTGATTTATATTTACTGCAACTTAGGTTTTCGCTGTGAATGTCAGATGTGTCCCCGTTACTCACTGGTTCGGGTTGACTATATTAATAAATATATTTTATTATATGATAAGATAAGTAGGTCGTTACAATTTGGTATCAGAGCCTAGGATGCTAGGTTCTGTAGACTCTAGAATGCAGTAGTAATAATACCAGAGTATAGGATAAAGGAATTTGAGGTTTGGTTTTGTAATCTAGATGCATGACTTCCGTGGTGGTTTGGGTGATTTTCCTGGGGTAACGATTTCAAGAAATCCATGGTAAACTATCGTCGGGTTAGGTATCTTGGTTGCAGGATTGAACCTTGAATTAAGATTAGGAGAGATGAATTAATTAGGAAGATACTATATTGGTTAGATGATATGTATAGTGATGGGGTTCTAAGTAAAGTTATTTGTTTTTCAGGATGGACCCTAGTGGCAGTAGTGCCCATGCCAGTGGGAATGAGGGTCCTAGACCCTCAGGAACTGCGGGTGGTGATTTAGATACAGTTTTGCGTAGCATAGCACAACAAGTCATGACTGAAATTGCCAAGAGCTTGAGGGAATAGGGTGGTCTGTTGGCAGGCCACGATAGCTCGATCGAGAAATTCATTAAGATGAATCCTCCGGCTTTCTCAGGAGGAACTGATCCTGTAGTCGCTGAAAATTGGGTGTAGGAGATTGAGAAAGTGTTTACAGTTTTGTAATGTATGGAGGAACAGAGGGTGTTGTTTGCTACCTATAGATTGACTAGAGAGGCCGAGAGATGGTGGACGACAGTGAAACTTTTAGAGCAGCAGCGGACAGTACCTATAGAGATGATATGGGAGTGATTTAAGGAGATATTCTTCAATAGGTATTTTCCAGCCTCGTCCAGGGAAGTTAAGATTGAGGAGTTCCTGAATCTGAAGTAAGGACAACAGACAGTGCAGCAGTACGCGGTGAGGTTCATTGAACTATCTCGCTTCGCCCCGTACATTATTCCAGATGAGGCAAAAAAGGCATAGCAATTTGAAGGAGGTATGAGGAGAGAAATATATAAGTAAGTGTCAATACTAAAGTTGCAAGATTTTGCTAAGTTGGTGGATAGGGCCACCATAGCGGAAATTGGAGAGCGGTTGGAGGCTGAGGAGCAGAGACCGAAGAAGAAATCCACGCCTTCTGGTTCCCAGCAAGGCGTTGGTCATGGTTTGTGGAAGAGAGGTGGCTACTACAGAAATTGGAGGTAGGAGACTGGGAATCGTGGTTTTTAGTGTATACAACCACTTCCAACTTGCCCGACTTATGGGAAGAGACACCCGGGGAAGTGTCGTGCCGGGCGAGGTATTTTCTATCGATGTGGGGAGCCAGGTAATGTGATGAGAGATTGTCAGGCGCAGATTGGTGCTGCTCCTACTCCTAGACCTGCTCAAGGATGCTATCAGGCGCCACGTGGAGGTCAGCAAAGGAATATAGCTCCAGCCAGAGTTTTTGCTCTAACGCCAGGTGATGCCAAGACAGCCGGCGATGTGGTGATAGGTATGATTAGTATGTTTTTATTTAAAGTCATTGCATTATTTGATTCAGGTTCTACACACTCGTTCGTGTCTTCGGGGTGTGTTAAACTATGTGGGCTAGACATATATTTATTAGATATTGAACTATTAGTGACTACACCGACTGGGTCAGCAGTGAGGTGTAGTAGGGTGCTATGTGGCTGTCTAGTTGATATCTAGGGGAGAGTTTATCTGTTGATTTGATAGTGTTGGACATGCATGGGTTTGATGTCATATTCAGCATGGACTGGTTGGCAGCTAATTTTTCTAGTATTGATTGCTGTTTGAGAGAAGTGATATTCAGACCGCCAGGAAGACTGGAATTCAGACTTACAAGGTCACAAGTGCAATCTCTACCTCAGTTAGTTTCGGTTATTCAGGCAAGGAAACTACTTTAGAGTGGCTATCAGAGATTCGTGGCTTTTGTGAAGGAAATGTCAGAAAATGAAATAAAGCATACTAATACGCCAGTAATAAAGGAATTTACAGATGTGTTTCCAAATGAATTACCAAGTCTGCCACCTAATCGTGAGCTAGATTTTCTCATTGATCTACTTCTAGGTACAGCGCCGATTTCTAAAGCACCATACCAAATGATGCCAGCAGAGTTGGCAGAATTAAAAGATCAATTGTAGGATTTACTTGATAAAAGTTTTATACGACCTAGTGTATCCCCATGGGAGCTCCGGTATTATTTGTGAAGAAGAAGGGCGAGTTTATGAGGATGTGCATAGATTATAGGGAGATTAATAAAGTGACCATCAAGAACAAGTATCCTCTACCTTGTATAAATGACTTATTTGACCAGCTCCAGGGTACATGGGTGTATTCCAAGATTGACCTCAGATCAGGCTATCATCAGGTAAAAGTAAGGGTAGAAGATGTGTTGAAGACGACCTTCAGGACTAGGTATGGTCATTACGAGTTCCTTGTTATGCCATTTTGTGTAACGAATGCTCCTGCGATATTTATGGATTTGATGAATAGGATCTTCCATCCATATTTAGACCAGTTTGTTGTTATTTTTATTAATGATGTACTGGTCTATTTGAGGAGTTATGAGGAGCATGAAATGCATTTGAGGCAAGTTTTGCAGACATTTAGAGAAAAAAAGTTGTACGCCAAGTTCAGTAAATGTAAATTCTGGCTCGAGAAGGTTATATTTTTAGGGCATGTTATCTCATGGAATTTCTGTGGATCTCAGTAAAATTAATGCGATAGTGAATTGGGTTAGATCGAGGAATGTCTAGGAGATTAGGAGTTTCTTAGGGTTAGCTGGTTATTACCGTCATTTCGTTGAGGGATTCTCAGCATTATCAAGGCTTCTCACACGACTGACTAGGAAGAATGTTAGATTTGAGTGGGACGATAGTTGTGAGCAGAGTTTTCAAGAATTGAAGCAAAGACTTGTCATAGCACCTATACTAATCATCCTGTCAGGGGGTGAGGGTTATGTCATTTACAATGGTGCATCCTTGAAGGGACTTGGCTGCGTATTGATGTAGCATAGCAGGGTGGTGGCGTATGCTTCCAAGCAGTTGAAAGAGCATGAGAAGAACTACCCTTCCTATGATCTCGAATTGGTTGTAGTGGTACACGCATTGAAGATTTGGAGGCATGACCTGTATGGCGAGCAGTGTGAGATTTTCTCCGACCATAAGAGTTTAAAGTATTTCTTCACTCAGAAGGAACTGAATATGAGGCAGAGAAGGTTGTTAGAGCTTATTAAAGATTTTGATTGTACCATCAGTTATCACCTAGGAAAAGAAAATGTGGTAGCTGATGCATTGAGCAAGAAGTCTGCGAGACCAGTGGTGGCAGCTATGGAGATCCAGTATTCGATTATGCCATATCTGGAGAGACTCGGCATAGAGTTGGTAGAGAGTGATCCTCTAGTGTGTATCGCCAGTTTAGTGGTACATCCTACTTTGCAGGAAAGGATTAAAGCCGCTCAGAAGGAAGATCCAGAATTAGAAGAGGTGATGGACAGAGTGCAAACTGGTCATTGAGAAGAATTCTACATTACAGATGACGGAGCTTTACGGTTCCATTCCAGATTGTGTGTCCCTGCTGATTCTGACATCAGGAAGACCATTTTAGAGGAGACTCACAGATCTTTGTATACAGTTCATCCCGGCAGTACGAAAATGTACAAGGATCTGCTAGAGTTTTACTGGTGGAGTGGTGTGAAGAAGGAAATTGCCGAGCATGTAGCATAGTGTCTGACATGCCAGTGGGTAAAAGCTGAACACCAGAGGCCAGTAGGTCAGTTACAACCACTATTTATCCTAGAGTAGAAGTGGGATCGTATATCTATGGATTTTGTCTTAGGGCTACCGTCGACATCACATGGCCAGAATTCGATTTGGGTGATTCTAGATTGGTTGACTAAGACCGCCCATTTCCTACCTTTCAAGATCAACTATTCCCTAAACTATCTAGCGGAGGTGTATATTCAGGAGATAGTTCGTTCTCATGGGGTGTCAGTATCTATAGTGTTAGATCGAGACCCGCGTTTTACGTCACGTTTCTGGAAAGCTTAAAGGAGGCTTTAGGGTCTCAGTTATCTTTTAGCATGACATTCCATCCTCAGTCATACGGATAGACAGAGAGAACGATACAGATATTAGAAGATATGCTTCGAGCATGCGTACTGGACTTTGGGGGTAGTTGGACTCAGTTCATGCTGCTGGTAGAGTTCGCGTATAATAATAGTTATCAGGCCAATATTAGCATGGCACCGTTTGAGGCATTGAACGGTAGGAAATGTCGTTCTCCGTTATAGTGGGACAAGATGGGTGAGTGGCGAGTCGTGGGACCAGAATTAGTACGGCAAGCATATGATAAGGTTCAGCTCATCAAGGATAGAATCAGTGCAACCTAGAGCCGACAGAAGAATTATGCCGATAATCGTCACAGGAAACTAGAATTTGATATTGGTGATCATGTAATTTTGAAGATAGCACTGTTAAAAGGGGTTATAAGGTTTGGAAAGAAGGGTAAACTTAGCCCTAGGTTTATCTGTCCGTTTGAGATTCTAGAGAAACTGAGGCCGATTGCCTACAAGTTAGCTTTACCACCTGCGTTATCCATGATGCACGACATATTCCATGTTTCCATGTTGAGAAAATACGCCCTAGAGCCTTCTCATATAATCAGTTATGGTGAATTAGAGCTCAATGATTTCCTAGTATATGAGGAGGTACCAGTACAGATAGTAGATAATAGAGAACAGGAATTGCATAACAAGAAAATTCCTTTGGTAAAGGTTCTATGGAGAAATCACGCGATAGAAGAGATTTCTTGAGAGTTTGAGGAACAGATAAAACAGAAATACCCCCAGTTGTTCCAAAAGGTTCAGTCTTGATCAAGAAAATGTAAGTGATTATATAATGTTTCTTTTGTTAGTAAGTAATATTTTAGTTTTGGGGGAAATTTTTATTTTACTTATGTAATCTCCCAGGACTTGGAATATAACCACGATATTCCTCTGCCATAAGTGAGGATAAGTAATAAAATAAGTAAACTGTTTTGCCTTTAAGGGATGACGAGTTATATAAATAGTAAATTTCAAGGACGAAATTTTATAAGGAGGGGAGAGTATAATTGTTAGACCTAGGGTTAAGAGTCTTTCATTCTAGCTATGTTTTGATGACAACAACCCATTAGCAATTCTTAAGAGTTACTAACTGTTTCCTCTAGTCCAGCTCAATTACACAGAGCGGCTCCAAAAGCAAGCAAGTTTCAAACCAGCCAAAAGCCACACATGACATGACCAGAACTCGGCCACTTAAACCAAAACATTCATGGATCCTACATAGCAAGCACATGTTCTAAGTTGAGTGTGAGAGTTAGAGAGATTGATTCTGTAATCCTTTGTGTATGGTGTGACTCAAAAGAACAAGAAAAAAATGGGCAAATCACATACATATCACTAGAACACAGACACAATATATAACAAGTCAAGTAAAAATGCACAAGATGTTTAAAACTCCCAAAAATATTTTATTAAGCCTAAGATATCTTGAAATAGATCAAAGATCATTTCTAAAATAAAATAAGGACCTTTTTTACTTCAACACAAACATGGTTGAAATAAATTTTTAAAAGTAAAAGGGGCCTTGTCAATGAACAGAGGGGTTCGTCGATGAGAACAAAACATACCCTCATTGACGTACACAGGGTACTCATCGATGAGAAGATACTGAGAACACCAAAAAGTTCAAAACACCTTCGTTGACGAATACAGGGGATTTGGCGACGAAGTTTGCACACATTTCGTTGACGTACACAAGGTACTCGTTGATGAAAAGAAACCAAGACCTACCAAAATTCAGAACCAGTGACTCATCGACAAACACAGGGCTTCGTTGATGAATGAGCTAAAAGGCTCGTCGACGAAGGCGCGACCTCATCAACGAACGTCGGGCTGCAGGCTTTATTTTATGCAGCAGAACGACTAGTTTTCTTCTTTCTCTCATATCAATAAATGCCCAACGGCTCTCTAGCGCCTAACTCGCCCCTTTGGTGTTTAAAATAGATCTTTTGCATCAACTTCAAAGCAGTGAAGCTCATTAGTTGTTGAAATCATTCATTGTGCATTTACTCTAGGGTTTCATTGTGCAACCACTTGCCCTCTTGCTCTTGCTTTTGTTTACACTCCATTAAAAAAGAGGAAATAGTGTGAGGATTACATTGTGATATTCAGCTCAAGAGGAGCATTTAAGATTGTATCTACCTTTCTTCCAACTACTTGTATTGTAAGGCTCTTTGCGAACCATTGTAAGGTGTCTCTAGGTGAGCACCATTGTAAGAGCTCTTTGTGAGTAGTTAATTGTGTAAGCTTCTCTGCTGGAAGGAGGATCACATAGTGGATTTGGGGAATCCTTGAGTTGGTCTCAAGGCGTGGACGTAGGCATGGTGACGAACCACGTTAATATCACTATGTTAAGTTTCTCTTCTCTTTTATCTCTTATGTTGCTTTGCCATTACCATTTGCTTGATTTATACACTGCGATATAATGCTTTTGTTCTTGCCAAGAATATTGTGTGATTGCATAAAATCTTGCATATTCACGAAAAACGTCTATTCACCCCCCCCTCTAGACTTATATCCGGACCAACAAGTGGTATTAGAGCACCAGTCGCTAGATATTTGGAGTAACTCCCAGGCGCAAAGATCAATATGGCGGATATGTTTGCCCAAGGTCAATCCGTGGATCGTCCTCCCAAATTCTGCGGAGTTAACTACCCGACATGGAAAGATCAGATGTTAATCTTCATCTAAGCCTATGATTACCGAATGTGGAACGTCATTACCAAAGGAGACTACATCTTAAAAAATAAGGAAGGCGATGACATACCGATTCGGAAACTTCCCGAGGTTGATGCAAAGCTAGCACAACTGAACTTCAAGACTAAATCTTCCTTTATTGTGCTGTGAATGATGAAGAATACAGCCGAATTTGTGGATGCAACATGGCAAAGGAAATGTGGGAAAAGTTTCAAGTAACGTATGAAGGAATAACGCGGGTAAAGAAGTAAAAAATTTACATGCTAGTTAAGGAATACGAAATGTTTAAAATGGAAGAAGGTGAAACAATTACTACCATGTTTACTCGCTTTACACATATCACAAATGGACTAAAAGCTCTTGGTAGAGAATACTCTATGGAAGATAATGTGCAGAAAGTTCTTCGCTCTCTACTGGCATCCTGGCACGCAAAGTCCACACCAATTGAGGAGGCCAATGACCTATCAAAGGTCACTCTTGGCGAGCTGATTGGGTCTCTCATGACCTATGAAATCAAAAATAAAAATGCCACCGCAGAAGTTGAAACACCAAAGAAAGCCACTGGAATTGCTCTAAAAGCTGGAAAACAAAAAGAGCTTGTAGAGGAGGAAGAAAATGACAACGATGATGAAGTCGCTCTCCTCACAAGAAGATTCAAAAATTTCTTGATGAACAAACGAGGCGGCAAACAAAAGAAGAAGGGAGAATCAAGCATAAGGTGCTACAACTACAAAAAGATCTGGCACCGCATGGTCGACTGTCCCCTTTTCAAAAAAAAAGGCAACAATCAGTAAAGAGACAAAAAGAAGTTCAAAGCAATGAATGCAACTGAATGGGATGAACTAGATGGAACGTCAATCGACGAAAAAATCGAAGAAGAAGTTGCCAACTTCTGCCTTATGGTGGACGAACAAAGTGAGGTAAAATCTGACGACGAATACCTTCCATCTTATGAAGAATTAGAAGAAAACTGTAGGAAGCTCTACATTGAATTGATTGCCGCCAAAAAGAAAAAACAAACTTTTAGAAGAAACTTATGCAAAATGTAAGCAAAAACAAATTTGCTCATGTGAAACTTTAAAACAAGAGAATGCATCTCTCAGTTTTGAAAATGAAAAACTTATTAAGGAGAGCAAAGATTACAAAGAATCTTTTCAAAAAGAAGTTGGAAGCTTGAAAAAAAAAATTACGGAAATTCTTCAAGAAAATTCAAAATTGAAAAGGAAGGTGGAAGATCAAAATAATACAATTTACAAATTCACAAATGGTAAAGAAAATTTTGATAAGCTACTTGGAGTACAATGATTTGGAATTTTCAAGAAAGGATTAGGATATGGCTTATCATCATCCAAATCAATTGGTTTTGCAAATCTTTGTGCTAAAAGAAGCTCCATGTCTAAGAATATCCCTGCACCTAAACCAAACCCCTTGCATGCTAATAAAATTTGCTTATATTTCGAAAGAAGAGGTCATGTACGCTTTACTTGCTCCTTCAGGGGAAATAGAGGAAAAAACATGAAATACATATGGGTGATTAAGAACACTAACCCCATAGGACTCAAGACAATGTGGGTACCAAAACAAATCACTTAATGTTGTGTGCAGGTATGCTTAAAGACCAACTCCACAAGAAATAAATGGTTTCTTGATAGTGGATGCTCAAGACACATGATGGGAGATGCAAGAAAATTCCTCTCACTCACCTACAAGAAGGAAGGATTTGTCACTTTTGGAGACAATGTCAAAGGAAGAATTATCGGTGAAGGTAAAATAGGTAATTCATCCTTGACTATTGAAAATGTTGCTCTTGTAGATACACTCAAACATAACCTGTTAAGTGTTAGTCAGTTATATGATAAAGGGTTAAACATTACATTCCAATCCACCCAATGTTTGATAAATGATTTGAATGGCAACACCATACAAATAAGAAAACGTGAATCCAACATCTACACAATTGAGTTTGATGACATTAAAACTTGTGACGTTAGATGTTTGGCAGCAACTAATGAAAATTATTGGTTATGTCATAGAAGACTAGGTCATGCTAGCATGGATTTACTACATAGGCTATCATCTAGGGAACTAGTAAATGGCCTACCAAAAGATAACTATGTAAAAGACAAAGTATGTGATGCATGTCAATATGGAAAACAAGTGAAATCTTCTTTCAAAACCAAGAAAATCATATCCACTTCAAGACCTTTAGAGTTGATCCATCTTGATTTGTTCGGACCTAATGATATTCCAAGTATTAGTGGAAAACTGTATGCCTTTGTTATAGTTGATGATTTCTCTAGATTCTCATGGGTAATTTTTTTTTACAAACAAAAGTGACACTTGTAATGCCTTCATCCATTTTTGTGGAAAAATTCAAAATGAAAAAGGAATGTCTATTGTTCACATTAGGAGTGACAGAGGAAGAGAATTTAGAAACAAAGAACTATAAGACTTTTGTAACCAAAATGGCTATTCACCCAACTTATTTGCACCAAAAACTCCACAACAAAATGGAGTAGTTGAAAGAAAAAATCGAACACTCCAAGAAATGGCTAGGACAATGCTCAACAAACATAATTTGCCAAAATATTTCTAGGCCGAAGCCATTAGCACAACTTTCTATGTTAGTAATCATGTCATCATTAGATCCAAGTTAGGAAAAACCCCATATGAGATATGGAAGGGTAGAAAACCTAACATCTCACATTTTAAGGTTTTTGGATGCAAATGTTTCATATTAAATGATAGAGATCATTTGGAAAAATTTGATTCAAAATCCGATGAGGGCATTTTTATAGGATATGCCATGAATAGCAAAGCATATAGGGTGTTCAACAAAAGAACTCAAACTGTTCAAGAATCAACCCACATTGTTTTTTATGAAACTGACCCTCACACATCTAAAACAATTGTTGACATGGAAGAAGATAATCAAGTCACTACCTTTAGAATTGAAAAAGAACTTGAGCAACTTAAGATAAATAATGATCAAGATAGAAACTGTCAAGACCCAAAACTTGATCATCATGAATCATCTCCTCAAAAGTCTAGTGAACCAGAAGAAGAAAATTATGAACTACCTAGGGCTTAGAAATTTATCAAGAATCACCCAACTGACCTTATCATAGGTAGTCCATCCCAAGGAGTTAGCATTAGATCTCACTTAAGAAGTGGATGTAATCATATAGCTTTCATATCCCATCTAGAACCAAAGAACTTTGAGGAAGCTAAAAATGATGAAAATTGGATAAATGCCATGCAAGAAAAACTGGACCAATTTGAAAGAAACAAAGTATGAGACTTAGTTCTTAAACCCAAAAATACTACTATAATAAGCACAAAATGGGTGTTTAGGAATAAGAAAGATGAAGATGATAATATTGTTAGAAACAAAGCTAGAATAGTGGCTCAAGGGTATAACCAACAAGAGGGTATTGACTATGATGAAACTTATGCCCCAGTGGCAAGACTAGAAGCTATTAGGATGCTACTTGCTTTCGCTTGCTACAAAAACTTTAAACTATTTCAAATGGATGTAAAAAGTGCGCTTTTAAATGGATACATAAATGAAGAAGTCTATGTCAAGCAACCTCCAGGATTTGAGAGCCACACACATCTCGAATATGTATACAAACTCTCAAAAGCCCTTTACGGACTTAAGCAAGCACCAAGAGCATGGTATGAACATTTAAGCAAATTTCTCCTAGATGATGGGTTCACAAGAGGTAAGTTTGACACTACATTATTCTTAAAATATAAAGAAAAAGATATGCTAGTTATACAGATTTATGTAGATGATATCATTTTTGGTACTACAAATGAAACTTTGTGTCAAGAATTTTCTCAAACCATGCAAAAAACATTTGAGATGAGTATGATGAGTGAATTAACCTTCTTCCTAGGGTTACAAATAAAACAAATGAAACGTGGAATTTTTATAAATCAAGCCAAATACGTTAAGGACATGCTTAAGAAGTTCGGTCTTGAAATGGGAAAATCTAAAGTAACCCCTATGAGCATCACAACAAAACTTGACACCGATGAAAAAAGGAAGAATATAAACCAAAAACTTTATCGCAGAATGATTGGTAGCTTGTTATATCTCACTTCTAGCAGACCTGATATAATGTTTAGTATTTTCTTATGCGCTAGATTCTAATCATGTCCCAAAGAATCTCATCTTTATGCCATCAAAAGAATTTTTAGGTATTTAGCAGGGACACATGACTTAGGACTCTTTTACCCTAAGAATGCTCCCTTTGATCTCACCTGCTACTCGGATGCCGACTATGGAGGTTGTAAAACCAATAGAAAAAACACTAGTGGAACATGCCACTTCCTATGAAACTCACTTGTGTCATGGTTTTGCAAAAAACAAACCTCCGTAGCTCTCTCAACCACTAAGGCTGAATACTTGTAGTTGGTAGTTGCTGTGCTCAAGCCTTATACATGAAGCAACATCTTGAGGATTTTAGAATCTTAGTTAAGGGTACTCCAATTCATTGTGATAACACTAGTACCATCAACATCTCAAAAAACCCGTGCCTACACTTTGGAACCAAACATATTGAGATAAGGCATCATTTTATTCGAGATCATGTCCAAAAGGGAGATGTTGAGTTAGTTTACGTTCTACTAAAAATCAACTAGCTGACATCTTGACAAAGCCTCTCAATGAAGAAAGATTCAATAAAATCTGGCATGCCCTAGGCATGTGTACTCCCTCAGATCTATCTTAGGATCTTCTAGTTACCTCTCCTCCTTCGTTCTAAAGCTCTAACCAAGTAAAATTCAGTTTTTCTTCCTACCCTCGTTGATGAACACAAGGGATTCGTCATCGAGGAATTCGTCATCTTCATCAACGAACACAGGGGTTTCGTCGCCAAATTCTCCTTAATTTCATCGACAAACATGGGGTCCTCGTCGACGAAAACTGTCAGGATACCTCATATTCCAAGTCGCACACCTCGCTCATTATCAAACCATAACCTTCACACCTTGACTCTCACACGGCCTCAAGCTGATCATCGGTAACCCTCGTATCCCTTCCATCACCCGCTCTAAATCCAAGGACCTCACAGTTTAATTTAAGGTTCTCCACTATATGATTACTTATAATCTTTGCCCTCGGACCAGTGGCCTCGATTGGGTGACTCTGGGCGAAATCTTTAATATGTATTGTCTATGGGTTGGGCGCAGTATCTACTTGCCCTCTATGATAGTTCAAAACATAGAAGAGAGCCTGAAATGGCAATGGGGTTTCCTTCCCTATGGTCATCTTCTCACAACCTTTTTTTATCATTTCGAGCTTATTCGCGCCGGGATGCCCCACATTTGGCCTGTGCCAGACTATACGTACACTAAGGCCACCCTTCGTCATATGCATTTCGAGAAGGACAACGACACCAACACATGGGTCAAAACCCACGAGCAATGTCAGACCCCTGTTGATCAAGTCGAGGCCACCATGGAGGAGGATGAAGAAGCTGAGGATCCCTTCGCTGACCCTATCTTAGAGCGCCTAGACGACATCCAGCATGCTATGATGCATTTTGATATGTGTAACCGTGCTCACTTTGACTCTATCGATGAGGTACTTGCCCTTCAGGAAAATAATAATTGTGCTCGCTTTGATTCTCTTGACGCTTCCTTAGCTGCTCTCTTCGACAGACTTGGTCGCCCGCGGGAGTAATCCACCGTCGCTTTATTCCCCCCAATTTTTGATAATGGAAAAGGGGGAGATATAGATATAGGCCTTTAGATGTAATCGGTTTGGATTTTTTTTGGATGTAGTAGTACTGTCAGATATAGGCCTTCAAATGTTATAGTTTCGGATGTAGTAGTTTATCGATAAGATAGTAGTAGTCCTAGTGATAACTCTGTATGTACTTGCAATTGATGTACTGATTACTTTGCATGTATTTTGATTGATGAACATGAATCATGAATGAACTTACATTGAATGCAAAGTACTGACATGTTTTAATACTTGTGTAGAATACTGAAATGTTGATATACTGAACTGTCAATCATAGGTTTTATGCAGGTTAAAAAAAACATGGAAAATGCATTAGTTATAGACAACATGCTGCCGAAAATTTTATTGAATCTCTTTTTAAATAATGCATACATTAAGGGGGAGGAACTGTTAAAATTCCAAACATTTACATATAGTAAGGAGGAGCATATTTTCAAATAGAACACTAATGGATTGCCATCATCAAAAAGGGGGAGAATGTTAGACCTAGGGTTAAGGGTCTTTCATTCCAGCTATGTTTGGATGACAACAACCCATTAGTGGTTCTTAGGAGTTACTAATTGTTTCCTCTAGTCCAGCTCAGTTACACAGAACGGCTCCAAAGCAAGCAAGTTTCAAACCAGCCAAAAGCAACACATAACATGACCAGAACTCGGCCACTCAAACCAAAGCATTCATGGATCCTACATAGTAAGCACATGTTCTAAATTGAGTGTGAGAGTTAGAGAGATTGATTCTGTAATTTTTTGTGTATGGTGTGACTCAAAGAACAAGCAAGAAATGGGCAAATCACATACATATCACTAGAACACAAACACAATCCCACATATATAACAAGTCAAGTAAAAATGCACAAGATGTCTAAAACCATAAAAAATATTTTATTAAACCTAAGACATCTTGAAATATATCAAAGATCATTTCTAAAATAAAGATAAGACCCTTTTTTACTTCAACACAAACATGGTTGAAATAAATTTTTAAAAGTAAAAGGGGTCTCATTGACGAACACAGGGTCTTGTCGACGAGAACAAAACATACCCTCATCAACGTACACATGGTACTCGTCGACAAGAAGATACTGAGAGCACCAAAAAGTTTAGAGCACCTTCGTCGACAAATACAGGGGATTCAATGACAAAGTCTGCACACATTTCGTCAACATACACAGGATACTCGTCGACGAAAAGAAACCGAGACCAACCAAAATTCAAAACCAGTGACTCGTTGACGAACACAGGGCTTTGTTGACGAATGAGCTAAAAGGCTCGTCGACGAAGGCACGACCTTGTCGACGAACATCAGGCTGCAGGCTTCATTTAATGTGGTAGAACAGCTAGTTCTTTTCTTCTCTCATATCAATAAATGCCCAACGGCTCTCCAACGCCCAACTCGCCCCTTTGGTGTTTAAAATAGGTCTTTTGCATCAACTTCAAAGCAGTGAAGGTCATTAGTTGTTGAAATCATTCAATGTGCATTTACTCTAGGGTTTCATTGTGCAACCACTTGCCCTCTTGCACTTGCTTTTGTTTACACTCCATTGAAAAAGAGGAAATAGTTTGAGGATTACATTGTGATATTCAGCTCAAGAGAAGCATTTAAGATTGTATCTACCTCTCTTCCAACTACTTTTATTCTAAGGCTCTTTGTGAGCCATTGAAAGGTGTCTCTAGGTGAGCACCATTGTAAAAGCTCTTTGTGAGTAGCTAATCGTGTAGGCTTCTCCTTCGAAAGGAGGATCACATAGTGGATTTGGGGTATCCTTGAGTTGGTCTCAAGGCGTGGACGTAGGCACTGTGCCGAACCACGTTAATATTGCTATGTTAAGTTTCTCTTCTCTTTTCTCTCTTGTGTTGCATTGCCATTACCATTTGCTTGATTTACACACTGCGATATAATACTCTTGTTTTTTTCAAGAAATTTGTGTGATTGCAGAAAATCTTGCATATCTGCGAAAAACGTCTATTCACCCTCCCTCTAGATGCATATTCGGGCCAACAGTAATGACCCGAAGAATTATGGTATTTAAATAATAAAGAGGGAGAAAGAGGAAATTAAAAAGGGGGCACAACAAGGGTGCGCTTCATCGACGAGAAAATACCGAGAGACTATCTGCCTATCTCTGAATTTCGTTGATGAGAAATAAATGTTCATCGACAAACGTCCTTCTTGACCTCATCGACGAGGTGACGTGGCTCATCGACAAAGGCTAGGGTATAAATAGGCCTAGAACTCATTTTTTGGCCGAAAAATTATGCGAGAACTCCTCTCTCTCTCTCTCTCTCTCTCTCTCTCTCTCTCTCTCTCTTTTCAATTCGTCCCTCCTCCCTTCTCTCTAAGATCTCGGGTCGGATTCTCGCCTGTTTGACGATTTGAAGCCACCACGATGCTTCTGAAAATGTTCTCTACATACCTACTGGAGTGGATCGTTGGTGAAGCTACTTTGAAATTCATCCCAAATTCAAGGTAAGACTTTATAATCAGAATTTGTTCTTTACATAGTTATAGGAAATGTTATTCACGAAGAAATACTGAAGTTTGATTCTAGGAGATATCGTTTTCAGGGAGTTGAACGGGGAACCCTACGAGTGCAGGACGAGTGTAATTTAAGGGGGGT
Organism: Malania oleifera; assembly: GCF_029873635.1. Classification (NCBI taxonomy): domain Eukaryota; kingdom Viridiplantae; phylum Streptophyta; class Magnoliopsida; order Santalales; family Ximeniaceae; genus Malania; species Malania oleifera. The sequence continues at coordinate 69,677,409 of NC_080418.1, read as the reverse complement.
TTCTTTGTGGAAATCAAGTAAGGGAATAAACTTAAGCAATTATTTTTTCATGAAAATTATTATTAAATTATTAGAAGAATTATGTTCAAGAAAGCATGTATTCTATTTATATATTATTGAGAAAATGTTTATTTGGGAAAATACTGCTATGATACTGAAATGTATATATTAGTATGAAATGACAGGAAATATGTTTTTAGAATAAAATGTATGGTTTTATTCAGCATTGTTTGGCATGAATATTATTTTACATGAAAATTATTATGTTATGACAATTTTACAAATAAAGTATTTTTTTAGAAATGATGGAATATTGCAGTACATTATGGTTTCAAAATACATGCTAAACAGATTATTTATTCATAATAATATGTATGAAATGTTTGGCGCAAGGCCGTGATTGATAGCCGGTGAAAGGCCATGTATTATGCATGATTTCGGCACAAGGCCATATTTATGAATGTTTGGCGCAAGGCAGATATGAAAGAAATCGGCGCAAGGCCCTATGTATGTATGTATGTATGTATGTATATATGTAATTACATAAAATGCTATATATCTATTTATGTTAGAAAATTATATTATCATGTATTATATGTTATTAGAACCTGGATGATAGTTCAGTTCAGTTTCAAGAGCATGGTACCGTAGCTATACAGATCAGATTATTATGTTTAGACTTGTGCTAACCGCCCCTGCAAGTAGAGGGGGTGGGAGATGGATAGTCAATGTGACTTTCAGTGTAGATTTGTAGATGTCCACCTGACAGTATGGATCAGGGTGTGGCGGGCCCATCGTACTTACAAATATTTTTGACTTGGTAGTGGTTGGCTAGCCATTGTCGGGTCCAGCCTTCGGGTTGCACTGCCCGTCATGGGGGTAATTCATGACATCAGTTAGCTATACATCTTAGGTAAATTACAATATTACCAGTAATATTAGACATTTTATATACGATATGATTTATTAGAAATTACGAAAGTATATGCTTATTCAGTTATGTTATGATGAATGTTTACTCGTATATGAAATGTACTGTATATGTATTATAGCATCAAATATTCATATTGTCACACAGCTATATTTAGTTTATTTTCCCTTACTGAAAGGTGTCACACCCCCAACATTAAATCATTTTCAGGAAACCTAGAAAGACTGGCAGTTCTTGGCTGCTGTTGAATTAGTTCAGTACCACCCCGTTAGGAGGGTAAGTTTTGATCTAGGGATAGGAAATTTATGTTGTGGGTTCCTAGATATGTAAATGTTTTTGTATTTTTTTGGAGATTGTATATGAACACAGTATTTTGGGAATGTAGCTGACTCTGGTATTATGCATTTTATCGTTATAAGGATGTGATTTATATTTACTGTTGCTTAGGTTTCTGCAGTGAATGTCAAATGTGTCCTCATTACCCACGGGTTCGGGTTGACTATATTAATAAATATATTTTATTATATGATAAGATAAACAGGTCGTTACATAACACCTCTGCATAATTGACATACTAAATTTAATATGCTTATTCTTGAGAAGAGAAGGTTATAAAACCACAATTAAAACCTCCACATAAATACCCTTAACTCTTCATAACTCCCATAAGCACAATAATGCGCTCATCAATGCTAAATCGAAAGAGGATCAACCTCCACCACTATAAAAGGGAACTCCAAGAGGAGGTGAGCATCTAATTTTCATCTACTTCTTTCTACTGTTGCAATTCAAAGCCTTTCACAAGTCTCTAACTTATGCATTAGAGTGATCCCTCGGAGTACACCTTGAGTCTTCCAAGTTATTCACATTTGGTTATTTTCAGATCATCACAATCGAGGGACGATTTACAAAAGTTTTTTGATTTTTGGCAGCAACAGTTGGTGCCATATGTAAGAAACTTTTGGGAGGTTTTTCTATCCTTGACCATAGGTGCATCACATAACTCAAAGTTGGAACCTATTATAGGTAAATAGTAGCCCCAATCAATTCATTTTGCACTGGCAGACAACCCTAATGTGCCACTAAGTGAATTTATAGCTTTGCAGAGAAGAGTGTAGGACATGTTCATAGAGTGTAAGACATGTTCAGAATGATCCTACATCAGAAAAGGGATCATGGGGAACATGCTCCTAAGGATAATTGAATAGAAGTTGTGTTTGATGGGAAAGTTGTAGCCCCACCAAATATCGTTGCAAAGGCTTCCAATCAAATGGAAAAGGTAGAAGATGCAAATAATGTGGGCATCTATGAGCACCAATCCCACGAGCTGGAGGAAAAGTTCAAAAAAATTGACTAGTTGGAAAAGATGATAAATGAGGTACGCAATTATCCCTTTACTAATCATCAATCTAGTCTTCAGATCCTCCCTTTACTAAATAAGTAATGGATGTTCCTCTTCCTAGAAAGTTTAGGATGCCAAGTATGGAGGGGTATAATGATTTGTTTGATCTTGTTAATCATCTAGACACCTTTAGAGTGCTAATCCAATTGCAAGTTGCACCTGATGCAATCATGTGCCGAGCATTTATAGCCACTCTAAAAGGGAATGCCAGGGCATGATACCAAACTTTAAAGCCTGACTCCATTAGGTTCTTCTCTAAATTGGAGCAGAAGTTTATAGGACATTTTGTTAGCACCCAAAAAATGGCGAAAATGTTGGCTCATCTAATAAGTCTTGTTCAAGGGGATAAGGACACACTAAAAGAGTTCATGCATCGCTTTGTCAATGCCACCTTAGAGTTGTAAAATTTGGAGCATGGGTGGCCGTGGCAGCTTTGACGATGGCTCTTAAGTCAAGGGACTTCCTAAATTTTCTAAGGAAGAAACTCCCAGTCAATATGGGAGAGCTGATGACATGAGTCCAAAAATACATCAATCTAGAAGAGTTTATGACAAAAAAAAAAGAGTTGGACAAATTTAAAAACGAAGGGTCCAAAATATATTGATGAAGCAGCCAAAGTGGGGGAAAGGCAAGAAAGTAGTAGCCAGCTCAACAACCAAATGGAGACAAGACCCACACAAAAGTTCTAGTCTTATACCCCCTAAATGTCCCCTGAACCAATGTACTGATGCACATTAGGGAGAAAGGCTACATCTCCTGGTCAGAACCCATGCGCACACCTTCGTATAAGAGGAACACCTCAAAATTCTACAAATTCCATAAAGATTATGGGCATGACACAGAAGAGTGTGTTCACTTGAAAAATGAGATTGAAGCTTTAATAAGAAGGGGATACTTGTCAAACTTTATAAAAAGGAGTGATCACTGAGTTGAAGCACGTAGTCACTAGAAGCCAGAAGCTGAGCAAAAAAACAATCAAGTTGTAGGAGAGATTGCTATGATTTTTTGGAAGACCAGCTAGTTGAGGGGATAGCAGAAGTGCTAGGAAAAGATATGCAAAGTAGGTTTTTATAACAGAGGATCAGATTCAACTCCCGAACCAAAAGCAAAATGAGATCATCACCTTCACCAAATAAGATAAGGTAGGAGTGCAATAGCCACAAGATGATGCCTTGGTGGAATCTCTACTTATCGCTAATTATCGAGTAAGGAGGGTGCTAGTCGACAATGGAAGCATATCCAACATAATTTTCTAGTCGATTCTACAAGAAATGAAGATAGGAAGGAAACATTTAAAGCTTATCTCAACACTTTTAATTAGATGTGGAGGTGAAGTGGTCCACCATTTGGGTACAATCACACTTCCCTTAACCATGGGGACACCCTTGCAGCAAGTCACTTTCATGACTAATTTCTTGGTGGTAGATTGTCCTTCTGTCTATATTATAATAGTGGGACGCCCAACACTCATCGCAGCTCGGGCTATAACTTTTACCTATCATCTGAAGGTTAAGTTTCCCACTCCAAACGGAGTAGGAGAAGTAAAAGGGGAGTAGATGGCAGCTTGTAACTACTATGTGATGGCTCTAAAAGGAAAAATAGAAGGCCGGGAGGCCTTGACTATAGATGACTTGAAGGTGAGGGGAGAGTACTCTCGGATCAACACACTAGATGATGAGCTTATCAACATTCCAATAAAATACGACCAAGGAAAGTGCATCCAGATCGAAAAACAATTGCCATATTTTCTAAAGAGAAAGTTGGTAAGATCATTAGGTGAATATGCTTATATCTTTGCCTAGTCTGCTGATGATATGCGGGGATCAATCCTATATTCATCGAGCATAGATTTGAGTAGACCTTAACCACCATTCTATAAAGCAAAATAAGAGGACTGTTGCTATAAAATGAATCAAAATAATATACGAGGTGGTAAACAAACTTCTGAAAGCTAATTTCATTAGTAAAGTCAATTACCTAGAATGGCTCAGCAATGTAGTTTTGGTAATAAAAAAAAAAAAGTCAAATGGGAAGTGGCAGACTTGCATTGACTTTTCAGATCTAAACAAAGCATGTCCCAATGACAGCTTCCCTCTTCCACGATTTGACTAGAGTGTGGACTCCACACCTGGACATGAATTCTTAAGTTTCATGGATGCATATTCACGCTACAATCAGATCCGCAAACACCCACAATAGGAAGAGAAAACTGCCTTTATCACTGAAAGGGGGCTTTATTGCTATAAAGCAATGTTGTTTGGGTTAAAAAATGTTGGAGTTACTTATCAAAGGTTGGTGAGCAGGATCTTCAAGGATCTTCTCAAGAATACCATGGAGGTTTATGTGGACGAAATGCTAGTGAAAAGCCTGGAATCTGATGATCATGTGAAGGATTTGGGAAGAACATTTAAATTACTACACAAGTACCAAATGAGGTTGAATCCAGTTAAGTGTGCATTTGGTGTATCAGCAGAAAAATTTTTAGGGTTCATGGTGACCCACAGGGGGAATAAAACGAATCTAGGTAAAATAAAAGCTTTGATGGAGATGCGGGCCCCTAAAAAAAAGGAGGTACAAGTTCTAATGGGAAGAATTGCATATTTGAGTAGGCTTGTCTCTTATTCAAGGGATAAGTTCCTGTAATTCTTTAAGGCGTTACGCAAAGCGGGAAAGTTTGAATGGGGTGAAAATCAGGATAAAGCTTTTGAACAGTTTAAGCAGTACCTCAATTCTCCACCCCTCTTGACCAAAGTAGGTACTGGAGAGGATTTGTACTTGTATCTGGCTTATACACGATGCGCGGTGAGAACATCCCTCATTTGAGAGGAAAATAGGCAGCACAAGCTTATATACAACACCAGAAAGGTGTTGCATAGAGCAGAGATCTATAACACATTAGTAAAGAAGGTTGTTTTTGCCATCATTTGTGTGGCTAGGAAGCTAAAACCTTATTTCCAAGCACACAAAATAACCGTGTTGACCAACGTGCCACTAAGACAAACCCTCCAATGGCCTGAAACTTCAAGAAGGATGGTAAAGTGGTTAGTCAATTTGGGAGATTTCGACATCCACTACAAGCTAAGGCTCATAATCAAGGCCCAAGTCCTAGATGATTTTATCATCAAACAAACCTACAAAAAATTAGGGGATGTGGAAGTTTGAATGCTCCATGCAAATGGATCCTCAAAAGGAATAAGAAGAGGCGCGAGTTTGATCTTTACAACCTCAAATGGATCCAATGTGCAGTACGCGTTGCAGTTAGAATTTTCAACAACCAATAATGACGCAGATTTTGAAGCACTATTGATAGGGTTGCGCCTCTCTCTGTCTCTTGAAGTGAGAAAGCTCCAAGTTTTGAGTGACTCCGAGCTGGTGGTTGAACAAGTGAAACGTGATTTTGAAGCTAGAGAACCAAAAATGAAAAGATATCTAAAAAAGGTGTTAGAATATATCAAAGCATTTTTTGAGTTCAAAATTAAGCATATTCTTCGAGTAGAGGATGCCAAAGTTAACGCACTAGAAAAACTAGCTTCAGCTTTAAAGTCGGATTAAGAGAATATGGTCTACCTAGAATGAATAGGGAAACCAACCTAGGAAGGAATCACCATAACCACAATAGAAGAAGAATAAGATTGGAGGGGAACCTTGGTAAAATATCTCCAAGATGGTTGGTTACCTGACGATCGGAGGGAGTCATTGAAGCTAATGAGGAAGGCGGCAAGGTGTACAATAATAGGTGAAGAACTATATCAATGGTCTCTAACGCTGCGGTATTTACGATGCCTGGGCAACAAGGAAGTAGAGTATATACTGATAGAGATCCATGAAGGGGTTTGTGGTAACCATCTAGCTGGAAAAACCCTGACTCACAAAACTTTACGATAGGGATACTATTGGCCCACCAAGAGAAAATATGTGCAAGAACTGGAGAAGCAATGTGAAAGATGCCAAAGATGTTCTAATATACCCCATTCACCCACTAATGCATTATCTCCCTTGACCAGTCTATGTCCCTTTGCACAATAGGGGTTTGACATATTATGTTATTAAGTGTGTACATAGGTATTAGGGTATTAAGCACAATAACATATGCAAATTGGAAAGCCATGAAACATACAAGATGATTACATTTGCTTGTGATCAATGGAGCTCATGAAGACCAAGTTTGAAGACTTAAATAATTTCTCAATTTATATTGCAAATAGGACCTATGTGAGTATACTACTTTCGATTATGTGAAGAAGCTTTTATGTGACCTTAATTGGACTTTAAGCACTCTATATTTCATGGAAAATTATTTTATAAATGTGCAAAAATTATTTCAAAGTATTAAAATCATTTTCAGATTGAAAAACTAAGGTTCTTGAGGCTCTAGGAAGTTCAGGCGATTGAAGCAGGGTACTCAGTCAACCATATTGTCACTGGACGTGCACAACGACTAGAAATGTCTAGTGTTGAATATAATAAATTATTTTTAAAGCCCAATGGCTATAAAACGGCTAGTTCATCATCTTGCCTATAAATACAAGGTTTCTAACTTGTTTTAAATAGATATACGTCTATCATATACATCCAAGCTTTTGTATTTCTAGTTCACCTTTCAAGTGCACACTTACTCTCTTGCTCATAAATATTTCTTAACATTCATTGATTGAAGAGAGACCTTATAGTTACTACTTGAGCTTCATTCATAATCATTTGAGAGTGTATTATTGTGGTATTTTTCATTGTACTTATCCGCTCAATTTAGGAGCTTTCATTGTACATCAATCTTTATTGATTCCACTTTGTAAAGGCATGTCCACCTGTTGAAGGAGAGAGGCATCTCTGCCTAGTGAAGGAGGTATTGTAAAGGCATCTCCGTCTACAGAAGAAGAGAGGCATCTCTGCTTACTAAAGGAGAGAGGTTTCTCCGCCTACTAAAGGACTGTTTAGCAAAATCTTCAAGTGGGTTACTTCAGGCAAGGACGTAGGCAAGAATAGCCAAACCTTGTAAAAACATAATTTTATTCTTTCTTCCCTTAACTTTTTAATTTGAGCACATTTACATTCATACATACTTATTGTGAATATTGATAGCATTTGCATATTTAGATCACCTGCTTAGATTGTGGTTAAAATTGTTTAAGTATTAGCTTAAATTTCTTAGATATCCAATTCACCCGCCTTTCTTGGGATTACACCTCAACTCACATTTGGTATCAAACATTGGTTACAATAAACCTAATCGTATTTGTATAAAGATCACATGGAAAACATTGGTGTATCCCCTTTTGGTGAGGTTCAATCCTCTACAAGGCCTCCAATATTTTGTGGTGTAAATTACGCCTTTTGGAAACAAAGAATAAGCATTTTTATCCAAACGATGGATTGGAGAGCTTGGAAAGTAATTGTTCAAGGCAATTATGTGCCCATGAAAATTGTTGATAATAAAGAAATTCCCAAACTAGAAAATGAAATGAATGAAAATGACATTAAATTAATGCAAATCAATTTTAGTGCCATGAATGCATTATATCGTGCTTTAGATACTGTTGGAATTGGTGTATTCCCAAGAGGGGGGGGGGTGAATTGGGTATTTAAAAATTCCTCCTAGATTTGGTCCAAATTCCACAACCAGTATTACACAAACCTAGGGTCTTTCTATATATTCATAAACCCAATCAATCTCAATAGTAAAACATAAACATTCTAGTGTTGGAATTTAAAATGCAAAAATTAAAAGCAGACAGAAGAAATGTTATCAGGATTTGGCCAACTGTGCCTATGTCCCCGCCTTAACTCGCAAACCTGAGGATTACCACTATTGATCACTTAACGAGTGAAGCGGCACTGTTTACAGCCAGGTCAAATTTCCAGAACTGACCTCAACCTTTACAAACTCTCCTTACGGGGCGGAGAAGGCCCTACCGATCCTTATGGGCTAGATCAATACCCCCTCAAGCCATGCTTGGAATACAATCAGATAATATAAAATTTGTGTATAATCAAGATGCTTCTTACACTAAGCATATATGTACCAATACGCACATACAATAATCAATGCACCTCAAGCAGATCTGAAATATAAGCTCAATGCAAACAATGTGTAATAGCACCTTAGGTAATGTCAATAATCAATCAAGTACAAAAGTGTATTCTCAAACTATCTTTGAAACAATATATCAATATATCAATCACAAATCAGGTTTCAAAGATTTCATAAATATAATAAAAATATCTCAAAGGATTTTTAAAAACTTTAAGCACAAAAGATATTTTGTAAACTAAGCTTGTCAAAAATATTTACTTCACAATACAAGACAAGCTTAAGAGTCTTGCAATCAAAATGTAAAGACTCACAAGCTAAATAAGGTTTCCCCAAAAATGAATTTATAGATTAAATCCCGGGGAAAACCTTTTGGCCTAACTATTAACAAAATCAATAATTAATCAAGCCAATGAGAGTCTAAGCTATAGAAGGGAGTGTAGGTAATCTTAGTATAATCTCACTCAAAGATTTTTCAAAAGGATGAGCAAATGATGAGTATTAGGGTTTGAATGTGAAGAAATAACTCTCAAAAATTCAGAGGAAAGTTTGCTAAGCAAATCCCTAATCCTAACTTAATCTTGCAAATGAGGTCATATATATAGACATGCCAAATATTTTGACCATTGGGGACAAAAAGGGAATTATTAAAATTGTTTTAAAAGAGTTTAAGCAAATTAACCCTATTTTAACCTCGGTAAAAATCAAGCAACTCGAGAGTTTTGGTCGATCGTATTTGAAGTTCGGTCGACCCAATTTCCAAATTCGGTCGACCCAATTGCCAAATTCGGTCGATCGAGACATTTTTGAACTATAGGTTCCGTCGACATAAACAAGGCGATTTTGAACCCACCGAGGTTCGGTCGAACAAAGCATGTTTGGCTAACCAAACTCAAAGGTTTAGTTGACTAGGTCAAATTTGAACTAAGATTTCAGTTGAAGAGGGCGTTGGGAATTTCCTACGTGTCAGTGCGGTTGATCATATATTTCAAGTTCAAAAATGGTCGGTCAACCGTACGAAGTCAAATTGTTGACTTCCATAAGGTTCAGTAGAATCAAATCTTCTATATTATATATGTTCGGTCGACCAAGACTTAAGTTCCTCAATTAACAGTGCTTCAGTTGACTAGCACATTATAACTAGGCTGGTTCAGTTGACCGAGGCCCTTTCAATGTTCATTTTAGGTCCTAATTTTGTATTAAAGGTCACCCCTGTTCACACGGGTATAACTTTTAAGTTATGGGGGACTTATTATGAGGTGCTTGGGGACCTAAAGTTATTTTATGGCCTAAGATTTTTACAAGGTTTGGCCAGTGGCTTACGTCCTTACCTCAAGCAATTGCTGTGAGGATTCCAACTTTCTTTATTAGGCCAAAGTTACAACCTCTCTCTTTCTTAGGTGAAGTTCCCTCTCTAATGAGAATCCTCTCTCGCTAGGCAATGATTCAATCCCCTAAACCATTAAAAATACAAAAACAAGAACAACTTTGGTTCATACAAGAACACTCTCAGTTAGAGCAGATTTGTACAATTAAAATCACAAGATACTTCACCAATTGATCAATATAAAGAGATGAAGCTGAGAGTAAATATCACCGGATTTCTTTGGATATAGAAAATCTCAGTTAGTGCACAAGAACCGTGAGCTTTAATTCAGCAAAATCACAACAAATACTTCAGCAAGAATATTAGCAAGAGCTTTAGAGAGTATAAAGAATTTAGCTTGATTGCTGTTTGTAGGTGTATTTTTAATATTAAGGTTTCACATGTATTTATAGATAAAAAAACCTCAATTTTTGTATTCCCCAAGTTTAATTGCAGTATTCCACAAGTTTTCACAAATTTTGGGGTCGAAGTAATCAATCTTGGAAACTTTCTTTTGCTGTTTTAAATTTAAATAACCGAAGGTTAGCCGATTGAACTATTGGGGTCAATCACCTACGCCTTTATAATTAAGCAAAATTTCAAACATAGAATGGGGTCAGTCGCCTGATCCTAAGAGGTTTGCTGCCTGATGTTATTTTGTCTATTTGATTTTTTATAACATAAAATGTCAGTTGCCTGATGGTGAATCATCAGTCGCCTGAGCTTGCATTTTTCAAAAACTTTGATTTTCAATAACTTTAAAGATGTCAGTCAACTGATCTAACAAGTTCAGTATCTTGAACTAACAACTTTTCAAAAACTTTGTTTTTCAATACTTTGGTCCTTAAATGAAACTTGAATTAAAAATATTTTCTAGGATTTTAAAAAATTGGTCTCTAAGTCAATAAAGATTCCTAGGAGCTTCAAACACTTATATTGAAAACATGCGCAGTACTTACATGAGACTTCCAAAAACCTATAACACTTCTATTCACTAAGTCTTCATGTATAACTTCTATTCTTCATGTTCAGCTTGACTTTAAGCTTTAATAGTTTTTAGCTTCATAAGATCTTGTAACATTAAGTTCGAGCTTTCAACAAACTTTGTCAAGCACTTTCATATTTGTCACTTGAGTCACTTGATCTTGATACTTGAGTTACTTGAAACATCATCACTTAACCAAATATGTTAAGTTCCCTTTGATGAGTCCCTAAAATACATGATTTTAGACCCTCATTTACCTTTGTTTATCCTCATTTTATTATGTATTTACCTAGAGTTATCATTGTTCAGAGCTATGCAAGGTTAATTAGTATTTTCAATAAAAACAGGTTAAAACCATGGAATTAGGCATTACAAGAAACCAGGGAGGATTCAAAGCTCAAATTCAAACGTTCAGCCAAGCTCTAGAAGCTTCAGATCATAAATAGACAAGAAGATGATGCTTAACCATGTGGCGCAACCAACAAACCACAGGGGTGACTTAGTCTTCCACTGCAAACTCTAAGGTTCAGACTGCGATCAGAATGCTGCAAGGTTCAACCAAGTGCGTGACCAAGTGACACCCTAGAGCGACCATGTTGAGATACTGAGATAGAACTGAAATTCAGAAATACCAAGAGTCTCGATGAAGTGTTCGACCAAGAGACCTTCCGAGGCGACTATGTCGAGATACTGAGATTTCTTGAGGATCGAGATATTGCAAGTATCAACATTCAGCGCGGCCATCAATACCTGAGGTGCGACAAAGTCGAAGACATTGAATATTCGAATCTATGACTTCCCGCGACAACCGACTAGGGCACGCACAAGAATGCTAGAGGAGTGACTCGGTCAATAGTGACGATCTGTTGCGCGATATTTACTGCAAACTTTCTAAACTTGTAAACCAACCCTTGTAAACCCTAGAGCCTATAAGTATTCTCTATGAACACAAGCTCTGGGTTCCTCTTTGGCCTCTTTTAGGTTAATGATAGACCTAGGAAGTCATTGAGAGCCATGTTAGAATAGGAGTAGAGTGGTCTCAGTTTGTGTATGGTGTGTCCGACGGCCTGTGACAATTGGCGGCATTCATACAATTGTCACGCCCCAAACCCGTAAATGGTCCCCAGGTATGAATTTAGGAACCTAACATGTCTCTGTATCAATAAAAACATACATGATACTACATTGAATGAGGGTCTGACGTTGGGGACACATACACCCTATACACATTCACATACATACACATACACATCATATACACAGCGGAAATGTTCTTTTTAATACATACAACGTACCATACCAGAGTCTATACATAACCAGAGTCTATGCTCCAAAATACAGTACGTACCCCAGGTGTCTACAAAACCCAACAATGAAAACCTTGTTACAAAATCCATACTTACACAAGTACTATACACAGCTAACTGACAACCACGCTCCCGTTATGCTAGTGACGACTACTCAAAGGACCTGTAAAAAATTTGTATAATCGGGACGAGACACCTCTCAGTAAGGAAGAAACATGTTATATCAGTTTGTGACATACAAGTGTTATTTCGACATAAAACATAACACGATACAGTTCCAGTATTTTCACAATCCAATTCTAGTACATACAATACAAAACATATGGTCAGTGTCGTCACTCTCTTCGGCCGAAGTTGGCCGCATTACACGGAGCCCCACAACGATATCGTTGCTAATATGGTGTTAACTCACACCCATCGGTGACCAATCGAAACAAACAAGTGATATTTCACACCCTCGGATATAGAGTCGGTCACTCTCGCCCGCAGTATTTAGCTAAGATATGGAGTTTGCCCACAGTAATTAGCCGAGACGTGGAAATTTTCACAAAACCTAGAACAATTTTGAAACTCATGTTCCTATACTTCTTAGCTTATGGTAATTGGCCGTCACAACTTTTTTACAAACCTGAAACATTTTACATACAATAGTTCATCCCACACTTATTTGGTATACAACAAATCATATTGTTTTCATTTTGAGAATACAATTTAATACTATTATAGGTACGGTCATCTCAATATCACAGTTTTATACAACATACGATTTTCCAACAAAAATAGAGATGATACCCGAAACCCCCAAATTTTCCCAAAACAATAACCCCAAAATCCCGTATTTTCGCCCGATAGATTTTCCCAAGTAGCCAAATCATACATATGATCGTAAACTACAAGTTTATCGATTTCGATTTAAAAAATAACTGATATAAACAGAATACCTTTACCTTAACCTGAAAACCAGAACACGAACTCAACGGCTCCAAAACTACAAACTGAGTTTCCAAAGCCTAAACAACGAAGAACAATACTTCCTTATAATACTATTCTCTACAAATCTACTGAAATGAAAACGGATTTAGAGCCTTACCTCGGTTTTGGGTCAAAACTTGAAATCCTCGAATTGAATTTTTGATCTGCTATAAACGTAAAGATTCTCCTCCTAATCCACGTAGCAACGTCGGATCGTTGATTCCGGCAACTGATGGCTTGAAATCCTAGAGAGAGAGAGAGAGAGAGAGAGAGAGAGAGAGAGAGAGAGAGAGAGAGAGAGAGAGAGAGAGAGAGAGGTTTTTGGTTTCTTCCTCATTAAGCAAGTGATTTAGATATTTATAACTTAGTTGACCCGACCAGACTTGTCGACGAGAGGGCGTCCTCGTTGACGGGCCACAGAAGGAAGTTCGTCAACGTCAAGGTGAATTCGTTGACGATCCTGAGATTTTAGGATTTCCCAAAATCCCTTGGTATCTACTTGTTGAAGAACCACTGAATCTTATCATCCAACTGCACCAGAGACTTCGTCGATAAGAAAAGAAGTCTCGTCGACGAGCCCTGCTGATTTTTACCCTTTTAAATTTTACTTCTCTTTTCTTATTTATATAATACACCTATCTCGGTCGGGTTCTTACAACAATAGTTGTGTATATTAGGATATTATTTTGTACTTCCTAGCATTAGTGACAAACGTGATGAATGCAAAGGGATGATCTTTTTACATGCTTTCATTTACAGCTTTCCTTTACTGCTTTCATTTATGGTTTAGATTGTGATGATGTTTAGTGACAAGATTAGCACCTCTATTGCTTCAGTCAGGTACATGTATTAGGCTATAGTCTCCCATAGAGGTTCTCGTGATCGTTGTGCTAGAGTATTGTAACAACCTCCTTATAAAGATAAATTCTCTATTATTTTAAATTAAAACAATTTCCTACACAGTGGAAAGCAAATAACATGAAACACAACCTTATATATATACAATACCAGAGTGTCTAAATATTCCATAAATATTACATATTTCACTGTACTCTCATGAACTACTCTTACTAATACCAGGGCCAACAAAATTGTACCCCAAAAACACTCACCCTAAAAAAGGACAGACTAATGGCTCCTTTATCTGCGAGCCTGCTCTGCTCGCCTAACTGGCTCACCTGAAAAATAATTCAACACTGGAATGAGCCAAAGCTCAATAAGATGAAACATGCTATCACTAGTGTGTGGCTACTGAGATGTGGATCTGTAAAAATTAATTTGAGTTAAGAGTAGTACAAATAACTAAAACTGAAAATGCCGATAGTACATAACATATTATAAAACCTTTAACTACATAATTTAACAAGTCAAACTATATGAAATTACTTTTCATAATAATACTACTATTTCAGAAAATCTGATAATATCATAATATCTGAGAATATTTCCCTGGATGGCTGTATGTCATGATTTAACCCCTCACAATAGGGTTGTGCGGTCGGAAGGCTAGATCTATCTTGGTTGGCCTACTAGGATAAACCACTTTACTCCTCGATCAAATCAGCCCTCCTCAACCTATATCTGATGGGGATCCTGTCCACAACTAGGCACGATTGACCTCATACCACTTACTATCTGAGTTAAGTGGTTGCACTCTAAACTGAATATCTGTATATTTGTAGCTACGGTACCGTGCTCTGCTGTCTAGTCCATCAGGGTCTGATACTATATAATATGTTTCTATATATAACTAACTATTTTATCATGATTCTGTAATAACTATATAAACCATGATGCTGTAATAATCTGTAACTATATCAACTGTATTTTTCTGAGATAACTGTAAATCTACCTGTTATGGTACTTTAAAACTGTAAAATCATGGTATTATGAAAGATACTGTAAACGCATTTCACTGTCTATATATTCTGTAAAACATATTCCTGAAAATACTATATAAACATGTTTCTATACTGTATTCATACTCCTATGCCACACAATAATTTAAAACACTTTAACCTCAATAATAAATTGCATAAATTTATGCTCTGAATAATAATATGGTAAAAACATAAACTTCATACTGAAATCATACTAGGTTTTCCTAGCATAGCATGTTTCCCTTACCAAACTGTCGAAAAGCCCCTATCATATACTGATCCTACACCCTCAACACTTCCTATTCCATACCCTGAAAACCACATTTTTCAGAAGAGAATATCAATATTTCTTGGCCTACATCATTTCCTACAACTGCCACAAGGTCAAAAACTGAATAAAAGACCTTACCTTGATTTTGGGGAGAAATTCAACTCAATCCCACTGACGATCCACCTCAGTAAACTTGAAGAGAACTCCTCCAGGAGCGTTGTGGTGGCCTCAGATCGTCGATTCGGCGATTGACGGGGCTGAAATCGAAGAAAGTTGGAAGGAGAACCATAGGAGAGAGAAAGAGGGAAACATGGCATTGAATTTCTGCGTTTAACCAAGGTTTTGCGCTATTTATACTGCGGGATTCGTCGACGAGCCACATCACCTCGTCAACGAGTCCTATAGAAAGTTCATTGACGAACCTACCCCCTTGTTGACAAATTTCAGACTTCCCAATAATCCTCTCTCAGTATCTTATCGTCAACGAAACGAGACCTCATCAACGAGATCCTGAAGAACCCTCTTCGACGAAACCCCTGTGTTCGTCGATGAGTGCTTGAAAAATTTTTGGGATTATTATACCCAAAATGCAATGTCGTCGATGAATGCGAAGCATTCGTTGACGAAGTCTGTTGTCTCCTTCTGTTCTTGTTTCCATTTCCCTCCCTTTTTATTATTTAAATAACATTATTCTTCAGATCGTTACAAGTGTACTCTGGTTCCCAACCGTGCTTCGGACGGCTGGTGCACCCTTGCTACTCTATACCCTCGAATGACTCCTTAGATTGTTTAGCCAGAACTGGTTAGTTTAGTATGGTAAACTCACTGAACTTGGAGTAAGCAGAACAACATCCTAAACTATACTCATGTCTAAACACTGCATTGTAGGAGTAAAGTAAATATAGATTTATTTGCTTTCATTCAATTTCTTTCCAGTAGTTGGTTAGATTTCACTTATTAAAAAATACCACCTTTCACTTCTTTTTCATAACAAGGCTATAATAAACTAATCTGAAAGTGGTTTGATAACTGCGCTTTATGTAACGACCAGCCTATTTTATCGTAAATAATAATTTTTTTTCATAATAACATTTAATATAATAATCCTGTTAACCTGTTCAGCTGATAAGACATAATCCATTTGGACCCATGAGTACCAGGGATATACCTGAAATACAATTCTAATACCTAAGCAGCAGGAAACGTAATTTACAACATACCATACAACCAACCACAATACCAGAGTCCTACTAAAACTGACATGCATATATATATATATATATATATATATATATATATATATATGCAATCATCCACGAAAAACTAAAAGTAGCCTAGGGTCACTACCCAAAAATAAATCAAACCCTGGCTCTACAACTCACCTTTCTGAGAGGGTAGCTCGGTCGAACTCTACTGTCACGGAGCTCTATTTGCTCCTTTACCTGGATTTCCCGAAATGTTTATATAGATGGAGTGAGGCACCTCTCAGTAAGGGAAATAAACTAACACTTATATATGGTAATATGAGTGTTTTCATGTTATATATAATACCAGTACATACATCATATCTGGTAAAAACTGTTGATATCATATCTAAATAAAACATGAATCCTCATAACATAATATAACGCACTAAATTACTAACATGAAAATCATCTTATATAACTATACAATACTGAAATACACCTAGGATGGATAGCTAGTTGATGTCATGTCTTACCCTCACATGATTAGGTTGTGTAGCCCGAAGGCGGGACCTAACAATGGCTGGCTGACCATGCTAAATCAAACATAAGTTTGTAAGCACAATGGGTTTGTCCTACTTGGTCCCAGACTACCAAGGGAATAACTCCACTCTACACTAAAGCCACATCAACTGCCATCTCCCACACTACTGGTCATGTGGTAGCATTGTCATAATTCTGAACATAAAGTTATGGGTACCGTGCTCCTGAAAACTAAACTAAACCATACCATCCGGGTTCTGATAACATATAATATTTCATATTTTGAACATAGCTATTTTGTATTTCATGATAATATCTTACATGATAATATTTCATGAATTTTGTCTTATCATATATGATTATGGCATCTACGCCAACATAAATCATGGCATCTATGTCGGCATAGCATAACATGAATCACAACATCTGTATCGGCATAACATAACATGAATCATGACATCTGCGCTGGCATATCATAATATACTGAACATAATTTCTCTGTACTATTTAATATTATAATCATAAAATCTTGGTTCCTGTATTTTTTATGATTGCTCTGAAAACTATCATATCATGCTTGATCTGGGAAAACATAATATTCTGACATACATAATTATATGGAAATTTAAACTTATGCCACACAGAAATGGGTAACCTCATGAGTGTAAAATCTGTTCCCAAAACCATATTTTCTTATAAAATACGTTTAAATCATATCCCTATTCATAACAGTATTTCCCAAAAAAAATTATATAATATACATATTTTTCAAAAATTTAATGCTGTAAAATAATAAATAATTTCATGAAAAATTCTGACTTATTTTATCCCCTTACCTAGCTTACTGAGAAGCCCACAAAACACTCAATCCTACACCCGTAGTGTTCCTAGTACAACACCCTGAAATTAACATTTTCCCCAACAAAACTTTAGTATAAACTTATCTAATACCTTTCCTTAGCCCAGAAATACCAAATACCTTAATAAATATAAAAATAATCAACTTACCCAAATTTTGGGATGGTGCCCAAGTAGGTCTAACCAACAATCTACTCTAGCAGATATGGAGAGAATCTTCCCAAGAGTAGTGTGGCAGCTTTAGATCGTCGAATCGACAAAGAACAAAGCCAAAATTGAAGAGAGAAGGAGTGGAGGATGATTTTTAGAGAGAGAGAAAAGTTGCACGCAGAAATCCTGCTAAAAAATATGAGTTTGAGCTATTTATACACTTGCCTTCGTAGACGAGACATGTCACTTCATCGACGAGGCCAAGTAGAGAGTTCGTTAATGGACACGTATTCTTCATTGATGAATTTCAAGCCCTGCAAATAGTCTTCTCAGTAATTTCTCATCGACAAGACATGTGTCCCCATCGACGATCCCAATAAGCCACTTCGTTAATGAACTCTTCGCGTTTGTCGACTAGATCCTACAGTGACCTCCTTTTAAAATTTCCTTTTCTCCCTCTTTTATTATTTAAATACTATAGTTCTTTAGGTCTCTACATTCTCCCCTCCTTATAAAATTTCATCCTCGAAATTTACTGTCTGTATTGAACACCATCTTTTGAGAAAAATGGGCTACTTATTTTATTACTTACCCTCACTTGTGGCGAAAGAATACCGTGGTTACATTCAGGGTCCTGGGAGATTACAATACATAAAAAAAAATTCTTCGATAACCAAAATACTACCTATTTTATAACCTACAATACTACCCACACATATCTTATCTTGTTTTTCATAAAATTAAACCATTCCACATTTATTTTGCTAGTATACCTAGTGCTGATCTCCACTGAATAAGTGCGGGTATTTCTGTCGTATTTGCTCCTTGAGCTCCCATGAGGCTTCCTCTATTGCATGATTTTTCCATAGGACTTTCACTAACGGAATCCTCTTATTGCGCAACTCCTGTTCCGTCCTGTCCAGAATCTGTGCTAGAGTTTCCTCATAAACCAAAGTATTACTAAGTTCTAACTCGGCATAACTGATGACATGAGAGGGATCTGGGACTTATTTTCTTAACATGGAAACATGAAATATGTCATGAATTCTAAATAAAGCTGGTGGTAAAGCCAGCTGGTAGACAACTGACCCTACTCTTTCAAGAATCTCAAAAGGGCCAATGAACCTAAGGCTCAACTTACCCTTCCTCCCAAACTTCATAACTCCCTTTGATGGCGCTCTCTTAAAAAACACATGGTTCCCAACTTCAAATTTCAACTCCCGATGATGCGTATTGGTGTTGCTTTTCTGCCAACTCAGAGCTACACTGATTCTTTCTTTAATAAGCCAAACCTTGTGTAGGCTTGCTGCACTATTTCTCGTCCTAGCACTCGCTTCTCACCCATCTCATCCTAGTATAAAGGAAAATGACATATACTACCATAGAGCACCTCATAAGGTGCTATGCCAATGTTGGCTTGATAGCTGTTATTGTATACAAACTCTACCAGCGGCATATACTGGGTCCAACTACCCCCAAAATCTAGCACGCATGCCCGCAACATATCTTCTAATATCTTAATCACTCTCTTAGTGTGGTCATCCATCTAAGTATGAAATGCCATGCTGAAAGATAACTGAGACCCTAGAGCCTCCTGTAAGCTCCTCTAGAATCGTGACGTGAAACGCGGGTCTCGGTCTAATACTATTGACACTGAAACACCATGTCATCACACTACCTCCTGAATATATAATTCCGCTAGTCTGTCCATGGAGTAGTTGACTTTAATAGGAATGAAGTAAGCGTTCTTTGTCAATCTGTCAACGATTACCCAAATAACATTCTGACCATTTGGTCCCGGCGATAAACCAGTCACGAAATCCAAAGATACATGATCCCACTTCCACTCTGGGATGTAAAGAGGCTGCAACTAGCCCGCTGGCCTCTGGTGCTCAGCCTTTACTTGTTGGCACGTCAAACACTGTTGCACAAACTTAACAATTTCCCTCTTTATGCTGCTCCACCAACAAGAATCTCACAGATCTCTATACATTTTAGGACTACGTGGATCAATCGTGTACAAGGACCTGTGAGCCTCCTCTAAGATCATCCTTCCGATATCAGCATCTGTAGGCACACATTATCTGGTACGCAACCACAGAGCTCTGTCATTTGAAATACTAAACTCCTCCCCCTGTCCCTCCTGCACCTTAGTTATCAGCTCCACTAATCTACGTTATCCCTCTGAGCAGTCTTAATCCTTTCCTATAGAGTAGGCTGCACTATTAGGTTGGCAATAAATGCCTGAGGATCACTCTCTACCAATTCTACATCAAGTTTATCTAGATCCATCTGGATCGAATGCTGAGCCTCCATAGCTGCCAGTGCTGGTCCTATTGATTTCCTACTCAAGGCATCAACTACCACGTTCGCTTTCCCTTGGTGGTAACTGATAGTGCAGTTATAATGTTTAATAAGTTCCAACCACCTCCTCTGTCTCATGTTCAACTCCTTTTGAGTGAAAAAGTACTTCAAACTTTTGTGATCAGAGAATATCTCGCATCTCTCACTATACAAGTAATGCCTCCAAATCTTTAATGCGTGTACTACTGCAGCCAATTCTAGATCATGGGTAGGGTAGTTCTTTTCATACTCTTTCAACTATCGGGAGACATAAGCTATAACCCTACCATGCTGCATTAATACACAACCGAGCCCTTTCAAAGATGCGTCATTGTAAATTACATAACCATCACCCCATGATGTGATGATCAACATCGGTGCAGTGACAAGCCTCTGTTTTAGTTCCTGAAATCTCTATTCACAACTATCATCTCATTCAAACTTGACATTCTTCCTAGTCAGACGCGTTAGAGGCCCTAACAATGCTGAGAATCCCTCAACAAACCGAAGATAATAACCTGCAAGCCCTAAGAAATTTCTGATTTCCTGAACATTCTTCGGCCTAGCCCAATTCATTACTACTTCAATCTTGCTGGGATTTACAAAAATTCCATTCCCTGATATAACGCACCCCATAAATGCCACTTTTTCCAACCAAAATTCACATTTACTGAACTTGGCATACAATCTCTTTTCCCTAAGCGTTAGAAGTACCAGTCATAAGTGTTTCTCATGCTCCTCAAAACTCCTTGAATAGACCAATATTTCATCAATGAAAACCACAACAAACTGTTCTAAATACTGATGAAAGATTCTATTCATCAAATCAATGAATACAGCAGGAGCATTCGTTAGACCAAAAGGCATGACGAGGAATTCATAATGTCCATATTTAGTCTTAAAGGTTGTCTTCGAGGCGTCTTCTGCTTTTACTTTCACCTGATGATAGCCTGATCCGAGGTCAATCTTGGAATAGACCCGTATACCCTGAAGTTGTTCAAATAGATCGTCTATACGGGGTAGAGGATACATGTTCTTGATTGTCACCTTATTAATTTCCCTGTAATTTATACACATTCTCATAGACCCATCCTTATTCTTTACAAATAACACTAGAGCTCCCCATGGTGATACACTAGGCTGAATAAATCCTTTATTCAATAGATCTTGCAGTTGGTCCTTTAATTCCCCCAATTCTGCAAGAGCTAGCCGGTAAGGAGCTTTAGAGATCGGTGTTGTCCTGAAAAATAAATCAATAGTGAAATCTACCTCATGGTTAGGAGTCAATCCTGAAAATTCTCTTGGGAAAACATCTGGAAACTCCTTAACCACTGTTGTGTTGCCAAACTTCAATTCATTTCCTGACACCTCCTTTACAAAGCCATAAATCTTTGACAACCATCTAGGAGTAGCCTTCTCGCCTGCATGGCTGACACTAACTGAGGTGGGGAATGCACCTGTGACCCCACAAATATGAATTCTTGCTTTCCTGGTGGTTTGAAGATCACCTCTTTCAGATGACAGTCAATATTAACATAGTCAGCTGCCAGCCAATCCATACCTAGTATTACATCGAACCCATGCATGTTAAGTACAATTAAATTAGCAAGTAATACTCTCCCCTAAATTTCTATAGGATATCCTCTGAGCACCTTATGACACTTTACCACTGAACCAACCAGTGAAGCTACTGACATTTCTACATCTAATAGCTGGGTCTCGCCTCCAGATAATTTAATGAAATTCGTACACATAAAAGAATGAGTAGCACCCGAATCAAATAAAACTATAGCATGGCATGACAAAATAGTAAGGGCACCTATCACGACATCTGCAGCAGTCTCAGCGTCTCTTGGCATTAGAGCATAAACCCTCGTTGGGGCCACATTCCTTTACTGACCTTCATAAGGCATCTGGTAACCTCCCCTAAACTACTTGGGAGCAAGAGCAGTACCAGTAGGTGTAGGACAATATCGTTCCAAATGCCTTGATCCTCCACAATGATAACATACACCTCTCCCTACTTGACACTACCCAGATGCCTCTTTCCACATATCTGACATACAGGGTAGGTCTGAGCACCCTGAACCTCACGGCCCCCGTCTCCTGCCTCTGACCTCTGTCGTAATTTTCTCTCCTCCACTGACCCCGACCAAAGCCCTGTTAGAAGCCTAAAGGTGTGGACCTCTTCTTCTCTCCCTACTCCTCTGTACCCAACTGCTCATCGGCCTCAGCCAAAGCTACTCTACCAACTAACTCAACAAAGTACTGTATTTTCAACACCATAACTTGCCTGTAAATCTCATGCCTCAAATCCCTTTCAATTTGTTTTTCTTTCTTTGCTTCGTCGGGTATGATAAATGAGGAGAAGTGGGACAACTTGATAAATCTTGTCGCGTACTGTTGGATTGAATGCTATCCCTATTTCAAATTCAAGAACTCTTCCACTTTAGCTTCCCAGATAGTGGCTGGGAAATATATGTCAAAGAATAATTCTCTAAATCGGTCCCATGTCATATTTATCGGCGTCTCCCTCTGCTACGCTAGAAGTTTCACCGTAGTCCATCACCTCTCGGCCTCCCTTGTCAATTTATAGGTGGCAAAGAGGACCCTCTGCTCCTCCATGCACTATAATACTGCCAAAACCTTCTCGATCTCCTGCATCCAATTCTCGACAGCTGTAGGATCGGCTTCTCTTGAAAACGCGGGAGGATTCATCTTGGTAAATTTCTCTATTATGCACTCATGGCTTATAGACGGGCCTCCTTGCTCTCTGGAGCTCCTAGTGATCTTAACCACAACCTGCTAAGTCACACTGCATAATACTGCATCAAAATTAGCCCCACCTGCACTCGAGGGTCCTACACCATCACTACCACTCGCATGGGCACTACCTCCTCCAAGGTCCATCCTGAAAATACAATAAACATGACTTAGGGACCCTATCCTTATAACTTACGCATCTAACCAAAATACCCTATATTGACATCCTTATCTTATTTCAAGATTCAGTCCCACACTCTAGAAACATAACTCGGTAATAGTTTACTATGACTTTCTTGAAATCGTCACCTCAGGAAAGACACAGAAACCACCATGGAAGTCCTACCTCTAAACTTCAAAACAAAACCTCAAATCCTTTTTCTATACTCTGGTATTTGTTCCTCTACACTCTAAAGTCTACAGAGCCTAACAACCTAGGCTCTCAAACCAAACTATAATGACTTGCCTATTTTATCGTAAATAATAATTTTTTTCTATAATAACATTTAATATAATAATCCTGTTATCCTGTTCAGTTGATAAGACATAATCTACATAAATCCATGAGTACTAGGGATATACCTAAAATACAACTCTAATACCTAAGTAGTAGGAAACGTAATTTACAACATACCATACAACCAACCACAATACCAGAATCCTACTAAAACTAATATATATATATATATACAATCATCCACAAAAGACCAAAAGTAGCCTAGGATCATTACCCAAAAATAAATCCAACCATGGCTCCACAACTCACCCTTCTAACAGGGTAGCTCAGTTGGACTCTATTGTCGCGGAGCTCTATCTGCTCTTGTACTTGGATTTCTTGAAATGTTTATATAGCTAGAGTGAGACACCTCGCAGTAAGGGAAATAAACTAACATCAGTGTGTGGCAACATGAGTGTTTTTGTGTTATACATAATATCAGTACATACATCATATCTGGTAAAACTTGTTGATATCATATCTTAATAAAACATGAATCCTCATAACATAATATAACGTGCCAAATTACTAATATGAAAATCATCTTATATAACTATACAATACTGAAATACACCAAGAATGGATAGCTAGCTGATGTCATGTCTTACTCCCACATGACTAGGTTGTGCAGCCCGAAGGTGGGACCTAGCAATGGTTGGCCGACTATGCTAGATCAAACATAAGTCTGTAAGTACGATGGGCCTATCCCACCTGGTCCTGGACTGTCAGGAGAATAACTCCACTCTACACTGAAGCCACATGGACTACCATCTCCCACACTACTGGTCATGTGGTAGCACTATCATAATTCTGAATATATAGCTACGGGAACTGTGCTCCTGAAAGCTGAACTAAACCATACCATCCGGGTTCTGATAACATATACTATATTTCATACATTGAACATAGCTGTTTCATATTTCATGATAATATCTTACATGATAATATTTCATGAATTCTGTCTTATTATACATGATTATGGCATCTGCGCCAACATAAATCACGACATCTGCGCCGACATAACATAACATGAATCACGGAATCTGCTTCGGCATAACATAACATGAATCACGACATTTACGCTGACATATCATAATATACTGAACATAATTTATCTATATTATTTAATATTATAATCATAAAATCATGGTTCCTGTATTGTTTTATAATTGCTCTGAAAACTATCATATCATGCTTGATCTGGGAAAACATAATATTCTAACATACATAATTATATGGAAACTTAAACTTATGCCACATAGAAATGGGTAACCTCTTGAGTGTAAAATCTGTTCCCAAAACCATATTTTTTGATAAAAACATGTTTAAATCATATCCCTATTTATAACAGTATTTCCCAAACATAATTAAATAATATACGTATTTTTGAGAAATTTAATGCTATAAAATAATAAATAATTTCATGAAAATTTCTGACTTAATTTATCCCCTTACCTGACGTACTGAAAAGCCCACAAAACACCCAATCCTACATCCGTAGTGTTCCTAGCACAACACCCTGAAATTAACATTTCCCCCAACAAAACTTCAGTATAAACTCATCTAATACCTTTCCTCGGTCCAAAAATACCAAATACCTTAATAAATATTAAAGTAATCAACTTACCCAAATTTTGGGATGGTGCCCAAGAAGGACTAACTAACGATTTACTCCAGCAGATATGGGGAGAATCTTCCTAGGAGTAGCGTGGCAGCTTCAGATCGGCAAACCGGTGAAGAACGAAGCTAAAATCAAAGAGAAAAGGAGTGGAGGATGATTTTGAGAGAGAGAGAGAGAGAGAGAGAAAAGTTACATGTAGAAATGTCACTGAAAAATCTGAGTTTTAAGCTATTTATACACTTGCCTTCGCCAACGAGACACGTGACTTCGTCGATGAGGCCACGTAAAGAGTTCATGGACGAACACTTATTCTTGGTGAATGAATTTTAGGCCCTGCAAACAGTCCTCTCGATAATTTCTCGTCGACAAGACTGTTGACTCTATGATTTCAATCCGATTTTGATAATGACAAATCACTTTGTATTTGATCTGTGCATTGAATTTATGAACAAGAACCATATTAAGTATGCATGGAAAGATAACGAGTCATGGAAGCCATAAAATAAAGTTGTCACATCTTGGCAAGATCCATGGAACTTAAAGAGTATGAGAATTAAGATGTAAGCGGCAAAGTTCAAGAACATCTTAGGAATGGGTATTTAGAACTTATGTACTTACATTTTCATATGATTTAATTTGAGGCTCAACATAACTTAGAATGGTTTTAGGATTCATGCATTTCATGTATATCATTAGGGGAATTTCATGGACTTAGAAATATTCTTAAAACCTTGGAAAGTACCTTTATAAAAGAGCCAAGAAAGAAAGTAAAATAGATTTTTAAATTAAAAACAAAAAGAAAGGAAAATTGAGAAAAATGGGACTTTAGTAGCCTAAACTCACCCTCAGTAGCCTGAAGAATTTCTTCAGGAGCCTGAAGATTAAATTCGGTAGCTTGAAGAATTAATAGGAAAACATAGAAAGAAGGCTGAGGTACTTTGGTTGCCTGAACTAGAACTTCAGTCGCCTGAAGTCACTTTAGGATCCTGGACTTCAACTTTAGTAGCCCGAAGTTGCAGGAAAGTTTAAAAATCAGATTTTTATTAAACGAACTCACGAGCTATTTCTTTTATCCAATGGTTGAGATCAATCCTAAGGGTAAGACACTATAAATACTAAATATCTAAACCCTAGAACCAAGCTAAGACACTTAAGAAAGAGAAGAACACATGTTCAGTTAGGTGTAATCCCAAGAGGGGGGGGGTGAATTGGGTTTTTAAAAAATTCTAAGGCACTTAGTTACCTTTTACACCCTTCTTATAAATATACCAATAAATTCTTGTTACTTAATTACTTAAGTGCAAGACTATCCTATCTATGCATGCAATATACACAAATTAAATGCAATACTGAAAATAAAGAGTGAAGGGAAGAGAGAAGACAAACACAGTTTTACGAGGTTCAGCCAACTTGGCCTACGTCCTCGCCTTAAGCAACCACTCAAGGATTCACTAAAACCCTGCTCCTTAAAGTGTGACGGAGCTTCCCGTACAATCCGCTACTTACAAGAGGCACAACTTCCTCCTACTCCGTTGCTTACAAGAGATACAGCTCTCTCCTTACACACCGGTTCACACCTCGAACCGTGTATACAATAAAATCTAGAAAACACACTCAAAACAATGCTTCTAACAAAAGCTTATGAGTACAATTCAAATTCCTAGCACATTAACATATGATATAACTTGAAGCTTATGAATGTATGAAAAACGATACAATCGTTTGATATATGATATGTGTCAACACACAAATTCGTATTTAATCAAAACTCCTAAGTAAAAATATATTTGAAATGCCTTGGAGTTAACTAGGGTTCTTGGTTCACTTTGTAAAGATGCAAAAGTATGTTTGAAGTGAACTCGTTAACAAAATCTTTGTCTTGAATACAAACTCAATCAAAATCACAAAGCTTTATTTCATGTATTCAATCACAAACTGAGAATATTAATTTTTAGAAAATATCCCTTAATTAAATGTATAGTTGTAAGTACCAAGGATATTTAATCAAGTAGTAATATAACTAAAATATATATCCTTTAGAAAATACACACTTGAATCAAAAAATCAATCAAGCAAGTTAAATAAGTTTTCTCAAGTAATGATCTTCTCAAAAATATATTTTATATGAATAGGCACACTCAAGATCAAAACTTTTCAATACTTAGTCAAGAACAAGCAATGAGATGAGATGAAAAGTCACAACACTAATAACTTGAAAGATCAAACCTCAATACTAGATTGAAGTCCAGTAGAGTAAACAAGTTCCCTTTGAAAATCTAACTTGATTTGCCCAAGCTTGAAGTTTTTAGATTGATGTATATGCAATCGTATAACACTTTTCAATGATCTTGCAACAAGGTGTGTTCTTCTCTTTCTTGTGTGTCTAACTTGTGTTCTAGGGTTTAGATATTCATAATATATAGTATATTACCTTTAGGATTGATCTCAGCCATTGGATCAATAGGATAGCTCGCGAGTCTTTTTAATAAAAAATTGATTTTTAGGCTTTCCCGGCAGTTCAGGCAACCGAACTTGACTTCAGGCTCCTGAAGTGGCAACTTCAAGTGCCTGAGGTTCCAAGGTTAGGCAACCGAGGTACCTCTACTAGGCTCTGTCTTTCCCATTTAATTCTTCAGGCTACTGAACTTAATCTTTAGGCTACCGAAGAAATTCTTTAGGTGCCTAAGGTTAACTGCAGGCTACCGAAGTCCCCTCCTTTTTTTATTTCCTTTTTCTAATTAAAAAATGCTTTACTCTTTTTCTTGGGCCTTTTATAAAACATATATTTCATGATTTTCCAAACATTTCTAGGTCCATGAAGATTCCCTAATGATGTACATGAAATGCATGAATCCTAACAATCATTCTAAGTTATGAGCCTCAAATTAAATCATAAGAAAATGTAAGTACATAAGATCTAAATACCCATTCCCAAAATATTCTTGAACTTTGCCGCTTGCATCTTGATTCTCATACTCTTTGAGTTCCATAGTGCTTTCTAAAATGTATAAGCTTTACTTTATGGCATCCATGACTCGTTATCTTTTTGTGCATGCTCAGTGTAAGTCCTGTTCACAAACTCAATGCACAGATCAAATATCAAGTGCTTCAAAATAGGATTGGACTCGTAGAGTCAACAACACATCTTGTTGAAAGAACATTGAAAACTTGCTGCTATTGCTATACGATTGCCTACACTTCAATCTCTAATCATCAAGCTTGGGAAAATCAACTAAGAATCTCAAAGGGAACTTGTTTACTCATCTGAATTCTCATTCTAGTATTGAGGTTTGATCATTCAAGTTATTATCTTCAAGAACTTCTCATCTGATTACTTGTTCCTGATTATCTTTAGAAAAGTTTGATCTTGTGTGTGTTCATACATATAAAAAATTGTTTTTTAAAAGATCATTACTTGAGAAAGTTGTTTAGCTATTAATTGATTGTTTTTTATTCAAGAGTGTATATATATAGTTTTCATAGAGCATATTATTGAAAAATCTATTTTTGATTAGGTATTAAAAGGTTGATCTTGAAATTGCTTATACATATACATATTTATTTTAAACAAGATTGTTACTTAATTAAGGTTGTGTTATTGATTTAATGGTTTGATTCAAGTGTGCATTCAGTTATAGGATTCATATTTTATCTATATTAAAACACTTGAGAATATATCCTTGCTATTCATAAATATCTATTTTTTTAAGGGATATCTTGTTTGGAAAATCTTATACTCAAGATTTTGTTCTTTGCATTACATATCATATACATTTACATATTACAAAGATCGAGTTGTGATTAAATATTTGATAGAAAGCTTTTTTGATATAGATTGATAAAATATTCAAGATAAGGCTTTTATCAAGTTCACATTAGATATATGTGTGCATCTTTACAAAGTGAACTAGAACCCTAGTATACTCCAAAGCATTTTAAATATATCATTACGTGGGAGTTTTGGTTAAAGAGGGTTTCTGTGTTGAAGCATATCATACATAAAACGATTGTATCATTTCCATACATTCATGAGCTTCAAGTTTAATCATATGTTAATGTGTTAGGAATTTGATTTGTACTAACACACTTTTGTTAGAAGCATTTTTTAGTGTTATTTTTCAGATTCTATTGTATACACAGTTCGGTGTGTGAACCGATGTGTGAGGAGAGAGTTGTATCTCTTGTAAGTAGTGGAGTAGGAGGGAGTTGTGTCTCTTGTAAGCAATGGATTGTAAGGAAAGCTCCGTCCCAATTTAAGGAGCAGGGATTTAGTGAAATCCTTGAGTGGTTGCTCAAGGCGAGTCAGCTAAACCTCGTAAAACCGTGTTTGTCTTCTCTCTTCCCTTTACTCTTTACTTTTAGCACTGAATTTAAATTATTTATATTGCATGTATAGGTTGGATTGCCTTGCACATAAGTTATTGAGTAACAAGAATTCATTGGTAAATATATAAGAAGGGTGTAAGTGGTAAATAAGTGTCAAAGAATTTTTAAATACCCAATTCACCCCCCCTCTCTAGGAATTACACCTGATTCAACATTGGTATCAGAACGGGTTTACATAGACTTGATAGTTAATTTATAAAAAGATCACATGACACACATTGGTGTAACTCCATTCGGTGAGGGACACTCATCCACTAGACCACCCATTTTCTATGGTGTAAATTACACCTATTGGAAACGTAGGATGAGCATATATCTACTGAACGTAGATTGGAAGGTTTGGAAAATAGTGAATAAGGGAAATCACATTCCTATATAAGTAATTGATAAGATTAATATACCTAAAATTGAAGATGAATATACTGAAAAAGATTGGAAATCAGTACAAATCAATGCCACTGCCATGAAGTTACTTTTGTGTGCATTAGATGTCAATGAATTTAATAGGGTAATGACATGTAACTCAGCCAAAGAAATTTTGGAAAAATTAGAAGTTACATGTGAAGGTACTAAGGAAGTCAAGGATAGTAGGATATACATGCTCACTAGTGAATATGAAGCATTTAAAATGACGACTGATAAATCCATACAATCCATGTACACTAGATTCACACACATCATTAACTCTTTAAATGCTCTTGGAAAAACTTACCCTACTTATGAGTTGATCAGGAAAATACTCAGGGGATTACCTCTAGTGTGGGAAGCGAAAGCTAGGCAATAGCAGAAGGGAGAAATCTCAAGGAGATGTCGGTGGACGAACTCATTGGATCGCTTATCACCTATGAGCTGACAATAAACAATAGGAAAAATGAGCAAAGCAAAGCAAAAAAGGTCATTGCACTTAAGGCATCATCAAGCTATTCAAGTGAAGGAAGTGATTCCGAAACGGATGATGACATGGCCTTGCTAACAAAGAAGTTTGGGAAGTTTTTGAAGAAGAACAAGAAGTTTAATAGAAAATTCTGGAACTCTAAATCGAAAAGAGGAGAGCAAAGCATGAAGAAAAATAAGGAGGATCCACCAACATGCTACAACTGCCGAGAAGTTGGACACATCAAACCTGAGTGCCCCAAGCTCGTAAAAGCCTCAAAGAAAAAGAAGAATGCACTGAAAGTTAGCTGGGATACACACAACACTAGCAGTTCAGAATCTGAATCCAGTGACGGCGAGGTGGCCAATTTGTGTCTAATGGCACATGATGACCTTGAGGTACAATCATCATTTTCATCATCTTCATATTATTCTAGTGATTCTGAAAATGAAAATGATATGATTTCATATGATGAACTAAAACAAGAATACCTGTACACTATTAAAATGCTTGAGAAGAAAACAAAGAAAATTTCTGAGTTAAGAAGTAAAGTAAAAAAACTTTCAAGCTTACTTAAACGTCAAAATGAATCTCATGCATCTTTCATAAGAAATAAAGATTTGAAAATTGAGCAGTTAGAAAAGGATTTGAAAGATAAATCTGAAATTATTTGTAAATTTACTGAAGGACAAAACAATTTTGAAAAGCTCCTAGGATCTCAAAGAAATTCCCTAGAAAAGGAAGGGCTTAGTTTTAACGGTAAGGAAAATTTAAAGAAAAAACATCTTTACATGGGTTATTTTACAAAAAAATCAAAGTCATATGTTTCAAATAAGAATTATTATAGAAATACAACATGCTTTAAAGGTAGAAGGTTGGGTCACATACAATTCGTCTGTCCTTTCAAAAATAAAGATGTAAAAATAAAGAAAGTATGGAAGGTCAAAGGTCAATCTAGCACTAACCCCCCTGGACCCAAGACAATCTGGGTACCAAAGCTAGTTGTTTGATTGTGTCTTGTAGATTTGCTTAAGATCAGCATCCTCAAAAGATAGATGGTATATGGATAGCGGATGCTCATGTCACATGACCGGGGATAAAGCAAAGTTCATATCCATCATGCCCAAGGATGCAGGGTTTGTTACTTTTGGAGATAATGCTAAGGGAAGGATCACAGGTGTAGGTAAAGTTGGTAATGACTCCTCACTCATTATAGATGATGTTTTATTAGTTGAAGGTTTAAAGCACAATTTATTGAGCATAAGTCAACTATGTGATAAAGGATACAAAGTATCATTTGAACATGACAAGTGCATAGTTGGACACAAAACTGATAATAAGATACTGTTCATTGCTAAGCGTCATGAAAACGTATATACCACAAGCTTTGATAACTTAACTTCACAGAGTGTGACATGCTTATCTGCTATTAATGAAATAAGCTGGATTTGGCATAGGAAACCAGGACACGCAAACATGGATTTAATCTCAAAACTAGTTAAGAAAGAATTAGTTAAGGGACTGCCTAAGACTAAATTTGTGAAAGATAAAATATGTAATGCATGCCAACTAGGAAAACAATCAAGAACGAGCTTTAAGAAGAAAAAAGAGATCTCCACTACTAGGCCACTCCAAATGCTACATTTAGACTTATTTGGACCAAACCCAATTTAGAGTTTAGGAGGAAAATCATACGCCTTTGTCATAGTTGATGATTTTTCAAGATACAAATGGGTATTATTCTTAGGTCACAAAGATGAAGCATGTGAACAATTTATAAATATGTGTAAGAAATTCCAAAATGAAAAGGGATACACAATTACTAAAATTTGAAGTGATAGAGGTAGAGAATTTAAAAATCAAGGCATAGAAGACTATTGTAATTCATTAGGGATTGCCCATAATTTTTCAACTCCTAGAACACCGCAAATAGAACGGTGTATTTGAAAGGAAGAATAGGTTTATACAAGAAATGGATAGAACTATGCTTAACGAACATAAATTACCTAAATACTTCTGGGTCGAGGTAGTGAATACCGCCTGTTATATGCTAAATAGAGTTCTGATTAGACCATCACTTAATAAGACTCCTTACAAATTATAAAATGGCCAAAGACCGAAGATATAATATTTTCATGTCTTTGGCTATAAGTGTTTTGTGCTTAGAGACAATGAGCATCTAGGAAAGTTTGATGTGAAATCAAATGAAGGTATCTTCCTAGGGTATGCCTTAGATAGTAAAGCCTATAGAGTGTATAACAAACGAACATTGACGGTCATAGAATCTATCCATGTAGTGTTCGATGAGTCAAATCCTTTCTCCAAAAGAACTAATGAAGATGAAATTGAATTAAAGAAGGAATTTGAAGAACTATCAATTGAGAATGATTCGGAAAAGAAAAATGAACTTAAGGAACCATCCATTGAAATTGATCAAACTGAAAATGAGGTTAATGAACCACCTAGAGAATGGAAATACATAAAGAATCATCCCATAGATCAAATAATAGGTGAACCATTACGTGGAGTAGCCACTCACTCCTCTATTAGGAACATGGTTAATCATTTTGAATTTCTATTTCAAGAAGAACCTAAGAATGTGAGTGAAGCTATAGAGGATGAATCTTGGGTGCTATCCATACAAGAAGGATTAAATCAATTTAAGAGAAACAAAGTATGGACATTAGTTCCCAGACCTGAGAATAAGTCAATCATAGGGACCAAATGGATATATAAGAATAAGAAAGATGAACATGGAGTAGTTACGAGAAATAAGGCTAGATTAGTAGCTCAGGGATATAATCAAGAAGAAGGTATAGATTGTGAAGAAACATTTGCCCCTGTAGCTAGGATGGAAGTCATACGAATGCTTTTAGCATATGCAGCTTTTAAGGATTTCAAACTATATCAAATGGATGTCAAAAGCGCATTTTTAAATGGCTACATAAATGAAGAAGTGTATGTAGAACAACCCCCAGGCTTTGAAAACCATAAGAATCCATATCACGTGTATAGATTGACGAAAGCCTTATACGATTTAAAGCAAGCTCCTAGAGTTTGGTATGAAAGGCTAAGCGGTTTTCTATTAGAAAATGGATTTATAAGAGGAAAGATAGATACAACTATGTTCATAAAGTCTAAGAAAGATGATATTCTCCTAGTACAAGTATATGTAGATGACATCATATTTGGCGCTACAGATAAAGAATTGTGTAATGAATTTGCCAATACCCTGCAAAATGAATTTGAGATGAGCATGATGGGTGAACTAAATTTCTTCCTAGGACTTCAGATCAAACAAGCAAATAATGGAATATTCATAAATTAATCAAAGTATATTAGAGACTTACTCAAAAATTTTAATATGGAAGATGGAAAAATACTAGGTACACCTATAAGCGCTTCATTGGAATTAGACAAAGATGAACAAGGTATACTAGTATATGTCAAGCTATATCATGGAATGATAGGTAGCTTGTTATACCTGACTACAAGTAGACCAAATATAATGTTTAACGTATGTTTGTGCACAAGATTTTAGTCTGCACCAAAAGAGTCTCATTTGCTAGCTGTTAAACGGATACTTAGGTTTCTGATAGGAACCGTGGACATTGGGTTATGGTATCCTAAGTACATATCCTTTGAGATTCTTAGTTTTTCAGATACTGATTTTGCAGGTGGCAAAGTGGATAGGAAGAGCACTAGTGGTAATTATCATTTCTTAAGACACTCCTTAGTCTCTTGGTTTTCCAAGAAACAAAATGCAGTTGCTCTTTCCACAGCTAAGCCTGAATACATAGTGGCAGGTAGTTGTTGTGCTCAAACGCTTTACATGAAGCAACAACTGAAGGATTTTGGATTAAGTTATAAAACAATCCCTATAAGATGCGATAATATGAGTGCAATAAATATCTCAAAGAATCCCATATTACATTCACGAACTAAGCACATAGAAATACGACATCACTTTCTTCGTGATCATATGCAAAAAAGGGATGTAACAGTAGAGTTTGTATGCATGGATGAAAAATGGGTAGATATATTCACGAAACCACTTGCGGAGGATATGTTTATCCAAATTAGGCCTGAATTAGGTCTTATGCATAGTCAAGATGTTGCTTAGAATTATGTTAGGGGGGAGCAACATCACTTACGATATAATCACTTGGTATTGCATTTATCAACAATTGGACACGTTTAAAACCTTAAGATTTCTAAGGGGAGAAGAACATAAGGGTACATCTACTCATGCTTTATTAGTTTACACCTTTTTGTTGATGTCAAAAGGGGGAGAAAATTGGAAGCAAAAATAATAGAATGGAATTATGCAAAGAGGGAGATATGCAAAGGGGGAGAAACAATTGTTGATGTCATGGATTGAAACATCATGAGCATATTCATTATGAGCATATTCAAGAACTTTGTGTATGAACATGAGCATATTGTTATTCATTAAGGGGGAGCCTTGTCAGGCATAACCCATTGTATATTTTTGCTCATGCATTTGTCATCATAAAAAAGGGAGAGATTGTTGACTCTATGAGTCCAATCCGATTTTGATAATGACAAATCACTTCATATTTGATAAGTGCATTGAGTTTGTGAACAGAAACCATATTAAGCATGCATGGAAAGATAACGAGTCATGGAAGCCATAAAGTAAAGTTGTCACATCTTGGCAAGATCCATGGAACTCAAAGAGTATGAGAATCAAGATGCAAGCGACAAAGTTCAAGAACATCTTGGGAATGGGTATTTAGAACTCATGTACTTACATTTTCATATGATTTAATTTGAGGCTCAACATAACTTTGAATGATTTAAGGATTCATGCATTTCATGTATATCATTAGGGGACTTTCATGGACTTAGAAATATTCTTAAAACCTTGGAAAGTACCTTTATAAAAGAGTCAAGAAAGAAATTAAAATAGATTTTTAAATTAAAAAAAAGGAAAATTAAGAAAAATGGGACTTCAGTAGCCTGAACTCACCCTTAGTAGCCTGAAGAATTTCTTCAGGAGCTTGAAGATTAAGTTCAGTAGCCTGAAAAATTAATGGGAAAACATAGCAAGAAGGCCAAGGTACTTTGGTTGCCTGAACTAGAACTTCAGTCACCTGAAGTGACTTTAGGAGCCTAAACTTCAACTTTAGTAGCTTGAAGTCGCGGGAAAGTTTAAAAATTAGATTTTTATTAAATGAACTCACGAGCTATTTCTTTGATCCAACGATTGAGATCAATCCTAAGGGTAAGACACTATAAATACTAAATATCTAAACCCTAGAACCAAGCTAAGACACTCAAGAAAGAGAAGAACACATCTTGTTGAAAGAACATTGAAAACTTGTTGCTATTGCTATACGATTGCTTGCACTTCAATCTCTAACCATCAAGCTGTGGCAAATCAACTCAGAATCTCAAAGGGAACTTGTTTACTCATCTGAATTCTCATTCTAGTATTGAGGTTTGATCATTCAAGTTATTATCTTCAAGAACTTCTCATCTCATTACTTGTTCTTGATTATCTTTAGAAAAGTTTGATCTTGTGTGTGTTCATACATATAAAAAATTGTTTTTTAAAAGATCATTACTTGAGAAAGTTGTTTAGCTATTAATTGATTGTTTTTTATTCAAGAGTATATATATATAGTTTTCATAGAGCATATTATTGAAAAATCTATTTTTGATTAGGTATTAAAAGGTTAATCTTGAAATTGCTTATACATATACATATTTATTTTAAACAAGATCGTTACTTAATTAAGGTTGTGTTATTGATTTAATGGTTTGATTCAAGTGTGCATTCAGTTATAGGATTCATATTATATATATATATATATATATATATATATATATATATATATATATATTAAAACACTTGAGAATATATCCTCGGTCTTCATAAATATCTATTGTATTAAGAGATATCTTGTTTGGAAAATCTTATAATCAAGATTTTGTTCTTTGAATTACATATCATATACATTTACATATTACAAAGATCGAGTTGTGATTAAATATTTGATAGAAAATTTTTTGATATAGATTGATAAATTATTCAAGACAAGGCTTTTATCAAGTTCACATTAGAGATATGTGTGCATCTTTACAAAGTGAACTAGAATCCTAGTATACTCCAAAGAATTTTAAATATATCATTACGTGGGAGTTTTGGTTAAAAAGGGTTTGTGTGTTGCAATTGTATCGTTTCCATACATTCATGAGCTTCAAGTTTAATCATATGTTAATGTGTTAGGAATTTGATTTGTACTCACATGCTTTTGTTAGAAGCATTTTTTAGTGTTATTTTTCAGATTCTATTGTATACACGGTTTGGTGTGTGAACCAGTGTGTGAGGAGAGAGTTGTATCTCTTATAAGCAGTGGACTAGGAGGGAGTTGTGCTTCCTATAAGCAGCAGATTGTAATGGAAGCTCCATCCCAATTAAAGGAGTAGGGATTTAGTGAAATCCTTGAGTGGTTGCTCAAGGTGAGGACGTAGGCCAAGTCAGTTAAGCCTTGTAAAACCGTGTTTGTCTTCTATCTTCCCTCTACTTTTTACTTTCAGCACTGCATTTAAATTGTTTATATTGCATGTATAGGTTGAATTGCCTTGCACATAAGTAATTGAGTAACAAGACTTCATTGGTAAATATATAAGAAGGGTGTAAGTGGTAAATAAGTGTCAAAGAATTTTTAAATACCCAATTCACCCCCTCCTCTTGGGATATAGTGTCAAAGACACGTGGTAAATAAGTGTCAAAGACACGTGTCCCCGTCGATGATCCTAATAAGCAGCTTCGTTGACAAACTATTTGCATTTGTAGATGAGATCCTGCTATGACCCCCTTTTAAAATTTCCTTTTCTCCCTCTTTTATTATTTAAATACTATAATTTTTCGAGTTTCTAGACTTTAAGTCTTCATGGATCGATACCCGACTTACCCACTTTCTACTGAAGTTGATATAGTTAGGTTTTATAAATATTTTTTTTGGTAGTTAAGAACCCAAACCCTGGTGAGCCTACCAAATTTTGGCGCCATTGCTGGGGACTTGGCTACGGTTATAAGCCAACTTCCACTTTAGAGTATTATTGCATTATTCTTTTGATTTGCTCTCCTTTTGTTTTCACTTTTTTTTGTTAATTTCTATTTTCTTTATTTTTTTTTTGTTTTGTTTTTGAAGTCTGAATTTGTGTGCTTACACGTGTTTATGTTTGGTCTACATTCTTTGGAACCTGAGATAATTCCCATAGATCTTGAGAATGAAAAATATTGTAGGTCCCATAGGAAACCTATCTCTAATCCAAAGAAGACTAAGTCGTCTGAACTAAAAGCAATGGCTGAAGATAACCCCTCGGTTCTCACTGAACAAATCCCAGAACCCCATGCTCCCCACCTACCTGTGGTGGGAGAGCATCACCTTCAACCTCTTTAGGGACTACTTTGTACCTAATGCATACACATCGCCATCTTGCATCCGCTTCTCAAATGTTCAGGCGGAACAGTTTGAGACAAAGACTTCAATCATTGCAATGCTGCCCAAATTTTATGAGAACTCGATAGAAAATCCATATCAGCATCAAGATGAGTTCTTGGAAATTTGTTCCACCATCCGCATCCCTAATTTCAATGATGATGCTCTCCATGTTAGGCTCTTCGTGTTCTCTCTGAAGGATAAAGCCAAATATTGGCTGACGTCCATAGATACGAACTCGGTGACCAACTGGGCCACCATGCAACATGAATTTTTTAAAAATTACTTTCAAATTGGGAAGACTAACCAGCTTCAAAGAGCCATCACAAGTTTCTCACAGATGGATGGGGAACTCTTTTTTGAGACTTGGGAGCGCTTTAGGGACCTGCTCCATAAATGCCCACATCACTAGGTCCCCAAGTGGCAATTAGTCCAAAATTTCTATGAAGGGTTGGCTAAGCGAGATAGGTCCATGGTTGATGCGTCATGCGGAGGTACTTTCCTCACTAAGCACGAGAATGAGGCCAAGATTCTCTTTGAAAATCTGGTTGAAAACTCTCAGTAGCACATGGCTGCCACCTGTAGACTACTTGATCCATCAACTTCTAAACCTAAGGGCGTTTATGAGTTAGCCACAATCCAGGACTTAGCTCCTACTCTACAAGTCATATCCAAAAAGCTAGATTAATGCTTATCCCTAGGACCACAAATAACGGCGTGTGAAGAGATATGTGCAATCTTCTCCAAACCTTCCCACACATGTTATAATTGCCCACACGCGCATTCCCCACTTGATCTTGGGCATAAGGAAGTAAAGGCCACCCATAACTGGTATGATAAGCCCTATAATGACCCATATTCAAAACACATAGAACCTTGGTTGGAAAACACATCCTAACTTCCTGTGGAGGCCAAAAACTCTAGGTTTTCAAGCCCAAAAACCTCCACAAGCCCCAAATGCTTTGCCTCCACAACCATACCAAAATTTCCAAAGTCATCCTGATTCAGCCCCCATATTTTCAACCGCCTAGTAGTCGTCTCCCTCACAACCCAAGTACGAAACATTTTAAGAGACAGTGCTGAGGTCCCTTAAGAATATTGAAGCTAATCGCTAAGCGGATTGGCAACTCTTTCACTCTCACTCCCAATCCATTGTGAAGCTAGAAGCCACATTGGGAAAACTAGCTGCCACCTTGAGTTGGAGAGATGAAGGCAAGTTGCTAAGTCAGCCTATAGTAAATCCTAAGGGACAATATAGGGTAGAATGTGAACCAAATGCTGGCCCCTCATCATATTTTGAGCAGGCCCAGGCGGTAACCACATTTCAAAATGGCAGGCTGATAGCTGAACAAGGTAAGGAGCAGCTGAGCATGGGGGAGACCCAAAACAAAAAACTAGAAGTACCCAACACTGATTCAAGCACTCTCTTTTCCCTAGTCAGGTACACGGATCATTGAGTCTCACACCCACCACCAGAAGAACCACACCTCACTTCGCCCCCCCATAGGGCTTTTCACAACTACTTAGTGACACATCTAACAGTTCCACTTGCACCCTCTATATTTAGGAAATAGGCTTCCACTGAATCCATCTAGGACATGTTTAAATAAGTGAGAATGGATAAACCTCTCCTCGATGACATTAAGCAAACACCTGTGTTCATAAAATTCCTTAAGGACTTATCAATGCAGGGGATAGAATCAAGGGCGAACATGGATATTTTGGTTAAGTAGGCCAAGCATATGAGTTTCATAATACTAAAGCACCTTGTTCCTAAACTAAAAGACTATGACTCACCTATTATTTCGTGTGTAATTGGCGATTACACCATTGATGGGGCCCTTCTAGATTTAGGAGCAAGTGTGAACATCTTTTCATACTCGGCCTATCAAAAACTTAACTCACGAGTGTTGCGACCCACCTCGGTTTCTTTATGCCTTGCTGATTGATTTCTTAAGCAACCTTGGGGTGTGGTAGAATATGTGGTGGTCAAAGTGGAATATTTCCATTATCCTATTGATTTCATCATTTTAGACATGGAGACTTCTACAAACTCGATCCCTATCCTTTTGGGACGACCATTCCTAACCACAACTAATGTCTGCATTCAATGTAGGATGAGGATTATGGACATCTCATAGGGCCATAAGCAACGTAGGCTAAATATATTTAATGCTTCCCAACATCCTCTTAACACCACCTAAGTTGCGGATGAAGACGTGATTGACAAAATTATTAAGGAAGCAACTCCTTCAATGTTATGGCAACACTCTTGGGAAAGTACGCTTCAACTTGACAGCCTTACCATTGCTGAATTTGTGGACTCTTTTGAGAAATTTATAATAAAAAATGAGTGGGTCCCCAATTCAGAACATAAGTTTGGGGTATGCATCTTCGGGTGTAAGGAAGAAAAGAGAGAAGCCAATGCTACTTGGGAACTAGGATGAGTCCAAATTGAGCTTCAATGCGTCTGGCTAAAGATGGTAAACTTAATGCTTCTGAGAGGTAACCCGATAGTTTTCCTTTTCCTTTTAGGTTCTTAGAGTATTTAAAATAGATTAATTAGAAGTCAGAGTCCTTAGAGCAGGTTTTAGGATAAGTTGGAGATGCGGCTAAAGCGGCAACCATCATATACTTGGGTGACTAGGTCTAACCCTTGCATAGTACTGAATCTTAGTATTTTCCAAGAGGGTCGACCATATCCGCGCCCAGCACCGAACGGTGTGTGCCCTAGTCGACAACTCAGCAACGTAATTTAAAACAAGCTTTCACGCTCGACTCTTTTCCCGCTTTGTCGTTCTCCTTTCAACCTT
Organism: Malania oleifera; assembly: GCF_029873635.1. Lineage (NCBI taxonomy): Eukaryota > Viridiplantae > Streptophyta > Magnoliopsida > Santalales > Ximeniaceae > Malania > Malania oleifera. The sequence goes on along the minus strand of NC_080418.1, from coordinate 69,636,761 downwards.
GTCACTAGTATCAGTCCACACTTACCATAATGTCTTCTCCACCATTGTACAAACTATTGATACGAATGACATATACATGGTGCTTTTGGTTAGAATTAGCCTTTTGTGCTACAATGTATCTGCCTACATGCGAGTTTGGTATTATATTTTGCAGGTACATTGTTTGTTCTTACTGGCACCATGTACTGTCCTATCCTTTTCCTAGATTATATTTTTCTTTCAGCACTTCAGTGAGGACACTAAAGTTCTAAGTTGGGGGTAGGGGGTGGCACACTACATGGCACATTCATGCTAAATTTTTGAAAACAAATTCTAGTGAACCATGCTAACATATTTTATACCCTTTACATACACCTATATAACCTAATGTTACATGCATAAGCTTTTCAGTTATATGATTTCATTATGCTCACTAACAATGTAGTAAATTAGTTGTGTAAAGATCACATAACATGATCAATAACTTGATATTACTCTAGGTCATTGACTAGTGGTTTGTTCGGCTTAATACTTCAATGTAAGCTTTAGTATTTACATGGTACTTCATGGGGCTAAAAACACACTTACACGTGATTTGTAACACTTAGGGTTCTTTGAGAGCTAAAACCTAAGGTGTAGTCCCAAGAGAGGGGTGAATTAGGTTATTTAATAAATTCTTTACAGTTTTTTTAAGAGTTCTTGATTTTTTACAATCTTTGAAAGACTTCTAAAAATTCTTGTTGATTAGGCAGTCTACACAAACACTTACTTCAACTATTCAATCTGCAACCACAACAACCAATTTAATAACCATTCAAGCCAAACAAACACCATACAAGTAATTAATATTAGTTTTGCAATATTCAGAAACGCTATTTATGAATGTGCAAGTCCTATAGTTGGCTTTTGAACTGAAGATTAAAATAACATCCAAACACTTTTTAAAGATTAGAATTTAAATAAACCTTTAGCTAGTAGGTTTTGGGTTGTTAACCAATCAACGTACTCCCTTATGGTTTCCGTAAAAAAATTGATTAATCAACGTACTCCCTTTCAGTTTCCACAAGCCCAAGAACAAATTAGGCTTTGGTTTATTTAATTCCCAATATGCGTTGTTTTTATAATTGAAAGAATTACAACATTCACACAGTTTATATTTTTGCTGAAATTTAAAAAGAGTAAGGGAAAGAGAGTGACACCGCTGTTTTTACAAGGTTCGGTCTTTACTTGAAGGTCTGCTTGGCCTTTAAACTCTTCATGTATCCTTTATTTCTTCAATGTTTTGAGAAGCTTTCATTTGATTGACTTTGATCTCCAGCTTACTTACATGATTAATTGTGAGTGTCCTTTTACTTAGACCTGAATTAAAACCACTCAACAATGCATATTAAAACATCCTTCATTTTGTTATCATCAAAGTAAGATTGAAAAGCCCAGTTAGGCCAACAATCTCCCCCTTTTTGATGACAACAAATGAGGAGCAAAAAAAATAAAATGAGTGAGCCTTAAAAAGACTCTCCCTTACAACATGCATCATTTTACTCTCTACAATATTTGTAGTTTCAAGACCAATTACAATATCATACAATCATGCTTATCGTACAATATCAAGCTCATCATACAATATCATGCTCATTTCATCATTCAAGTTCAAGATCATTCAATATCAAACACTTCTCCCTCTTTCTTTTGATACATATCTCATGTTTGAATTTTTCAATGCTTAATATTATCATGCTCATTTTTTGCTCAATACTACTCCCCACTTTGACATCAATCAAAAAGAGAAAAAAAATTAAGTTCAAATGAACAGATGAACACATAATTGTCAATATATTGCAATATAGTATATATATATATATATATATATATATATATATATATATATAGTGTGTTTCGATAGTCATATTTCATATTTGGCATTCTTATTGCATATGTGTTGTGACATCTTTGAATTTTCAATCATGCATATGATGCCCAACATTTATATTTGTGAAAAATCACATTTGTCATGCATAATGCATCATTCAAATACCAAGATCTTGACAATGTTACCAATATCGTTACATGCTCATAATTATGCTGTATTGCTAAAAAACTAAGTGATATATTCATGGATACCAATATACTTTTTTAGTTACCAACGTTGATGTCATATCATGCACTGCTCATGGATGCCAATTTTTCATTTATTCATGTGATCCATCATAAGCATACATGGTTAAGTCATTTCAAAACTCATGTTTCTAAAACATGCCTAATAACTTTATGCTCAGATTTTCAAAAATATAGTAAGCCATAAATCATTAATTTTTTTGCATCTTCATTAAAGATTTCAAGATACCAATTTCAAGATATACACATGTAGCATATGTTACATAAGCATGAAGTCTATTATTCAAGAAACAGGGGGAAAGAAGGAAACCAAACTAAGTGTTGTATCATTCACCATATCAAAGTACATGCCAAAATAAACTTAAAGCGTACGAAGAGACAAACCCTAGGTCAGTTGAAAGACCACTCAAATGACTCGAGAGTCTAGGGTTGCTCTGTCAGTTAGTCAGCAGACCTCAGGGTCAGTTGGCTGACTGGCCTCTATTCCAGGAAGAAATCTTCAGTCAATCAGCTAACCTTAGAGTCAGTTGGTTGACTGTAGATTTTTATTTAAGTATGTCTTTTCAGTGTGTTTCTCTACTATATAGTAGACCAAGTTCTCTTCTAATGGTTATAAATCTATCTTCTGAGAGAGGTTTAGTGAAGATATTAGCCCATTGATCATTTGTATTGATAAATTCTAGAATGATGTCTTCGTTTTGGATATGATCTATTAGGAAGTGATGTCTTATGTCAATGTGCTTGGTTCTTGAGTGTGAGATAGGATTTTTAGATATGTTTATCACACTCGTATTATCACACTTAATTGGTCTAATTGTGTATTTAAAATTGAAATCTCTTAATTGCTATTTCATGTATAATGTTTGTGCACAACAACTCCCGGCTGCTACATATTTAGCTTCAACAGTTGATAAAGCGACGGAGTTTTGTTTTTAAGAGAACCAAGAAACTAAAGATCTTCCTAAGAAGTGGCATGTGCCACTTGTACTTTTTCTATCTATTTTACACCCTGCATAGTCTACATCTAAATAGCTAATCATTTCAAAATTGGTGTCCTTAAAATACCATAGTCCTAAGTCCTTAGTGCCTATTAAGTATCTTAGGATTCTCTTAATAGCTATTAGGTGTGATTCCTTAGGTGCTGATTGAAAGTGTGCACACATACACACACTAAACATTATGTCAGGTCTACTAGCAGTTAGATATAGTAGACTTCCAATCATACCTTTGTAATACTTTGAGTCTATGAGTTTTTTCTTTTTATCTTTGTCTAGGCTGATAAAGGTACTCATAGGTGTTCCTATGGGTTTACTATTTTCCATACCGAATTTTTGTATCATTTCTTTTATGTATTTGGATTGAGTTATAAAAGTCTCATTCTTTTCTTGTTTAATTTGAAGTCCAAGAAAATAGTTTAGTTCTCCTATCATGCTCATTTCAAATTCTTCTTCCATACATTTTGCAAATTCTTTACATAGATGTTCATTAGTGGCACCAAATATTATATCATCTACGTAGATTTGAATTAAAAGTATGTCATCTTCCTTAGTTCTAATGAACAACGTGCTATCTATTTTTCTCTTGAAAAACCTTTCTCAATTAGAAATCCACTAAGTCTTTCATACCAAGCCCTAGGGGTCTGTTTTAATCCATACAAAACCTTTGTTAGTATAAATACATGATTAGGATTTTCAATATTTTCAAAACCAGGGGGTTGTTCAACATATACCTCTTCATTAATATACCTATTCAAGAACGCACTTTTGACATCCATTTGGTATAACTTAAATTCTTTTGTAGGAAGCATAAGCTAATAGCATTCTAATAGCTTCCATTCTAGCTACAATGGCAAATGTTTCATCATAGTCTATCCCTTCTTCTTGATTATACCCCTTTGCTAGCTTTGTTTCTAATGATTATACCATTTTCATCCTTTTTATTTCTAAATACCCATTTAGTTCCTATGATTGAATGATTTTCAGGTTTGGGTACTAATTGCCATACTTTGCTTTTTTCCAAATTGGTCTAATTCTTCTTGCATTGCAATTATCCAAGATTCATCCTTAAGAGCCTCTTCAACATCTTTAGTTTCATTTTGAGATAGGAATGCATAGTGATTGCACAAGTTCTTTAGAGAAGATCTAGTAGTTACACCTCTAGATGGTTCACCTCTAATTTGTTCTTGAGGGTGATTTTCTTATACTTCCATTCTCTTGGTAATTCTAGATTTTCTATAAGTTCATCTTTTGGGTTTTTCTTCATTTATTTCCTTTCCTTCCTTGATTTCTATTTCATCCTCCATTTTGAATATATCATATTTTTCTTCATTTTTGACTTCTCTTGAAAAAGGATTTGACTCATCAAAGTCTACGTGAATTGATTCAATTATAGTGAGTGCTCTTTTGTTATAGATTCCATAGGCCTTACTATTTGTGGAGTATCCTAGGAAAATACCTTCATCCGATTTAGCATCAAATTTTCCTAAGTTTTCTTTGTTATTGAGTACAAAACACTTACATCCAAAGACATGAAAGTAAGTTATGTTAGGTCTTCTTCCTTTCCATAATTCACAGGGTGTTTTGTTTAGGCTTGATCTAATGAAAACCCTATTAATTATATAGCAAGCTGTATTTACAGTTTCGGCCCAAAAATACTTGGATAAGTTATTTTCATTAAGCATAGTTCTTGCCATTTCTTGTAGGGTTCTATTTTTCCTTTCCATAACTCCATTTTGTTGTGAGGTTCTAGGTGCTGAAAAGTTGTGATTTATGCCTTGTTCATTGCAAAATCTTTCAACGTCTTGATTCTTATATTCTCTTCCTTGGTCACTTCTAAGATTTGAGACATTATACCCTTTCTCATTTTGAAGTTTCTTACATAGAGTGATTAATAAGTTGCAAGCTTCCTCTTTGTTAGCTAAGAACAACACCCATGTGTATCTTGAGTAATCATCAACAATTACGAAGGAGTATTGTTTTCCTCCTAAGCTTTGGGTTCTAGTAGGACCAAACAAGTCTAAGTGTATGAGTTCTAGGGGTCTACTAGTTGATATATGTTTCTTCTTTTTGAAGCTTTTCTTGATTTGTTTTCCTAGTTGACAAGCATCGCACACTTTATCTTTGACAAATTTGGTGTTAGGTAAGCCTTTAACTAAATTCCTTTTAGAAAGCTTGGATATAAGATCTATGCTTGCATGTCCTAGCCTCCTATGCCAAAGCCAACTATTTTCACTCATGGCCGCTAAGCAAGTTATATCTTGAGAGATCAAGCTATCAAGGTTTATGCAATATACATTGTTTATTCTATGTGCAGTGAATAGTGTCTTTTGATCCTTAGAATCTTTAATTATGCATTTGTCTTTCTTAAATGTTATTTCAAATCCTTTGTTGCTAAGTTGACTAATACTCAATAAATTATGCTTTAGACCATCTACTAACAAGACATCATCTATAGTAAGTAAAAAGTCTTTACCTATTTTACCAATTCCGATGATCTTGCCTTTTGCATTGTCACCGAAGGTTACAAATCCTCCATCCATTTGACTGAGAGAAGTGAACTTAGATTTATCTCCCATCATATGCCTTGAACATCCGCTGTCCAAGTACCATTTATCCTTAGATGGAGTGGTCCTAAAGCAAACCTACAAGAAAGGATTTATGTTGTGACTTTTGGAATCCCAACCTTCTTAACTTTCTTTAAATCTTGTCTAGTTTTAGCATTTATCTTCCACTCATTTTTTACTTTAATGTACTTTTTCTTGAGTGGACAATTAAACATTATGTGGTCTTTATTTTTACACATGTAACAAGTGGTGTGCTCATAAATATTTGTTAAATGAAGTGCTTGCATAATGTTTAGATTTGTTTACAAAATATCCCATAAACAAATTTTTCTTTCTTTTGTTTGATGCTCCATTGTAAATGATTCCTTCTTTGTTGTTTGGCATCCTTTGTTGTCCTAACATTTTTTCGAAGTTATCTTTACCTTTGGTAAAATTGTAGATGACATTTTCTTTCTCTTGAATTTGGTTTTTGAGATCATTTATTTCTTGCACTCTCTTGCTATCTTCATTCACTTGAGACTTAACTAATTTTTGAGACAAGTTATCTACTTTCTTCTCAAGTTCTTCAATATTTAAGTCTTTTTCTTCTTCAACAAGTTTTGAGGATTCAAGCTGATTTCTACGTGTTTCGTTTTGTTGTTTCAAACTTATGTTCCTATTTGAGACTTTAATAAACTTGTTATGTAGAGAGAATAATTTAGTTTGAAGTTCTTTATAAGAGGGCATGCTTTCACACGAATTACTACAAGATTCATCACACGAATCATCAGAGAGAGAGTAATAAGAGTTTACCTCTTCGTTATGTGCCATAAAGCACATGTTTGCCACTTTTTGATCACTTAATTCACTCTCTGATTCACTCGAACTTGTGTCATCCCAAGTTGCCTTCATTGCAGGCTTCTTTTTCTTCTTTTCCTTCTTGAGTTGTGGGCATTCCAACTTGATGTGCTCGACCTTTTTACAGTGATAGCAAGTGGGAGGATCATTTTTGCTTTTGTATTCTTTTTTATTACTTTCTTCTCTTTCAGCTTTTGATCCATTGAATTTTCTAGCGAATTTCTTGTTTCTTCTCAAGAATTTTCCAAGTCCTTTATTTATGAGAGCTAAGTCTTCATCTTCTAATTCACTAGATTCATTATCTTCCTCACTTGAATGTTCTTTCAAGGCTTTTAGAGCTATAGACTTCTTATTTTTGTTTTTAGTGCTTCTTTCCTTTAACATCATTTCATAGGTTAAAAGAGATTCTATAAGTTCATCTAAGGAAGTTGTTTTAAGGTTTCTCCCTTCCATTATGGATGTGACTTTTGGTTCCCAAATAGGTGGAAGTGCTCTTAGAATTTTGCGAATCATCTCATGGGTGGAATATGTTTTTCCTAAGGCACTTAGTGAGTTTATGATATGTGTGAACCTAGTGTACATGCTTGCTATAATTTCATCGGAGTTCATCCTAAAAGCTTCGTATTAACTAGTTAACATATCAATTCTACTGTCCTTAACATCTACTGTGCCTTCATAGGTTACTTCTAATTTATCCCAAATTTCTTTAACTGTTTTACACGTCATTACTCTATTGAATTCATTTGGATCAAGTGCACAATATAAGGCGTTTATTGCACTTAAGTTAAGTTGTAGTATTTTGTAATCTGATTCAACTAGTTCTTTATTTTCTTTAGGTACTTCTTTTTCATCTACTAGCTTAGTAGGAATCAGATTTCCATTTGTAACAACATTCCATGCCTTCCAGTCCACTATTTGAAGGTAGATTCTCATTCATTGCTTCCAAAAAGTGTAATTTAGTCCACAAAAAATGGGTGGCCTAGTTGAGGATTGACCCTCACCAAAGGAACCCAATCCTATTTGTGCCATTTTGATCTTTGTATAGCTACTTGTTAGGTTTTACTATAACCGGGCTCTGATACCAATTGAAACCTAAGATGTTGTAACGCCCCGAACCCTTAAACCTGGGTTTGGCGCGTTATACTTGATAAAATCCTAATAATCCATAATCCATATCATACGCAACAGAAAACATAAACAAAATCTCCATATAACATAATACCAGAGTTTACTAATTCTAACTATAATCCATATTAAATCACCCATCACCTGCATTTCCATAAATCTACAAAACTTCCAAAACAATTCAGTATGTTCACAAACTTTCTTTTCTCCACAGACTTAAAATATAAGGACGTAAAACATAAATATTTGCATCAAAAAATTAACATAGAAATATACCCTTTTATTTTTCTATTTCCCAATAATGCTATAAAAACCTCGAGCTTTCAAAGCTCGATCTCGAGGAAATTCTGAAAAAGATAAATTCATATTCGGGTGAGACACATCTCAGTAAGGGAAGAAACAATATACTAAAGCAGTGTGTGGCAAACATGAGTTTATAATCAACATAATATTTAACATTTGCAAATTCTTAACATAATTTCCGAAATCATTTTCTGATCCTATTTAAACATATGCAAGATATTTTACCCATGAGATTACCCAAGTATAGGGGTGATTACCCACCCATACAAGTAGCACCCCTATTGTCTGATACATTTAGCAACCCAAAGGTCACAACTAAAGCATACCAGGGCACTCACCGTACTTAGTAAGCCCTTAAGTGATAAATTGATCTCGTACTCACATAATTCATACAAAAGTTTACTGACAAAGGCCCTAAGGATAGGGAAATCTACCCACCCATACAAGTAAGTTCCCTTTGCCCTAGTACGTTATGCAGCTACTGCCACATTTGTAGCTACTAGTGCACTCGCCTTACTCAGCAAACCCTTAAGCAAAAGGTATGCCTCGCCCAATCGTAACATGTTCTACGCACATACATACTTCTAATATCATAATACAGTATTCTTTATATCATTATACAATCATACACATTTGTTCATATTCATAGCTTAACATTGCATTGCATTTCACTTTAAGTGACTCTTTCCCATTTTACATTCACGTTTCACATTTCATTTCATTGCATAACGTTCTCATTTCATTCCTTTGTACTACAGCCGCTCTTTAGTCGTCATCAGTTAGTCCACATAGAAATGCGCTAGAATCTGCTAACAAATAGTCCACATAGAAATGAGCTAAATCTACTAACAGTTAGTCCATATAGAAATGCGTTAGAATCTGCTAACCCGGCTTTCAGCTGTCGTACATTTACCCAGCATCTTTCAGCTGTTTTACCCAACATCTTTCAGTTGTTTTACCCAACATCTTTCAGCTGTTTATATGGTTGCATTAACACACACAAGCAACATAATTCATGTCATGTTTTATTCATAATGCATTACTTACTTAACCTGCATCTCATACATTTAACATATATTTTCACACAACATTCTATTTACTCATGCCACACAATTTAGTAATAAAATTCATACACTGCCTGTAAAATAAGCCAACCAACATTTAATGTTTATATACTGAAAATACCTTTCATTTCTTACATAATTATCGTGAAAATATTTCCCACTTTCATCAGTTCATTTTTGCATACACATATCTAATAAACAACCCTAAACTCGAAAAAAATATAATTTAAACAGTTGACATTTTACCCATACTGAAACATATACACGTACATATAACATAATTTATTTTTCCATTAAATTCATAAAATTTTGATTTAATATATATTATTCCCCTTACCAGGTTTCTTGAACTACACCAACAGGGACTCCGAAAAATACCCACGGCGCTCACCCGGATCCTGAAATTAAATTCTTAATTCCAATAAATTATTCTTGAATAAAATATTATTTAAATATTTCCTAGGGCCATAATTTCTAAATAAATAATAATACCCTTAAATATAGCCAAATTTCTCAAATCCCATTCTCGCTATGGAGTAGGGCCTAGAAAACCCCAATTGGAAAATTACCTATGCCAAAATGACAACGATGACAACTAAGACCCCGTGGTGGTGTCCGATCATCGATTTAATCGCATATTAATAGCGAAATTGAGAAAATGGGAAAAAATTACCTTTCCCTAGGAGCAGTGTCTAAGTTGTTCCCATGAAAAATTTGCTCCGGTAGAAATGTTGGCAGTGGAACCAAGAATCCAACGGCACCTTCCGTTTCTCAATCCGCCACAAACTCATCGAGAAATTAAGAAAAGGAGAGAGACGGAGACAGAGGTGGCTGATTATAGGAAAATATTTCAGGGGGGGTTACGTGAGCCTCTGTTCTTCTTCCCCTTCTTCTTCTTTCTTGTTCTTCTTTCTTCTTATTCTTTCAGTTACTTTATATATATTTATATATATTAAACTTTATCTTATACTTATTATATATATATATATATATATATTATAATAACTTACCTATATACATATATATATATATTTATATATATTTATATTTTTATATATATATATATATATATATATATATATATATATATATACATATCTTATTTCAATTAGTTTTTCTTTTAAATCCAATATAAAAATATTTAATTTAATAATTAATTATTTAATTATTTAATTTATCTTAATTTAATTTAATATATTTATTTTTAATTTTTTTCTTCTTTTTCCCATGCCATTCCTTTTATTTATTAGTTATTTTATTTATTTATTTATTTATTTCTAATTATTTTAATCATTTTAATTTTTCTGGTTTTTACAGGTGTAGTCCCAAAAGGGAGGTGAATTGGGTTATTTAAAAAATTCTTTAGAGTCTTTTTAAGAGTTTTTTTTTTTTTTTTTTTACAATCTTTTAAAGACTTCTTAAAATTCTTGTTGATTAGGCAGTCTACACAAACACTTACTTCAACTATTCAATCCGCAACCACAACAACCAATTTAATAACCATTCAAGCCAAACAAACACCATACAAGTAATTAATATTAGTTTTGCAATATTCAGAAACTCTGTTTATGAATGTGCAAGTCCTGTAGTTGGCTTTTGAAATGAAGATTAAAATAACATCCAAACACTTTTTCAAAATTAGAATTTAAATAAACCTTCAGTTAATAGGTTTTGGGTTATTAACCAATCAACGTACTCCCTTATAGTTTCCGTAAAAAAATTGATTAACCAACGTACTCCCTTTCGGTTTCCACAAGCCCAAGAACAAATTAGGCTTTGGTTTATTTAATTCCCATTATGCGTTGTTTTTATAATTGAAAGAATTATAACATTCACGCAGTTTATATTTATTCTGAAATTTAAAAACAGTAAGGGAGAGAGAGTGACACGGCTATTTTTACGAGGTTCAGTCTTTACCTCAAGGTCTATTTGGCCTTTAAGCTTTTCATGTATCTTTTATTTCTTCAATATTTTGAGAAGCTTTCATTTGATTGGCTTTGATCTCCAGCTTAATTCCATGATTAATCGTGAGTATCCTTTTAATTAGACCTGAATTTAAACAACTCAACAACGCATGTTAAAACATTCTTCATTTTGTTATCCTCAAAATAAGATTGAAAAGCCCATTTAGGCCAACAAGAGCATTGAGAGAACAACCGTGGTGACTATGATACCTTGTGTGGTATTGTTGAGCCATTCGTTCATTGCTCGAGTTTTTTACGTCAAACTCCTAGTTTATAAAACTCAACTTTCCTTCTTTTGCTAGATTTCCTTTGACAACTAGTCTTTGCTCTTATATTTACTAGCTTAAAGGTGACATCAAGTGGGAAGATATAAATCTAAGTCTTGTAGCTTACTCAAGACATAAAGGTTAAGCCCCCTTAGAGACTGACTTTTTTCATGGACTCCTGTTCAAACTACGTTCTCATTGGAAACATGAAGACAATATAAGAGGTGATGATTGTTTCAGCTGACCATGCAAAGAAGGAAAAAAAAGACTTAAGCAGATAAAAATGAAAACAAAAATATATGCCTGCTCTAAGAAAAGATAACAAGATCAAGCTAAAGACACACACTACGAATTTGCATGTATGAAGGATCTTCCGACCAATGCATTTTTTGAATTCACACAAGTCTGGAAATAAGTTCCTTTAGGGCGGTCTTGATTAAATGTGGTGAGTGAGTGAGAAGATGCTAGAGTGAAGGACCCAACACCTCAGTAAGGGCTAGATTCCTTTCTTATAAGACTAGTTCACTCCACACTTCTAGCATTAGTTCTTCAAATATGTGGGATGTTTGATCATGACACTCTTCCTCACGTATGAGAGTGAACCCATTCTCTTGAGTGAATTCTGCGGGAATAAACTAGTGAGGCTAAGTCAAGACAACTGTTCTGTAGGTGCCTCCAAGCATTCTGAGTGAGACAAATCACATCCTTTACATATGCCCTGTGACATGGCCTATTCATACTTGGATTTACATGCTAATATTAACTTTGAATTATAATTATGGGTTGATTCCTTGTGAGTGGTGTCTTAAGATAGCTGTGTTGTGTTGAGTTCTGCATGATTGCAATGTTGCAGAGTGTGTATAATGGAGTTGTGTATGAAGGAATCTGTATGTAATAAGATTATATCTCTATATGTAAAATGGTATGATTATGTAGCATGTGTTCTTATATTTTGTTTACTGCACGGGTGTTTGTGGGTATTGCCTTGGAAACCCTCACGAGACTAGAACTCATCCACTAAGACCAACCTAGGGATTTAAAGCCTTGTTGCATACGGTAAATGCAATTGTATTTCCCGCAAAATAGGATATAGGTAGGATTTGGTGGTATTCTTAGATTTTTCTTTACTCAAGAACTAGAAAAGTGTATGGTAAATGCAATCGTATTTCCCGCAAAATAGGATATAGGTAGGATTTGGTGGTTTTCTTAGATTTTGCTTTACTTAAGAACTAGGAAAGTATAAGTTAGGGGTTGTGATGAGTCCCTAAAATACATAATTTTAGACCCTCATTTACCTTTGTTTATCCTCATTTTATTATGTATTTACCCAGAGTTATCATTGTTCAGAGCTATGCAAGGTTTGTTTGTCTTTTCAGGAAAAACAGGTTAAAACCATGGAATTAGGCATTACAAGAACCTACGGAGGATTTGGAGGATTCAAAACTCGAATTCAGACATTCAGCCAAGCTCCAGAAGCTTCAAATCATAAATAGACAAGAAGATAATGCTCAACCATGTGGTGCGACCTACAAACCACAGGGGTGACTTAGTCTTCCACTGCAAACTCCAAGGTTTAGACTGAGATCAAAATGTTGCAAGGTTCAATCAAGTGCGTGACCAAGTGACACCCTTGAGTGACCATGTCAAGATACTGAGATAGAACTCAAATTCAAAAATACCGAGTCTCAACGAAGTGTTCGACCAAGAGACCTTCCAGGGCAACTATGTCGAGATATTGAGATTTCTTTAGGATCGAGATATTGCAAGTCTCGATCATCAGCTCGACCATCAAGACCCTAAGGCGCGACGAAGTCGAATACATTGAAGATTCGAATCCTTGACTTCCCGTGAGATCTAACTAGGGCACGCACAAGAATGCTCAAGGAGCAACTTTGTCGACAGCGACGACCTGCTGCACGAGATTGGCTACAAACTTTCTTAACTTGTAAAACAACCCTTGTAAACCTTAGAGCCTATAAGTATTTGCTACAAACACAAGCTCTAGGTTCCTCTTTGGCCTCTTTAGGTTAGTGACAGACCTAGGAAGTCATTAAGAGCCAAGTTAGAATAGGAGTAGAGTAGTCTCAATTTGTGTATGGAGTGTTCGATGGCCTATGACAACTAGCGGCGTTCATACAACAGTCGTGTATTTTAGGATCATCTTTTGTACTTCCTAGGATTAGTGACAAATGTGATGAATGCAAAGGGATGATCTTCTTACATGCTTTCATTTATAACTTTCCTTTGCTGCTTTCATTTATGGTTTAGATTGTGATGATGTTTAGTGACAAGATTAGCACCTTTATTGCTATAGTCAGGTACACGTATTAGGCAACAGTATCCCATAGAGATTCTCATAATTGTTGTGCTAAAGTATACTGTGGTTCCCAACCGTGCTCTAGACGGCTGGTGCACCCTTGCTACTCTATACCCTCGAACGGCTCCTTGTATTGTTTAGCCGAATTTCAGTTAGTTTAGTACGGTAAACTCACTAAACTTGGAGTAAGAAGAACAACATCCTAAACTATACTTATGTCTAAACACTACTTTGTACGAGTAGAGTTAATATAAATTTACTTGCTTTCATTTAATTGCTTTCCAGTAGTTGGTTAGATTTCACCCATTGAAAAATACCACCTTTCACTTCTTTTTCATAACAAGGCTATAATAAGCTAATCTGGAAGTGGTTTGATAACTGCGCTTTAAGTCTCCATGGATCAATACCCGACTTACCCACTTTCTATTGAACCTGAGATAATTAGGTTTTATAAATATTATTTTTGGTAGTTAAGAACTCAAGCCTTCACAAGCCTACCATTGATATGTTATTATCAAAATAAGATTCGTAAGCTTTGTTAGGCCAACAATCTTCCCCTTTTTTATGATGACAAATAAGGAGCAAAAATTAATAAGTATTAAAAAGGCTCCCCCTTACAATAAAAATTATCTTAACAATATTTGTAAGGTAAGTCATAATACATATCAAGAATACATACTAACTCAAGCAATTCATATCAATTCATTATAAGCCATGTACATGCTTAAGTATGCAGAGTCATGCTCAATTTTTGTCCAAAAATTCTCCCCTTTTTAACATCAATCAAAAAGAATAAGATAGCTAGAAAAACTTATAAATACTAAGGCAACAAGCAACCATATGCAAAAGTATAGGTCCAGTGAAAATAGACAATAAGTCCCAAAATAGCATGAGAAAATTTTCCAATAATGAACATAAACCATGATATCATCATTTAACAAATTTAACTCCTCTTTAATGAAATGTATTTCATATTCAATAAATTCAGAATTTCATTCTTGAAGTACAAGCTATGTATCCATGTATAATATGAGTGTAAATATCATGTGAAACTATCATCTTTTTCAGTCATTATTAGCAATTGTCATTATCAATCATGTTTTTAAACTTATCATGCCATACTCATGCTCAGTTTTCTCACATTCAATTTATCTGAATTTTCTTCCCCTTTTTGTATCAAAAAAAGGATAGACCGAAAGAAATATTATGCAAAGGTACTAAGGACAAAAAAAAAAAAAAATCACATTTAGATTGCAATAACAAGGTCCATAAGCCAACATATATTTCAATCATAACATGGTCATCCATCATTCAACATGCCAAAAAATATATAACTTAATTCAACATCAGCATGTGAACTAATATGGTCAAGAGAAACAAATAAAAGAGCTATGCACAACAAAATAGCAATGTCAAACATGTCAACCAAGATTAGTGTTTGGTTTCCAGAAAATATTCATGCATCTGCAATTCTATCAGAGTTGTATGCTCATGCTCATGTTTTAGTCATATTTCAAAGATTCATGTTCAGAGTTGAAAACTAAGGTGTAGTTCCAAGAGAGGGGGTGAATTGGGTTATTTAAAATTTTCTTTTAATTTTTTTAAGATTCTTAACCTCTTGTTGATTTAACAATCACACATCAAAGTATTTACTTATTCAATCCTCAAACCAAAACACAATTTATTAAAACTCAATCACCCAATCAAACAATTGATTTACCAAGCACAAGTCAATATATACACTACAGTACTATCAAGATTAATTTAACCTTTAATACTTAGTTAGCTTAACCACAACTTTGAAATATCAACACACCCTAATCAATATCAAACTTTAAACCATTCAACCACAAAATATTCAATCAATATATGAGTTTCAGCTCTTAAATAAGTTTTCGCCTTTGTAGCCCTTTGTATATGAAATTTGATTCAAGCCCTGCAGAGAATGAATTTGATCTTTCTTTATGATAATCAATATAACATCCACACTCTTCTCAAAATTCAGATTTCAAATAAACCTTCTGTTAATAGGTTTTGGGTTGTTAACCATGCAATGTACTCCCTTAAGGTTTCTGCAAATTATTGATCAACCAACGTACTTCCTTTCAATTTCCGCAATCCCAAAAACAAATTATACTTCAGCTTATTTAAAATCCAATCCACATAGTTTTTATGATTAAGAAATATAAATCATCCACACAATTAATCTATGCTGAAAATAAAGAGAGTAAGGGAAAGAGAGTGACACTAGGTTTTTTATGAGGTTCGGCTTATCCCCAGCCTATGTCCTCGCCTTAGGCAAATCGCCTAAGGATTCCACTATACCAGTTACTTTTCGGGTGGAACAAAACCATTGCACACTTCTTTAGTAGGCTATAGTAATTACCTCTTCAAGCGATACCCCACGCTTGGGCACTCCTTCAATAGGCTAGAGTAATCACCTCTCCAAGCAATACCCCACACTTGGTCAACGATCCAACAACTTGGAATTATCAAAAACAAGAAACAAGAGCTACGTATAATAATTCTTTCACACAAAGCAGATTAGTACAATTTCAATCACTATGCACTTCAGAATTTAAATATCAATATGAAATAAGATGAAGATGGAGATTAGATTTCACCAAGATTCCTTCTTAGATGAGAATCAGCAGTAAGAACAGATTAGGATGGATCAGTTCTTTTAGAAATTCAGCAATATCAAACGAGCAAAGATTTGAGCAAGAGTGAACAACAAGCCTTTTCAGCTTATAATCAACATTTCTATTTCTTGGTACATAAAATCAATAGCCTTGGAGGCTATTTATATACTTTTAAATGTAATTTACTTGGTCCCCAATCTTACTTGGAGTAGTGCCCAAGTTTTAGATAAGTTTAAACCCCAAACAATCAATTTTAAAATCTTTTCTGTTATAAAAAATTTGAATTTTATCGTGTAATAGCAGTCTGTTACTTTTGGTCAGGCGCCTGTCAACTTAAAACTTCTTTTAATTTCATAAGAAGAAAGGTGGCAGTCGCCTGGCAAAAATTTGTCAAGCTTCTCATTTTACCACTTCAGGAGCTTGTCAAGGTTTGGTCAGTAACCTGATGACCTTCTGTCTGTCCATCTTTAAAACTTTAAATATGTTAGCTGATTGAGGGTATTCAATCAAGCTTTTTTCTAGTTCAAAATACTATTTTTACGATTTCTTTGCAAAAACTCTTTTTGCTTCTCAAATCATGAAATTTTGTTTTGTTTACCAAAAAAATATTTTCCAAGATTAAAAATTAGGTCTCTAGGTCTCTTATCTAATGAGTTTCAACATATTTCAAGAGATATTTAAAATATGAAATACTTACAAAAAGATTTCTTAGGACATTTGACATTCTAAGTGCTTGAGTCTTCATGCTTGTTTTTCTTTGAGCTCTCTTGCTTTGCTTTTCTTTGGTTCTCTTGCTTGTCTTCAAGTTTTGATATATTTTAAACTTTTAGCAAGTCCTTTTGTAACATTCATGTTCTCATGTTCTTCAAGCTTTATTAAATCATCCTTGAATCCATGTTTTAAGCTTCATATGATCATCCTTCTTTGAGATATAAGTTTCATGAATCTTTTGAAACACTTGACCTTGTTTTCTCATAGTTGAGTCCTAAAATGTCATCACTTAACCAAATATGTTAAGTTCCACTTGTTTGTTATCATAAAAACAATATTTTAAGCCTTATATGGCCAACAATAGTCATATGTTAGATGGTATGAATTAAATATTCATGCTCAGCTTTTATGTTTTTGCTCAACACATCTCCCCATTTTTACATTACATCAATCAAAAGGAGAAGGTCATCAATAATCATATATAATAAGCATAAAATAGATAAAATGACTATTCATCATGCTAAATACAATAATCAAGAATCCCAAAATAGCATGAGAAACATCAAATGAGCAAAAATATCAGCTACACAGTTTAGTAATTAAACTGTTGTCAATCAGTCGATTGAAATAGAGGGGCAATCACCTGACGTTTTATTTATTCAAATTTTTCTCCAAACAGTAGAGCTTCAGTCAATTGGGCCTCAGAGAGTAAGTCACTTGACTTTACTAAACCAGGGAATTCTAGTAAGTCAGAGAGCAACCAGTTGACTAAGGGTAATATGTCAGTCGACTGTACTTCACTGTTTTTCACTTACCTGCTTTCCTCAACCATTTATCCTTGTTCCTTAAAAAAAAAAAAAAACTTCTTTATTATGCAATAAGCTCATTTGCTTTTGCATATGGATTTACCAATCTTCAAATATCTTTCCAAAGTGTCTGTTAAGGCATATAATTCTTTGAATTTAATTCTTTTGAAGCCTTGTACAATTTATCCTTTTATTGTGGCCAACAATGTCATTCTTATGTTCTCCTTGCAATATAATAATCAACAATAAGCTCAAAAACTTATTCTTAATATTTTCATAATCCATTCCAATCTATTCAATAGCCTTGTATTAATTCAGATTAAGTGATTTTCCATAGATAGAACAATGATAAATTTTCTACTTAGAATTTGGTGAATTCTCTAGATTTCTTAGTAGTAGCTTTTGATCTGATCAATGAGTGAAGACTTTTAAATATCCAACTTAATAATTTCAGAAGAATTCTTAGAGCATTTTTCTTCTTGAAAAATCAATTTCATTTTTCTTGCACTTAAAGATGAATATCATGTTGACTTATTAAATACTAAACTAGCTTAATTGCAGATTTTCACTTTGAAATTCTTTCAGTGTTTGATCACTTTAATAGATCTCTTTTAATTGGATCTTATGGATCTCAAGTATGTGCAAATAACAACATATGTTGTGCTCTTAAAAATTTTATCCTTAAGTATTCATGGATTATCTTTGACAATTCAACTAAGGTCACTTACTTTTGTCCATGAGAGATGAATTTTTTCGGTTATACTATCTCATTCCTTTATCTATAGTTGATATAGTGAATTATTTATCATGATATGCATAGTCAAGATAGACTTTTAGTTTATGCATTATATTCTCAAGGTCTCTAATATAGTAGACATATCTGTCAAGCACTATCTACTAACACAGCACACTAGATCTCTTCTTATATTAGAATAGACTGACTTTAAACTCTTATAGGTTGTTGACGTATCACTAGCCTATTTCATTTTAGTACAAATGAATCTTCTTTATTCCTAAATGAGGAATGACTAATCCTAATATCTTTGGTGACCTTAGTTTGTGAACTAGGCTTTTTATCTAGGTACATATACTTTCTTGGGTCTAAATGATTTAACAAGAAATGCTTCTTTTACTTTCCAAACCTGTTTAGTTTTCACACAATTTCTCTTTAATGGACATTCAAACTTTATGTGTCCCTTCTTCTTATATAGGAAGCATGTGGTGTGAGTGTAAGCATTTGAAGAGGAGCTAGCATAATCTTTGGAGGCTTTTGCAAAGTACCCCATATAGAGGTTTTTTTTTTTCCTTGTATTCTCAATTCCATTGAATCCTATGCCTTATTTATACAAAGACATTCTTTGTATTCCTACCATTTTATCAAGGTTTTCTTTTTCTCTAGTAAAATTATAGATGATTTTGGCTTGATCCTCAATTTTACTCTTAAGATCACAGATTTCCGAGTCTTGTATATTTTTACCCTTTACTTGCAGTATTACTATATTTTGAGACATTTTGTTGATTTTTCTTTCTAATTCAAATAAATACAGATTTTTTCATTTTTCATAGAAGATTGGGATTTTAGATCTTCCAATTATTTCATCACCTTTTCATTTTCGCTTTCTAATCTCTTGATTTTTAAATCCTTTTCTCTCTTAGCAAGAATTTTAGATTTTAATTCTTTTATTACAGCTTCATTTTTATTTTTTCAATGAAGTGTATTGTCTAGTCACATTAACTAGACTCTTATGAACCTTGAATAATACACTTTGTAGTTCTTCATAAGATGACATACTTTCAAAATTGGATTCATCAGATGAGCAAGATTCATTGCATGAATTATCAAAAGATTTGGACGAAGAAGTTTGTTTTTCATCATCATCCCATGTCATAAGGCAAGCGTTAGCAACCTCTTGGTTGCTTGATTCACTTTCTAAACTACTGGAACTTACATTGTCCCATATAGTGGCCTTCATTGCTTTTTCTTTTTTCTTTTTAGAGTCCTTCTTAAGCTATGGATAGTCTAGTTTATGTGTCCAACTTTTTTGCAATTATAGCATATAGGAGGTTCATTCCTTATTTCCTTTTTATTTGTTTCTTCTTTATCTGATTTGGAGTCTCGAAATTTTATTTTATTCTTCTTTCTAAGGATTTTTGCAATTCTCTTGGCCATGAGGGCTACATCATTTATATCCATTGTCTCTTCATCTTCATCACTAGAACTTTCATTTGAGGTTTTAAAAGCGATGGATTCCTTGGTTTTAGATTTTTTCTCTAATTATTTCATTTATTTCCATCTCATATGTGAGTAGGGTTCCTATTAATTCATCTAGGGAGGTATTTTTTAAACTTATTCCTTCAATTATTGCAATGGCCTTAGGTTCCCAAATTGGTGGAAATCCTCTGAGAATTTTTCGAATCATCTCATAAGTAGTGTAGTTTTTCCCTAATGCGTTTAGAGAGTTTATAATATGGGTGAACCTAGTGTACATACTAGTGATGGTCTCATCAAGGTTCATCTTAAATGCTTCATACTCGCTAGTGAGCATATCAATTCTACTATCTTTTACATCAATAGTTCCTTCATAAGTTACTTCAAGTTTATCCCAAATTTCTTTGGCTATTTTGCATGTCATGACCCTATTGAATTTGTTTACATCATGGGCGCAATATAGTGTATTCATTACACTTAAGTTTGTTTGTAGCATTTTTAAGTCATTATCAGTCATCTCTTTTTCTTCTTTTGGTATTTCTTTACTATCTACGGTTTTAGTGGGGATAAGGCCACCTTGTGTGACAACTTTCCATACTTTCCAATCCATAGTTTGTAAATAAATTCTCATTCTTTATTTCCAAAAAGTGTAGTTTACACTGTAGAAAATAGGTGGTCTAAATGAGGATTGACCCTTAGCAAAGGGAGATACACCTAGGTGTGCCATAGGGACCTTTGTGTAGCTTCTAGATTAATATTTACTACAACCCTACTCTAATACCAATTGAAAAGTAAGGTGAACTCCTAAGAGGAGGAGGGGTGAATTGGGTTTTTAAAATTTCTTTTAGAAAAATATGACCCTTTTTAAATCTTTAATTGATTTTAATTATACTTTTACAATCAACAACTCATCTCTTTATCAACCACCTAACTTAATAATTTATGTAAAGATAATTTTACCTAGTCAAAAATTTCAGATTTGATTTTATTTTTAACAATGAATAAGCAAGAATAACTTCAATGAATATTACCAATCTAAATTATCTTGTAAAATAGATAAGATACTCAGTTGTATATTCAACAATTTTAGCTTTTGAAATTTCAATTTGATTCAATCATAAACTCCTTGTTTTAAATCAATGTTCAATAATATTCCAACTTCTAGCAAATATTAAAACATCCACGCAGTTAATATATTTGCAGAAATTTAAAGAGATTTAGGAAGAGGAGAGATACACTAGATTTTTACAAGGTTTGGCCAGCGGCCTACGTCCTTGCCTCAAGCAACCGCTATGAGGATTCCAACTTTCTTTATTAGGCCAAAGTTACAACCTCTCTCCTTCTCAAGTAGAGTTCCCTCTCCAATGAGAATCCCTTCTCGTTAGGCAACGATTCAATCCCCTGAACAGTCAAAAATACAAAAACAAGAACAACTTTGTTTTGTACAAGAACAGTCTCAGTAAGAGCAAATTTGTACAATTAAAATCACAAGATGCTTCACCAATTGATTAATATAAAGAGATGAAGCTGAGAGTAAATATCACCAGAGTTCTTTGGATTTAGAAAATCTCAGTTAGTGCACAAGAACCGTGAGCTTTAATTCAGCAAAATCACAGTAGATACTTCAGCAAGAATATTAGCAAGAGCTTTGGAGAGTAGAAAGAATTTAGCTTGATTGCTTTTTGTAGGTGTATTTTTAATCTTAAGGTTTCACATGTATTTATAAATAGAAAAACCTTAATTTTTCATATTCCCCAAGTTTACTTGCAGTATTCCCCAAGTTTTCACAAACTTTGGGGTCGAAGTAATCAATCTTTGAAACTTTCCCTCGTTGTTTTAAATTTAAATAATTGAAGGTCAGTCGACTGAACTATCGGGGTCAGTCACTTGTGCCTTTATAATTTAGCAAAATTTCAAACACAGAATGGGGCCAATCACCTGATCCTGAAAGGTCAGTCACATGATGTTATTCTATTTTTATTTTTTTTTATTTTCTTGAGCATAAAATGCCAGTTGCCTGATGGTGAACCAGTAGTCACTTGAGCTTGCATTTTTCAAAAATTTTGATTTTCAATCACTTTAAAAATGTTAGTCAACTAATCTATCAAGTTCAGTATCCTGAACTAACAGCTTTTCAAAAACTTTGTTTTTTCATACTTTGGTCCTTAAATGAAACATAATTAAAAATATTTTTTGGGATTTTCAAAAGCTAGTCTCTAAGTCAATAAATATTCCTAGGAGCTTCAAACACTTATACTGAAAACATGCGAAGTACTTACATGAGACTTTTAAACAACTATGACACTGATATTCTTCATGTATAGCTTCTATTCTTCATGTTTAGCTTGACTTTAAGCTTTAACAGTTTTTAATTTCATAAGATCTTGCAACTTTAAGTTTGAGCTTTCAATAGACTTTGTCAAGCACTTTGATATTTGTCACTTGAGTCACTTGATTTTGATACTTGAGTTACCTGAAACATCATCACTTAACCAAATATGTTAAGTTGTCTTGATTTGTTATCATCAAAATAAGATTCGTAAGCCTTGTTAGACCAACAAAACCGAATGACCATTTTCATCAATTCTTACGATCTTAAGATGTGGAGAGTTATCACAAAGAGAGATTTTGAATTCAAGGATACCAAAGATGTACCTAAATAAATTAAGGAATTATCAGACAACGAATCAAGGTTAGCTCAATTCAATTTCAAAACTAAGAACTTCCTTTATTGTGCTGTGAGTGATGAAGAATACAACCGTATTTGCTAGTGCGTCACCACGAAGGAAATTTGAGATAAGCTCCAGGTAATGTACGAAGGTACATCACAAGTAAAAAAGTCTAAAATTTATATGTTAGTAAAATAATATGAAATGTTCAAAATGGAAGAGGGAGAGTCAATTACTTCCATGTTTACACAATTTACACATATAAATAATGGTTTGAAAGCACTTGGTAGGGACTACTTTTTGGAAGACAATATGTGGAAAGTGCTTTGTTCATTGTCAGAATCATGGCATGCAAAGTCTACAGCCATTGAAGAAGCAAAGGACCTTTCAAAGGTCACACTAGATGAGCTCATCAGGTCTCTCATAACCTATGAGATCAAAAAGAAAAATGCAGCACTTGAAGTGGAAAAACCGAAAAAGGCACCAGGGATAACCTTGAAGGCAGCAAGTCAAAAAGAAATTACGGAGGAAGAAGAAGAAAGTGACAATGAAGATGAAGTAGCTCTCCTCGCCAGAAGATTCATAATGTTCTTGTTCAACAAATGGGCTGGTAAGCAAAAGGAGAAGGGACAATCAAGCATGATGTGTTATAATTGTAAGAAGATCAAACACCGAATGACTGATTGTCTACAATTCAAAAATAAAGGCAACAATCAACAAGGAGACAAGAAGAAGTACAAAGCTATGTATGGAACCAGATGGGACGAGCTGGACATAATGTAATGACCCCTAAAATATATATACAATTAAAACATAATAATAATAATAATAATAATAATAATAATAATAATAATAATAATAATAATAATAATAATAATAATAAAATGGTCATTAAATTAATATCAATATAGAAGTGTTTTTTTGTAGGATCCTTGATTCCATGTTTGATGCCTAAGAAAAATCATGTCTTAGCGAGTGCTCATAAACCATTGCGACTCAGTCGTTCTTTGGAGATCGATCTGGTCAAAATGGAATTTCATAAGATAAACAGGGTAGACACTGTTTGTAAACGTAAATAAGTGCATATACATAAAATAATGTTTTGACTGACATAATTTGTAGAAATATATGATAAAATAATAATAATAATAAAAATAGGTACCCTATGCGGGACCCACATGACTAGGTGGGGCCCACATAAGTCTCAGACTCGAACTTGCTTCGGTATATTAACTACGATCTTCATGCGCCGAAATTCTTCACGTAATCCATATGTACCTATAGATAGCTACAAATTGAAATTTGTTTTGAGTGCATGTGCTTGTGTGGGGGTTGAACCATAGGACATAAGTCGATCAATTCTTTTCTACATCAGTGTTCTTGTATACACATCATAAATCTCGTAATATAGGTGATCATTCCCACCTCCAACACATGTGGGGCCCACATGAGTCCCGAAGTCGTGTGGGGTCGACACTAGTCTCAAAGATGTGTAGGGCCCATAAAATTGTGTGAGAACTATTGGAGTTACGTAGGTCCCACTTAAGTCTCGAAGTTTTGTGGGGCCCATAAGACCATGTGGGGCCCACATGAATTTTTGAAATTCAAACTTAATTTTTTTTAATATATATACACTAAAGCATAACTTAAAAATAATAACAATGATAATAATAATGATTTCAAAAAAATAATTAATTAAATGGGAGTGTCGGCAAACACTCCCATTTCCCCACATGATCCCCATCCCTATCCCATACTTAACCCATACCTAACCCATCCTATACCCATTCATTTATTTTTAAAAAAATTATAATTTCACCCCTCTCCCCACACTTTTACAAATTCTATTTTCGTCCTCAAATTTTTCCTATAAATAGGAAGCTCTCAACCTTTATTTTTTACAAAAGTTTTCCAAAGGAAGAGAAGGATTAGTGAGTGAAAGAATTAGTGGTGGAGGGAGAATTTTTGCTAAAATTAAAATTCTCGCTCACCCACTCTTTCTGATCTCATTTTTAGAGATATTCGTTGTGATCATATCACAAGGTTAAGTAAAAGGTAATTAAATTTGATTAAGTTATATTTTTATTTAAAATTTATACCCAAATTTATTTGTAGGTAAATTTTGATTATGTTAGTTATTTTCATAAAATTCTCATGAGTTTATTTTAACGTACATTTAATTATACCGATTTTATCTTTAATATACTTGCGTTTATTTTTGAGTTAAGAAATGTTCTAAACCCCTCGAGTATTTTACAACATTAATTTCTATTCGAGAAAATGTTTTTAATACGAAAATTGTGTGGCATGAGTTTATTTCTACATTACATATTTTATGAAAATATGAGTAAAAATAATATTTTTATGATATTATTTTAATTTTATAAATTACATAATAAGATGTTTTCAAAACCCCTTATGGATCAGACGATACTAAAAATTACGAATAATCGGTACCGCAGCTTAAAGTTTAAACGGATCAGAGTACACCCACACTATTTACAGAGTGATTTTATATGGTAGTGAATTTCTCTTGAGTGGACACCTGGGTCGGACCAGGGTTTAATAGGGAAAATCTCACTTAATGATTACGTACATTGATTTAGTTTGGCCGACCAGCCAGCTAAGTCTTATTTTCAGACCGCACAACCCAGTCATGAGGGTAAACATGACTTATAGCTAACATGCCTAAGGGTGATTTTTACAATATATGCTTATATATATTTAATTACGTGTACATAGTTATTGATAATTTGAAGGAAAAGTATATGTTTATATGAATAGTGTTATTCTTGTGCCTAAATGATGATATAAAGGAAACGTATAAGGAAAAGTATATATATGTATATATAATTAAATATTATAGTTACAGTTTTAAAGTTAAAAGTTTAATTTAACAGTTACAATATATGGTTATAAAATTTTACTGCTATAGTTGATGGTAAAAGTTTTATCCACAAATTTTTAAATTTACATTAATTTTAAAAGCAATTTTTGCAACGCCCCGGACCCGCCATGTGGGGCCCGGAGTGTTATGAGATCAATACACGTCTCTGATACCATTCACGTGGCGGAAAATAATAAAACAACCTCAAAATTAATACACTAGAGGTCTATATTTGTACATCAACAAACTTATATCATACAACAACGTTCACCATATTAGAAAACCTGGATGAAATATAATAAACATAAAAACTAAAAACACAACTGTTCTGGTACTACTCACAAAACTACCCAAACCTAGAGCTATCTAAGCTCGATCACCTGGATAACCTGAAAAGATTTAACCAATGACGGTGTGAGACACCTTTCAGTAAGGAAGAAATAGTTTATAATAATGTGTGGCTAAAGTGTTTAATATATATTTAAAATATCCATCCAAATGCATTCACGATCCACAAGCAGCCCAAAATATCCTGCTCATAATCACAACATGGCCAACGTCTTTGTCATCCAATCACATGCCCACAATCATAAATATTTTACTGATAATTCCCGAGAATAGAGTGTCTACTCGCCCATACAAGTAGATTTCCTCTGCTCTAGTGCTAATACCAGGGCACTCACCTTTCTCAATAAGCAACTGGACCTACTCTTTCAAGAATCTCGAATGGTCCAATATACCTAGGGCGTTGCTTACCCTTCCTCCCAAACCTCATAACCCCCTTCATCGGTGCCACCTTCAGAAACACGTGATCTCCTGCGTCAGAATCCAATTCTCGTTGACGAGTATCTGCATAACTCTTCTGCCGGCTTTGTACTGTTCTGATCCTATCCCTAATGAGTCTGACTTTGTAAAAACCCGAAAATTTAAAAGGATTAAACTAATTTGAAAAAAAATATAAATAAAATAACAGATAAATAAATAAAAGGAATGGCGTGGGAAAAAGAAGAAGAAAAAATTTTAAATAAAGAAATTAAATTAAATTAAGATAAATTAAATAATTAAATAATTAGTTATTAAATTAAATATTTTTACATTGGATTTAAAAAAAAACTAATTGAAATAAAAGAATATATATATAAAAGATAAGTATAAGATTAGTTTAATTATATATAAAGTAATCTGAAGAGAGTAAGAAGAAAGAAGAAAGAAGAATAGAAGCAGGAGACACGCCCCCCACCCCACTGAATATTTCTTTCCTACGTGTTTGTCTCCCTCTCTCTCATTCTCCCAATTTCTCGACGAGTTTGCGATGGATTGGGAAATGGAAGGTGTCGTTGGAATCCTGGTTCCGCTGCCGACATTTCTACTGGAGCAAATTTTTCATGGGAACGACTTAGGTACTACTCCTAGGGAGAGGTAATTTTTCTCCATTTTCTCAATTTCATTGTTAATATGCGGTTAAATCGATGAATGGACACCACCATGGGGCACTAGTCATCGTCGTCGTCATTTTGGTGTAGGTAATTTTCCAATTTGAATTTTATAGGCCCTACTCCAAAGCGAGAGTGAGATTTGGAAAATTTGGCAATTTGACTAAATTTAAGGGTATTATTATTTTTTTAGGAATTATGACCCTAGGAAATATTTAAATAATATTTTATTCATGAATAATTTATTGGAACTAGGAATTTAATTTCAGGGTCCGGGTGAGTGCCGCAGGCATCTTTTCAGGGTCCCTGTTGGCGTAGTTCAAGAAACAAGGTAAGAGAAAAAATATATATTAAATCAGAATTTTTATGAATTTAATGGAAAAATAAATTGTGTTATATGTACGTGTATATGTTTCAGTATGGGTAAAATGCCAATTGTTTAAATTATATTTTTTTTTCGAGTTTAGGGCTGTTTATTATATATGTATGTGTGAAAATGAACTGATGAAAGTGGAAAAATATTTTCAGAATATTTATGTAAGACATGAAAGGTATTTTTAGTATATAAACATTAAATGTTAGTTGACTTATTTTACATGCAGTGTATGAATTTTATTGCTAAATTGTGTGGTATGAGTAAATAGAATGTTATGTGCAAATATATGTTAAATGTATGAGACGCAGGCTAAGTAAGTAAAACAATGAGAATAAAATATGAAATGGACAATGTTGCCTGTGTATGTTAAATGCAACCATGTAAAGGTACAACAGCTAAAAACCGAGTTAGTAGATTTAGCTCATTTCTATGTGGACTAACTGATGACAGCTAAAAAGAGTCGTGTTAGCAGATTCTAGTGCATTTCTATGTGAATTAACAAATGACAGCTAAAGAGCGGTTGTAGTACAAAGGAATGAAATGAAAATGTTATGAAATGAAATGACAAGAAATGACAATGCAATGAATTGAAATGTGAAATGTGAATGATACAAAGGGGAAAGAGTCACTTAAAGTGAAATGAAATGCAAAGTTATGTTATGAACAGAAATGAATGTACATGAATGTACAATGACAGAAAAGAATGATGTATTATGATATTAGAAGTATGTATGTACGTAGAACATGTTACGATTGGGCGAGGCGTACCTTTCGCCTGAGGGCTTGCTGAGTAAGGTGAGTGCACTAGTAGCTACATATATGATAGTAGCCGCATAATGTACTAGGGCAGAGGGAACCTACTTGTATGGGCGGGTAGATTTCCCTATCCTTAGGGCCTTCGTCGATAAACTTTTATATGAATTGTGTGAGTACGAGATCAATTTATCACTTGAGGGCTTACTGAGTAAGGTGAGTGCCTTGGTATGCTTTAGCTGCTACCTTTGGGTTGCCTAAATATCATAGCAGAGGGGTGCTACTTGTATGGGCCGGTAATCATCCCAATCCTTGGGTAATCTTGTGGGTTAAACATTTGCATGTGTTTGATTAGGATCAGGAAATGATTTCAGAAATTATGTTAGAGATTTTCAAATGTTAAATATTATGTTATATATAAACTCATGTTGGCCACACACTGTTTTAATATATAGTTTTTTCCTTTACTGAGATGTGTCTTACCCAAATATGAATTTATCTTTTTTTTTTTTTCAAGATTTCCTTGAGATCGAGCTTTGAGAGCTCGAGGTTTTTATAGTATTATTGGGATATAGAAAGAGAAAAGGGTATATTTCTATGTTAATTTTGGGGAATGTAAATATTTATGTTTTATGTCTGTATGTTTTAAGGCTATTGACTAAGGAATGATTGTGAAAATACTGAATTATTTTGGGAGTTATGTAGATTTATGGAAATGCAGGTGATGGATGATTTAATATAGATTATAGTTAGAATTAGTAAACTTTGGTGTTATGTTATATAGAGATTATGATTATGTTTTCCGCTGCTTATGTTATGGAATATGATTTAGCAGGGATATGATCAGGTAAAACGCACCGGGCCCGGATTTAAGAATTCGGGCATTACAAACTTTATCTTGAGTTTTCTGTATCAGCTCTGGCCCCAATATCTGTCTCTCCCCAATCTCATCCCAGTATAGCAGGGATCGACACCTCTTGCCATACAGCGCCTCATTCGGTGCCATCCCAATGCTGACTTGGTAGCTATTGTTATACCCAAACTCGACCAGTGGCAAATACTGTATCCAACAACCTCCAAAGTCCAGCACACATGCTCGTAGCATATCATCCAGAATTTGTATTGTCCTCTCTGTCTGCCCATCTGTATGAGGATGAAAAGATGTGCTGAATGACAACTAAGAACCCATGACCCTTTGCAGACTCTTCCAAAAACGAGATGTGAACCGTTGGTCTCTGTATGAAACTATGGACACTGGGATGCTATGAAGCCTAACAATCTCCTAGATGTATAACTCAGCCAATCTGTCCATGGAGTAGCTAACTCTGATTGGCAAAAAGTGGGCAGTTTTCATCAGTCTATCCACCACTACCCAGATAGCGTCCTATCCATGCAATGTCGGCAGCAATCCTGTGACGAAATCTATTGCTATATGCCCCCACTTCCACTCAGGAATGTGGAGTGGCTACAATGATCCCGCTGGTCTTTGATGCTCATCCTTCACTTGCTTGCACCTCAAACATTGATCCACATACTGAGCTTTCTCCCTCTTCACGTTACTCCACCAGAAGGACTCTCAAAGATTCCTATACATTTTAGTACTACCTGGATGTACAGTATATAGGGACTGATGCGCTTCCTCCAGAATAACTTTATTGATATTAAGGTCAGCAGGAACACATAGTCTGGTAAGAAACCTCAAGGCTCCATCATCTAAGATGCTGAACTTTGTTTCCTGACCATTTTGTACCTTCTCCATAAGCTCTATTAGTTCTACATCATTTCTCTGGGCTACTTTAATCCTCTCCTATAGAGTCAGCTGCAAAACCAAGTCTACAATAAATGCCTGGGGATTGCCCTCTACCAGCTCCACACTGAGCCTCTCTAGATCCATCTGGATCGGATGCTGAATCTCCACTGAAGATATAGATGCATCCACAGATTTTCGACTCAACGCATCAGCGACCACATTAGCTTTTCCTGGGTGGTAGCTGATAGTGCATTCGTAATCCTTTATTAGCTCCAGCCATTTCCTCTGCCTCATATTTAATTCCTTCTACATGAAGAAATTCTTTAAGCTCTTATGATCAGTAAATATCTCACACCTACCCCCATATAAATAGTGCCTCCAAATCTTCAGTGCATAAATAACCGCTGCCAACTCCAGATCGTGGGTAGGATAGTTCTTCTCATATTCCTTCAATTGTCGTGAGGCATAAGCTATCACTCTCCCTCGATGCATCAACACATAGTCGAGCCCTTTATGGGACGTATCACTGTAAATAACGAACCCTTTTCTCCTGAAGAAATCATCAACACAGGTGCAGTGATGAGTCACTGCCTCAACTCCTGGAAGCTCTGTTCACATTCATCAGACCACTCAAACTTCACTCCCTTCTTGGTCAATCTGGTAAGTGGGCCTGATAGTCTAGAGAAGCCCTCAACAAACCAGCGGTAGTACCCATCCAATCCCACGAAACTCTTGATCTCGTGCACGTTCTTTGGTCATACCCAGTCTACTACCACCTCAATCTTGCTCGGATCAACAGAAGTACCACCCCTAGACATAATGTATCCAAGGAAGGTAACCTGTTCTAACTAGAGCTCGCACTTCTTGAGCTTCGCATATAGCTTCTTTTCTCACAACACCTGCAGCACTATACTTAGATGCTCCTCATGCTCCTCTGGGCTCTTCGAATACACCAGTATATCATCAATAAATACTACCACAAACTAATCTAAATACTGGTGAAAAACCTTGTTCATCAAATCCATAAACACTACAGAGCATTCGTCAAACCAAACAGCATAACTAGAAATTTATAATGACCATAACATGTTCTGAATGCCATCTTTGGAACATCTTTCGCTCTGAATTTCACCTGCTCGTACCTAGAGCATAAGTTTATCTTCGAAAAGATCTGTGTCCCCTGTAACTGATCAAACAAATCATCGATGCGTGGGAGCGGGTATTTATTCTTGATAGTTACTTTGTTTATTTCTCGATCGTTGATGCACAACCTCATCGAGCCATCCTTCTTCCTCACAAACAAAACCGGTGCTCCCCAGGGCGACACACTGTGCTGAATAAACCCCTTGTCTAACAGTTCCTGCAAATGTTCTTTCAATTCTTTCAGTTCTACCAGTGCCATTCTATAGGACGCCTTCGAAATTGGCTCTATCCCCAGAACTAGATCAATAACAAACTCTACCTCACGATCAGGAGGTAGTACCGAAAAATCCTCGAGAAATACATTAGTAAAATCCCTCACCACTGGGATATCCTCCACCCTCAGCTCCCCTTCTAATACTGCCTTCACACAGGCTAAATATCTCTGACAGCCTCCTGATAGCAACCTACATGCCTGAATAGCATATAGTAAATGAGGTGGGGTACGCACACGTGATCTCACAAATCTATACTCCTGTCCCCCTGGAGGTCTGAATACTACCACTTTCTTGATGGCAATCAATGCTAGTAGAGTGGGCAGCTAGTCAATCCATACCCAAGATCATCTCAAACCCATGTATGTCTAGGACCACCAGATTAGCTAACAAAGACCTCCCCTAAATATCCACTGGACAGTCCATGAGTACCTTTCTACATATCCTAACAGTCTTAGTCAATGTAGCAACAGACAAACTAATATCTAACTACTGAGGCTCAAACCCACACAACTTAACATATTCTCTGGTGATAAAAGAATGAGTCACCCCAGGATCAAATAAGACAGTAGCTTTAAATTCCAGTATTGAAACAGTTCCTGTCACCACCTCTTCTGCAGCCTCAGCATCTCTCGGCGTCAGTGCATAACTCGCGCTGGAGCAGTATTCCTCTTCTGTCCCCCTTGAGGCGCCTGATAGCCTCCTTTATATGGTTGAGGAGCAGCCGCTACCGTTGGCGGTGCCTAATAGTTCCTTGTGATATGGCTAGACTGGTGGCACTAATAGTAGACCACCTCCCTCGCTCGGCACTCTCCTGGGTGCCTCCTCAAACATCTGAGACAAGGAGGGAGCATCTGTCTACCTTGTACTGCTCACTCTACTCCTCCTTGTCTTCATCCTCCTCTAGTATCATATCCACTCCATGGTCCTCGACTAGGCCCAGCCTGAAAATCCAAAGGCAGGGGCCTCTTCCTCTAGCTCTGGGCTGCTGCACCTCTCTGTATGCTGCTCTCAATCACTGCAGCTCTGTCCACTATCTCCGAGAAGGTTTGAGCTCGGAAACCTACCACCTGCTCATACAGATTCTGCCTCAAACCCTCCTCAAACTTCCTCGCCTTCCTCTCCTCATATGGCCCCTTATACGAGGAAAATCGGGACAGCTCAACAAATCTCGCTTTATATTGCTGCACCGTCATAGACCCCTGTGTCAGATATAGAAACTCCCATGCCTTTGCGCTCCTGACCGTAGTGGGAAAATACCGCTCAAAGAAAATCTCTTTGAAGCGACTACACGTCATCGCTACAGGGTCAAACCTCTGCTCTTCAAGTAATCTCACTGACCTCCACCATTGCTTTGCTTCCCCGGTCAATTTAAATGTGGCAAATAATACCCTCTACTCGTCTGTACATTAAAGGACTACCAGTATATCCTCTATATCCTGAACCCAGTTCTCTGTTACCAATGGGTCCGCTCCTTCAGCAAAAACGGAAGGCGCATATGCGTAAATTGCCCGATCGTGCAGCTCCGCTCCCCTAAGCTTTTGGCCATCTCATCCATCACCAGCTGAGTGACGCTATGCAACACTGTATCAGGGTCTGCACCACCCATACTGGAAGGCTCTGCTCCATCACCTCCCGCATTCGTGTTGCTATTTCCCGGATCCATCCTGCAAAAGAAACATCTAATCTCAGCGTACAATCACTATCACACAACTCATACACTACAATAACTCATAAATTACTCTTCTATCCACATCCTTAATCCCCATTTAAGATTCAGTCCTACCACTCAAAAAACAAGACCCAACGATAGTATCCATGGTGTTCTTGAAATCGTCACCCTAGGAAAAACACAGAAACAACCCTGGTACTCCTGTCTCTAGGCCGCAAGTTAGAATCCTAAATTCTCACCTCATCCTCTAACAATCACTAACTCACATCTCAATCTACCCATCTCCTATTTTCCTCAAAATCCACTCATATACTCTGGTATTGTATTCCGCTATCTACTAAAGTCTACAGAACCCTAGCAACCTAGGCTCTGATACCAAACTATGACGCCCTGATTTTCGAATAATTTATTTTATAAACAATAATAAATAATTTACACGTTATCAACAACATCC
Organism: Malania oleifera; assembly: GCF_029873635.1. Lineage (NCBI taxonomy): Eukaryota > Viridiplantae > Streptophyta > Magnoliopsida > Santalales > Ximeniaceae > Malania > Malania oleifera. The sequence goes on along the minus strand of NC_080418.1, from coordinate 69,603,452 downwards.
ATAAATCGGCCACGTCAACAATCCTTCTATCATTCATATAACCCGACCCACATTGGGTATCGGGTAAAAAGTCATTTTATTTATAAAACCTAACAGCGGAAGACAGTATATTTATATCATCCAAAATACTAACATACATATTTACACAATACTATCTCATACCAAAAACGATACAACCCTAGGGAATCACACCTCCCTAGTCCAAACTCACCTTGTATATCAGGGTTCCAGCTCCCTACTATTACGGAGCTCTATCACCTGGTCTATCCATGTTCCTTGAAAAATTTAGATAATTTGGGTGAGACACATCTTAGTAAGAAGGAATAAATTATTTACAGTGTCTGGCCATATGAGTTCAGTTATAATATGCTTTACATTTCAAAATCACATTTAACCTGAGGAAATACACTTGCAAATATATTCTTATAGTCATATAGATATACAACACAAACTTTTATAAGCTTTAAAAATCATTTCTAAAAATCAATCATTCCAACACATTTTTACTTGCGAAGTTCTTAAGAATAGGGAAGATTACAAGCCCATATAGGCAGCTTCCCTCTGCCCTAACACGTTATACAACCGGGTATGGCCACATCTGATACCTATCCGGGCACTCACCTTACTCAATAAGCCCTTAGGCGGAGAGTTTCACTCTGCCTCAATTATTTATGTCATTAACTCACACAGTTCATTTCTTATATTTAACATTCTTTATTTCTCAATTTCCATTATTTCTTTCATTTCTTATTTTAGCCAATTTTATCATTCTTTCACTTTCCGTTTTCATTTTACTTTTCGGCTCATGAGTGTCCTTAGCATTAAATACCAACATCGCATCTGCAACTCATGGCCACCCTGAGGATCTTTCTATCCACGTCATGCTTCCCCTAATAGTCAAGGTTGTGCGGCCTGAAGGCTGGATCTAACCTCGGTTGGCCGACCCAGTTAGATCAAAGTATCATATCATATATCGTTCCTGTAGTACGACTGGCCAGCCTATAACCCTAATCCGAACTTAAGGAACCCAACAATCCTACAAAATGGCTTAGTCGACTATCATGCCACATGCTCCAAGAGTCTGTGTGGTTGCACTAACACCACTAGCAACGGTACTGTACTCAACATCATAACCATCCATCAGGGTTCACTACCACATACCCGCAATCATTATGCGGTATTGACATTTCATCAATCATATTCCAATATATTACAATTCAATTCAATATAAATATTCTCATCTGTTTCTATGCACATTTCATCATCTCGTAATAATATATATCATATTTCACGTATTTTTATATTTTCCCAAAATACTCATACCAATAATTTGTACAAACTCATTTCTCACGTAAATAATTTCCACTCACATATAAATACCACATTTCATTATTTTTTACTAATTGTATCAATTATTCTCACTTCAATATTTTCTTAGAAAATACCCATCATTATATTTCACATTTTTCAACACATGTCATGTGCTACACAATTTTCATCTAATATTCATAATATATTAATTTCAAACTCCAAAGCATCACAAATTAATATTACTCAAATGTCATACAATTTATCTGATATTTATATCGTAATGATTTTCAGGCAAAATACAATATGCTCATTTTCATATATTAATTCAAACGGTAATTTTAAAAATACAGTTATAATTTATTCCACTTACCTGACTTACTGAAAGTCTCGTTAGGACCCAAATCTTACGCCCTTGGCGCCCGAAACTTAACTCCTGCAATTTACATTTTTCCCAAAGTAATTAACCTATTTCCCCAAAATAATACCCATCTAACCTTCCATAGGCCTCATATACCTCAAATTAACATTGAAACTAATATTTAGCACCCCCCCCCAACTTAATTTTCTAGAATTTTGCATGCGAGTCCCAAAATTACACTCGCGGCGCTCACCCGAGCCCTAAATTTTAGAAATCCTACTTCAACCCCAGATGTTCAATATTTTAACATGCCTAAATTAATCCTAATTAATTAAAAATAAGCCCCTTAATAACCCCCGTACCCCAAATTTGGGGTTTTTTCCTCGACGACCCCACGAGAATTATGTCCACTAGACTTGTAGAGAATCATCCCTAGATTCTCGTGGTGGTGTCTGTTCATCAATCAGGCTTATAATTTGCAAGAAATTAAAAAAAAAAAAAAGGGAAATTGGCTTACCCCTAGAGATACGTCCACGCCGCTCCTACCACTGATCCGCTCCGGTAAAATTGACAGCAGCGGAGAATGGAGTTCAACGATATCTTTTGATTCTCGATTAGGCGAGAATCCGCCACGTAACTGAGAAGAGAGGGAGAGAGAATGAGAGGAGTGAGAGAGAGTTCAATTGGGGGGGCTCTGGACCTGCGTAGAGACCCTCTCTAGTCTCTCTCTTTTTCATTTCTTATGTTCCTTTAGGATTCTTCCTGAAGGATGGATAGTAATAATAATAATAATAATAATAATAATAATAATAATAATAATAATAATAATAATAATAATAATAATAATAATAAATTATATTATATTTTATTAATCAAAGTAAAAATAAATTTTAATTATTATTTTTTTCTTTTTTTTATAAATTTAATTAACTAATTAATTAATTAATTTTTTGTTTCTTTTATTTTTTATTTTTTTTAGGGAATCACTCTGCCAATCTTGTATAGCTCTTTTTGGGGTTATTACATTCTCCCCTCCTTATAAAAATTTCGTCCCCGAAATTTGTTATTCGTTTGCTTTTCATCCTTAGAGAGAAACACCCCAATTTTATTAATTATCCTCACTTATGGTGAAGGAATACCGTGGTTACAACAAGGGTTCTGGGAGATTACAACTTTTCCAAAATTCTCCCAAAGTCATTCATATTTCAAAACTAAAAACTCTATCCATCTTATGTTACACTACACAAATAAAAATATACAATATTATTCCATTCACTTGACTGGCTCAACTCTAAACTCCACTGAATAAGTGTGGATATTTCTGATGCATCTAATCCTCTAGGTCCCAGGAAGCTTCCAAAACTACATGATTGCACCACAAAAATTTTACCAATGGAATCTTCTTCGTGCATAGCTCCTGTTTCTTCTAGTCAAGAATCTGCACTGGCACTTCCTTATAAGCTAAAGTATCACCCAACTCTAGTACTTCATAGCTGATCACATGGGAGGGGTTTGGGACATATTTCCTCAGCATAGACATGTGGAATACGTCATGGATCCTAGACAGGACCTGTGGTAAAGCCAAACGATAGGTAACTGGACCTACTCTTTCAAGAATCTCAAATGGTCCAATATACCTAGGGCACAACTTACCCTTCCTCCCAAACCTTATAACCCCCTTCATCGGTGCTACCTTCAGAAACATGTGATCTCCTGCGTCAAACTCCAATTCTTGTAGGTGAGTATCTGTATAACTCTTCTTCCAGCTCTGTGCTGTTCTGATCCTGTTCCTGATGAGTCTGACTTTATCCTGAGTTTGCTGTTTCAGCTCTAGCCCCAATATCTATCTCTCCCCGATCTCATCCTAGAATAGCGGAGATCGGCACCACTGGCCATACAACGCCTCATATGGTGCCATCCCAATGCTAGCATGGTAGCTATTGTTATACGCAAACTCGACCAGTGGCAAATACTGCATCCAACGACCTCCAAAGTCCAGCACACATGCTCGTAGCATATCCTCCAGAATCTGTATTATCCTCTCCGTCCGCCCATCTGTCTGACGATAAAAAAATTGTGTTGAACGACAACTGAGAACCCATGGCTCCTTACAAACTCTTCCAAAAATGAGATGTGAACCGTGGGTCTCTGTATGAAACTATGGACACTGGGACGCTATGAAGCCAAACTATCTCCTGGATGTATAACTCAGCCAATCTGTCCATGGAGTAGCTAACTCTGATCGAAAAAAAGTGGGTAGCCTTCGTCAGTCGATCCACCACTACCCAGATAGCGTCCTGTCCATGCAATGTCGGCGGCAATCTTGTGATGAAATCCATTGCTATATGCTCCCACTTCCACTTAAGAATGTGGAGTGGCTGCAATGATCCCGCTAGTCTCTGATGCTCACCCTTCACTTGCTAGCATGTCAAACATGGATCCACATACTAGGCTATCTCCCTCTTCATGTTACTCCACTAGAAGGACTCTCGAAGATCCCTGTACATTTTAGTGTTACCTAGATGTACAATATATAAGGACTGATGTGCTTCCTCAAGAATAACTTTCTTAATATCAGGGTCAGCAGGAACGCATGGTCTGGTACGAAACCTCAAGACTTCATCATCTGAGATGCTGAACTCTGTTTCCTGATCATCCTGTACCTTTTCCATAAGCTCTATTAGTCCTGCATCATTTCTCTAGGCTACTTTAATCCTCTCCTGTAGAGTCGGCTGCAAAACCAAGTCAGCAATAAATGCCTGGTGATCGCCCTCAACTAGCTCCACATCGAGCCTTTCTAGATCCATCTGGATCGGATGTTGAATCTCCACTATAGATATAGATGCATCCACTGATTTTCGGCTCAACGCATCAGCGACCACATTAGCTTTTCCTGGGAGGTAGCTGATAGTGCAATCGTAATCCTTTATTAGCTCCAGCCATCTCCTCTGCCTTTTATTTCATTCCTTCTGCATGAAGAAATACTTTAAGCTCTTATGACCTGTAAATATCTCATACCTATCCCCATATAGATAGTGTCTCCAAATCTTCAGTGCGTAAACAACTGCTGCCAACTCCAGATCGTGGGTAGGATAGTTCTTCTCATATTTCTTCAACTATCATGAGGCATAGGCTATCACTCTCCCTCATTATATCAACACACAACCGAGCTCTTTATGGGACGCATCACTGTAAATTACAAACCTTTTTCTCCTGAAGAAATTGTCAACACGGGCGCAATGATAAGTTGTTGCTTCAACTCTTGGAAGCTCTGTTCACATTCATCAGACCACTCGAACTTCACTCCCTTCTTGGTCAATCTGGTAAGTGGGCCTGACAGTCTAGAGAAGCCCTCAACAAACCTATGGTAGTACCCAGCGAATCCCAGGAAACTCCTGACCTCGTGCACATCCTTTGGTCGTACCCAGTCTACTACCGCCTCAATCTTGCTCGGATCAATAGAAATACCACCCCTGGATATAACGTGTCCAAGGAAGGTAACCTGTTCCAACCAGAACTCGCACTTCTTGAGCTTCGCATATGGCTTCTTTTCTCGCAACACCTGCAGCACTATACTCAAATGCTTCTCTGGGCTCTTCAAATATACCATTATATCATCAATAAATACTACCACAAACTAATCCAAATACTGGTGAAAAACCATGTTCATCAAATCCATAAACACTGCAGGAGCATTCGTCAAACCAAACGTCATAACCAGAAATTCATAATAACCATACCATGTTTTGAATGCCGTCTTCGGAATATCTTCCGCCCTGACTTTCACCTGCTCGTACCCAGAGTGTAAGTCTATCTTCGAAAAGATTTGTGTCCCCTGTAACAGATCAAACAAATCATCGATACATGGGAGCGAGTATTTATTCTTGATAGTTACTTTGTTTATTTCTCGATAGTCGATGCACAACCTCATCGAGCCATCCTTCTTCCTCACAAACAAAATCAGTGCTCCCCAGGGCGACACACTGGGCTGAATAAACCCCTTATCTAACAATTGCTGCAACTGTTCTTTCAATTCTTTTAGCTCTGCTGGTGCTATTCTATACGAAGCCTTCGAAATTAGCGCTGTCCCTAGAATTATATCAATAACAAACTCTACCTCATGATCAGGAGGTAGTCCAGGAAAATCCTCAGGGAATACATCAGGAAAATCCCTCACTATTAGGATATCCTCACCCTTAGCTCCCCTTCTGATATTGCCTTCACACAGGCTATATATCCCTAACAACCTTCTGATAGCAACCTACATGCCTGAATAGCAGATAGTAACTGAGGTGGGGTGCGCACATGTGATCCCACTAATCTGTACTCCTGTCCCCCTGGAGGTCTAAATACTACCACTTTCTGATGGCAATCAATGCTAGCAGAGTGGGCAGCTAGCCAATCCATACCCAAGATTCTCTCAAACCCATGCATGCCTAGGACCACCAAATTAGCTAACAAAGACCTCCCCTGAATATCCACTCGACAGTCCCTGAGTACCTTTCTACATATCCCAAAAGCCCCAGTCGGCGTAGCAATAGACAAACTAATATCTAACTATTGAGGCTCAAACCCACACAACCTAACATATTCTCGGGCAATATAAGAAATTGTCACCCCAGAATCAAATAAGACAGCAGCTTTAAATGCCAATATTGAAACAATACATGTGACCACATCTTTTGCCGCCTCAACATCTCCCGACGTTAGTGCATAAATTAGCGCTGGAGCAGTGTTCCTCCGCTGTCCCCCTCGAGGCACCTAATAGCCTCCTCTATATGGTCGAGGAGCAGCCGCTACCACTGGCGGTGCCTGACAGTTCCTCGCAATATGCCTAGGCTGGTGCCACTTATGTAGACCACCTCCCTCGCTCGGAATTTTTCTGGGTGCCTCCTCAAACTTCTAGGACAATGAGGGAGCATCTATCTACCCTGTACTGCTCGCTCTCCTCCTCCCCATCATCATCCTCCTCTAGTATCATATCTCCTTCATGGCCCTCGACTGGGCCCTGCCTGAAAATCAGAAGGGGCGAGCCTCTACCTCTGGTTTTAGGCTACTGCGCCTCTCTATATGCTGCTCTCAATTACCGCTGCTCTGTCCACTATCTCCAAGAAGGTCTGAGCTCGGAAGCCTACCACCTACTCATATAGATTCTACCTCAGGCCCTCCTCAAACTTCCTCGTCTTCCTCTCCTCATTTGGAACCATATACGGGGCAAATCGGGATAGCTCAAAAAATCTCGTTGCGTACTGCGGCATCGTCACAGACCCCTGTGTTAGATATAGAAACTCTAATGCCTTTGCACTCCTGACCGTACTGGAAAATACCGCTCAAAGAAAATCTCCCTAAAGCGACTCCACATCATCGCTACAGGGTTAAGCCTCTGCTTCTCAAGTAATCTCACTGACCTCCACCACCGCTTTGCTTCCCCAGTCAATTTAAATGTGGAAAATAATACCCTCTACTCGTCTGTACATGAGAGGACTACTAGTATATCCTCTATGTCCTGAACCCAGTTCTCTGCTACCAGTGGGTCTGCTCCTCCAATAAAAATGGGGGTCGCATACTCGTGAACTGCTCGATCGTGCAGCTTCGCTCCCCTGTGCTCCTGGCCATCTTAGCCATCACCTGCTGAGTGACGCTACGCAACACTACGTCAGGGTCTGCACCACCCATACTAGAAGGCCCTATTCCATCACCTCCCGCATTCATGTTGGCGTTTCCCGAATCCATCCTGCAAAGGAAACATCTAAACTCAGCGTACAATCACTATCACACAACCTATAGACTGCAATAACTCATAAATTACTCTTCTATCCACATCCTTAATCCCCATTTAAGATTCAGTCCTACCACTCAGAAACAAGACCCAGTGATAGTATCCATGGTGTTCCTGAAATTGTCACCCCAGGAAAAACACAGAAAAAACCCTGGTACTCCTGTCTCTAGGCCGCAAGATAGAATCCTAAATTCTCAACACATCCTCTAACAATCACTAATTCACATTTCAATCTACCCTTCTCTTATTTTCCTCAAAATCCACTCCTATACTCTGATATTGTATTCAGCTATCTACTAAAGTCTACAGAACCTAGCAACCTAGGCTATGATACCAAACTGTGCTCCCCCGATTTTCGTACAATTTTTTTTATAAACAATAATAAATAATTTACACATCATTGACAACATCCATAAATCGGTCACGTCAATAGTCCTACTATCATTCATACAACCCAACCCGCATTGGGTACCGGGTAAAAAGTCATTTTATTTATAAAACATAATAGCAGAAGACAATATATTTATATCATACAGAATACAATATCCAGAGTACTAACATACATATTTAAACAATACTATCTTATACCAAAAACGATACAACCCTAGGGAATCACACCTTCCTAGTCCAAACTCACCCTGTATATCAAGATTCCAACTCCATACTATCACGGAGCTCTATCACCTGGTCTATCCCTGTTCCCTGAAAAATTTAGAAAATTTGGGTGAGACACATCTTAATAAGAAGGAATAAATTATTTATAGTATGTGGCTATATGAGTTCAGTTATAACATGCTTAACTTTTCAGAATCACATTTCGCCTAAGAAGATACACTGGAAAATATATTCTCTTAGTCATATAGATATACAACACAAACTTTTATAAACTTTAAAAATCATTTCTCAAAATCAATCATTCCAACACATTTTTACCTGCAAAGTTCCTGAGATTAGGGAAGATTACTCGCTCATACAGGTAGCTTCACTCTACCCTAACACGTTATACAACCGGGTATGGCCACATCTGATACCTATCAGGGCACTCACATTACTCAGTAAGCCCTCAAGTGGAGAGTTTCACTCCGCCTCAATTATTTATGTCATTAACTCACACAGTTCATTTCTCATATTTTAACGTTCTTTATTTCTAAATTTCCATTATTTCTTTCATTTCTCAATGTTAGTCAATTTTATCATTCTTTCACTTTCCGTTTTCATTTTACTTTCCGGCTCATAAGTATCCTTGGTATCAAATACCAACATCGCGTCTGTAACTAATGGCCACCCTGAGAATCTTTCTATCCACGCCATGCTTCCCCCCATTGTCAAGGTTGTGCGGCCCGAAGGCTGGATCTAACCGCGGTTGGCCGATCCGGTTAGATCAAAGTATCATATCACATATCGCGTCTGTAGTACGACTGGCCGGCCTATAATCCTAATTCGGACTCAGGGGGGCCAACAACCCTACAAAATGGCTCGGTCGACTATCATGCCACATGCTCCAAGAGTCTGTGTGGTTGCACTAATACCATTAGCAACAATACCGTGCTTAATATCATAACCATCCATCAGGGTTCACTACCACATACCCGCAATCATTATGCGGTATTGACATTTCATCAATCATATTCCAGTATATCACAATTCGGTTCAATATAAATATTCTCATCATTTTATATGCACATTTCATCATCTCATAATGATATATATCATATTTCACGTATTTTCACATTTTCCCAAAATACTCATACCAGTAATTTGTACAAACTCATTTCTCATGCAAATAATTTCCACTCACATATAAATACCACATTTCATTATTTTTCATTTATCATATCAATCATTCTCATTTCAATATTTTCTCGGAAAATACCCATCGTTATATTTCACATTTTTCAACACATGTCATGTTCTACACAGTTTTCATCTAATATTCATAATATATTAGTTTTAGACTCCAAAGCATCACAAATTAATATTACTCAAATGTTACACAATTTATCTGATATTTGTATCATAATAATTTCAGGAAAAATACAATATGCTCATTTTCATATATTAATTCAAACGGTAATTCTAAAAATACTGCTCTAATTTATTTCACTTACCTAACTTACTAAGGGTCTCATTAGGACCCAAATCTTACGCCCTTGGTGCTCGAACTCAACTCCTGTAATTTGCATTTTTTCCAGATTAATTAACCTACTTCCCCAAAATAGTACCCATCTAACCTTCCCTAGACTTCATATACCTCAAATTAACATTTAAACTAATATTTAACACCCCCACTTAATTTTCTGAATTTTTCCTGTGAGTCCCAAAATTACACCTGCGGCGCTTACCCGAACCCTAAATTTCAAAAATCCTACTTCAACTTTAGATGCTCAATACTTTAGCTTGTCTAAATTAATCCTAATCAGTTAAAAATAAGCCCCTTAATAACCCCCGTATCCGAAATTTGGGGTTTTGCCCATGACGACCCCACGAGAATTTCGTCCTACTAGAGTTGTAGAGATTCATCCCTAAATTCTCGTGGTAGTATTTGTTCGTCAATCAGACTTATAATTTGCAAGAAATTAAAGAAAAATGAAAAATTGGCTTACCCCTGGAGATACGTCCACGCTGCTCCTACCACCGATCCGCTCCGGTAGAAACGACGGCAGCGGAGAATGGAACTCAATGGTATCTTCTGATTCTCGATCGGGCGAGAATCCGCCACGTAATAGAGGAGAGAGGGAGAGAGTATGAGAGTAGTGAGAGAGAGTTCAGTGGGGGGTGGCTCTGAACCTACACAGAGACCCTCTCTAGTCTCTCTCTTTTTCATTTCTTATGTTCCTTCAGGATTCTTCCTAAATGATGGATAATAATAATAATAATAATAATAATAATAATAATAATAATAATAATAATAATAATAATAATAATAATAATAATTAATTAATATTAATAATAAATTTTATTAAAAAAATAAAAAATAAATTTTAATTATTATTTTTTTTCTTTTTTTTTAATAAATTTATTTATTTATTTATTTATTTATTTATTATTTTTTTTTAGGAAATCACTCCACCAATCTTGTATAGCTCTTTTTGGGGTTATTACCAACTTTTTTTCAAACTTCTTGGATTTCCTCGTGTGACTCCTCGAACACCTTCGGCCAATCAGTTTCCCATCATCGTCAAGACAAGCCTTGTCAGGTTTTGAACATACTTGTGTGTTCGGTAGCCCGCTTACAGTCGACGTATGGTGAGGAAGGGGTTTTACAAATCTGTGAAGGAAAAAAAGGTGATCCGAGAGTGGGAAGAGAGGAAATCCTTCGGCTTCATGATTTTAGAAACACAATAGAAGATTTTAGATCTCTGAGAGAGGTGTGTTTCGAGGGAGAAGCAGAGGTTAGAGAATTAGGTCGGGGAGAGAACCAAATGGAGGGGTTTCCGTGAAAGTTTCAAAGAGATCTAGAGGATCGGAGGGAAAGGGTGTCTGAGGGAGTTCGATTTAGGTTTAGGTCTCCGAAGAGAACCATCCGTAAAGCTTTTAAACTCAGAAGAGGGAGAAGAAAGATAGAGAAGGAGATTTGGGTGAGGAAAGCCTGCAGAAGAATTAGGGTTTCTAAGGTGCTAGGTTTCAGTAATGTGAAAAGCCAGAGAGAAAGAAGAGCATAGAGAGAGAGCTGCGAGAAACAGGCTTGGAAATGAGAGCAAAGAGAAAAATCCAAGCTTAAGTATTTTGGGTTTCGGAGCCATTAGATTCGAACACGTGGCACCGCACCCTTCGTCCATTAAAGGAGAGACGTGGATAGATGTTGTGTTTTCTAGGGATTGTGCGGATCCAAGCCACATCATCGATCCATGGAAATGCCCTCCACTGTTGGATCTTTGATCCTTCTCAATGATTAAGAACATCCCAGTCAGAAGCCATTACGAGGACTTGCATGCTCCTCCACTCTCTAAATGACGCGCAGCGCCCTTGTCCCTCGACCATTAATGATCTTCACGGCTTACTACAAGCCGTCAGATCATCCTCCCTTTAAACGCCTAAGATCCTGCCACGTGGTCATGCCGTGTGCTGCTCCGTTATCCACCGTCTGATCTGTATGTCACCAGACGGCCTAGATCTCATCGTGTCAACACTCCGGGTGGCCATCCGATCTTCGCAGGCCAACAACGGTGGGGATCATTCCGATTAGAAGTCGCCATAAATGTTTGCTCATCTTCTCCGTTTGCCCGGCGACACGTGGCTATCATGCTCCCCCGATCATTAATGCACGAAACGGTTACTTTTCTGGCATCCGATTCCCTCTTATATCAGTGGCCATGATGCAACCATATAAACGGTCCCGGCATCACCCCGAGTTCCTCTCACCAAATGACACGTGATGGTCTGGACCAAGACCTTAAACCAAGTTCCCCTAGACTGGTCAAAGTTTGACCGGCCCACTCCCCCCTGAACCGGTTTTGCTCGATTTTCCTTATTTTGACTAGTCCATTGCTTTTAAATTTTAAATTTTAAATAATTCATAAAAAATCATTAAAAAAACTTATAAAAAATACAAAAAAAAATCTAAAAAAAAAAAAGGAAAATTTCTTAAAAAGGATTTCAAGTCAGTTTTCATAACTTTAGGCTAAAATTACATAAAATACTAAAAATTCACAAAAAAAAATTATGTAAACCAAATATGTTTTTACATTTAGAAAAACCACAAAAATCCATAAAATTTAAAAATAGTTTTAAACTGGATTCTTGTTGTTTTTACTTGATTGACTTTTTGTTATTTCAATTAAAAATCAAAAAAAGGCCATAAATAATATTTTGGAGATTAAAATTGCTTTCATACTTGGAAAACTCACATAAAAATTTAGAAAAATCATAGGAAAATATGAAAAAATATTTTTGAGTTGGAAACACATTTTTCATCCCCAAGTAAGTTCCAAAGCCTCCCGGAATAGTATTTTTCTTTACTTAGAAAATTCTATAAAAATTTAAAAATCCCAGAAGTGTATTTTCGTAAACTATTTTCTCGATTTTTGGATCCCGATGATTGCAATGGGAGGCATTGAGTTCTTTGGAGTATGGTATGCCCCAGTTCTGAGGGAATATCTATATAGTATTTTATTTTATATATTTTCTTCACACTTTTTAGGAAGTAAAATAAGAAGAAATATTACATTTATTGTGGGATAATTTTCGATTAATTAGGTACCGTTCGTAAGAACAGACGCCTAGGGGGTGCTAATACCTTCCCCTCGTGTAACCGAACTCTTGAGCCTGACTTTGGTAGTACAAACCAATTCTACCCCTAACGGGATAGTAATCAAGTGTTCTAGCCACACTTTAAAAAGTTAGTAGCGACTCCGAACACATTGTTTTCCAAGAAAATCACATTTTCAAAATCCACTTCACATCATTATCATTTTTGGGTCATCCCAAGTTCGCGTCCGAGAACGTTGTGACATACCAAAAGAGCAAAAAAAGGTAAAATGATTTAGGCATGTCCACATTTTGATATTGTTAATTAATTTATTGATTAAATATAATTTTATTTTATTTTTACTAATTTGTTTGTCAAAATAATATGTTAATTTTTATAATTCATGTAAAATCTCATGCATTGATGGGTACAAGTTAGTTATAATTATTAATAGAAGATTCTCGAGATTACATGTGTCTAACACCAAAAGAAATGGGGAGCTCATAAATAGTAACTTCGCTTGAATTATCTCATGATGATATAATGTGTGAGGTCTTTACTCCCAATTAACCAATTATCTAAACAACCTAATACACTAAAAAAGTAAATGATAAATGTCACAACCCATGTGATCCGTGATTAGAGAAGTCTTAAATTTGGACTTATATTATATTTAAATAAGATATAGTATAAAATTATATTAAAATTTATTTAAATTCATCTAAATTCAACTCTAAGGTTCGAAATTCATTCTCTCAAACACTATATAAATGTATGGAGGGGATCCATTCTGCTTCTGGTGTGTGCCCTCAATTATACCAATAAATAAAAGCATTTCTAAAAGAATAAACAAGTGGAAAAGAAAAAAGTAGGTAACTAAGAACAATAAGAATATCCTACATTCAATGAGCTCTATATAAAAAGACTATAGAATGATTTAAATTATGAATTATGAAAGTTTTTCATGCAATTAATATAATGATCCAGAATAAGCAGATTAAATCTTTCAAGAGTTTTTTTTTTAATAGTAAAGATAAATACTTTAATCCCTTTTGCCAGACAGCAAGTAATAATGAGACACCGCACCGTGTGCGGGGTGGCCACCCACCCGTGGAAATCACACTCAACAACCCCAATTTCTCGTTTACCAAACGCCGAAATTACCCACGCACGTCAAATGTCAGTCCCCCTAATATAAAACAACAATTCTGTGTGAAAAGAAGAAAAGAAACAATCCCCCGGTGAATTCAAACTGGGCGGTGACACTCTCTCTCAACTAGTTATTAAAAAAAATTCAAATACAAAAATAGAAAAAGGAAAAGGAAAACACAGATCATCGAATGTGCGCGAGTACAAGTGCACCCGCCTTCCTACCACACCCACCACGGGCACCATCCCCCATTCCTACATCTCCAATATTTGCTATAAAATCTCTGCCTCCGTGCTGAACTATCAGTCACTTTCCTCCATGGCCAAGCCCAGAAGGGTCTGCAGCCTTCTGCTGAGGATCCTGGCCTTGGGAGCCACCGTCTCCGCCACCATTCTCATGGTCACCAGCCACCAGACGGTTAACTATTTAACCATTCCCTTCGAAGCCAAATATAGCAACTCACCCGCCTTCATGTATATGCATATATATATATATATATATATATATATATATATATATATATATATATATATATGCTTCATCTCATTCTGATCACCTAGCTAGTCTCTGTGTTGAAAATTGATTGTGACGAAGAGTTCTTCCTTTTGCAGGTATTTCGTGATTGCAAATGCTATAGTAAGCGTGTATGGACTGCTGGTGCTATTCCTTCCTTCAGAGAGTCAGCTATGGCGATTAGTGGTTGCCCTAGACGTGGTATGCATATACAGTTGGTAGCTTAATTCTGTGTTGATTTTCTTCATGCACATGTACACTAACAGACGCATGTTTGGTTTGGGCTTTGGATGGACGAGTAGGTTTTTGGCATGTTGTTAGCTTCCAGTGTATCGGCTGCCTTGGCAGTTGCGTACGTGGGGAAGAAAGGGAATTCTCATGCAGGTTGGCAACCCATCTGCGACCAGGTTCACAAGTACTGCGACCATGTGACGGCGGCCCTGGCGACTGGCTTCATCGGACTCATACTCTATGTCTTGCTTCTCCTCTACTCCGTGCACGCTGTGCTTAATCCTCTTCTTGTGGACTAGTCCAAGGCCTAGGTCTACGCCACAACTCCCAAGCGACGGATGGAATATTTATTAATGTATTATATTTTTGTTAGGAGTAGTAGGTAGGCAACAATTTGAAGCTGCTCGATCATATTTTGTGCAGATATGAATCAATTGTATGATCAGTGCAAAATTCTTGATCTGCTTGGCATAACTTTCGTCAGAACTTAATTGCAGCTCCAGACTTTGCTGGAATATATAAATATTCTTTTTTTGTAGAAGAGGAAGAAATAAAATATATATTCAGCATATACTAATTAAAAAAAGGTGGGTACTGTATTGACCTCTGAAATAATAAATAAATAAAGAGATGGGTCTATTGTCTTCGGCCCTTTGACACGGTTTCCAAATTTTAGCATTTACAATTTGGAAAATGTTAGGAAAAGACAAATAAGAAATAAAATTTTTTTTTTTTCATGTTTGGCTATATATTAAGGATTCATTTTTAATACTATCTAAATCTAGAAAACATACAACAAAAATAAATTTCTTCCTATTTTACGTTCTTTTTCCTCTTAGTCTTAAGGGAAGGGTCAACCTTCTCGAGAGTGGCATCCGTAGACACCCTAATTTTAACCAAGTCACCCCAAAGAACCCCAAAGAAGGCCGGTGAAATGAGATTTGACTTCGAGCCCTAAGCAACCTTGAGTTTCAAAATTAAGGTTTTAAATCCCCAACTGAGTCCTTTTGATTTCAGAAAATCGAGTCCATTAAAATGACACACCCAAGTTTGGAGTTTTCAAAATAGAGTCTCTTAGTTTAGGTCCTTTGGTTTTAACCAGTTTTCATAATGTGGTTAGTTGCAAAATTAATCCGTCTTAGTCAAAATCCAACAATAAGTTTCCCTCAATCACTGTCTGAGTTTGTCTGGTTAAATTGTTTGAGTGTTGAGATTGAATCCTCGTGAGTTCAGGTTCTTCAACATTGGTTAATTCCAGAACTAGATCTCTTTCATCAGTTTTAAGTCCCGTAATTGAGTGTTCTTAGAATTTGGATTGAAAATTTTCAAATTTTCAATTTTTTTTTTTTTATCAAAATAAAAGTCCAATTGAGTTTTTAATTGATTTTTTGTTAGTCCAAATTTTGTTTTATCAAAAGTCCAATTGAGATTTGTAATTGATTTTTTTGTTAAGTCCAAAGTGTGTTTTATCAAAATTTTGTGTTATTGTCAAGAGATCAATTTTTGTGAAATCAGGAGTTGTTTGGTCAAAATTCTGAAGTCAAAATTGAGTTTCATTAAAGCGGGGAAGGGGCACGTGTGCCTGTGTGAAGCACAAATAAGGAATGTAAAATAAGAAGTTACGAATAAAAATTACAACAGGTAAGTACATGGAAGTGAAAATAAAATACAAAACACCAGTAAGGGAAGGTGTACAAACTGAAGTTGCGGGAAAGAAAACTCGGGGGTACATACATTTGAATAAAATTCCCAAAAAAGAAAAAAGAAAATTCAAAAAGAAAAATAAAATGGAAGATCCTAAGCCCACCAGTCTAGAGCTGCCACCTTACATCACTCCAATCACCTACGAGAAATAGAAGGGTTAGTTAGCAATGAAAAGAAAATTGTAAAAATAAAGTAAAAATCAAATGCCATGCCCTCCTCTCTTGCATTGCCACTTGTGTACCCCAATCACTTGCGCACAAAAGAGAAGAAAATCAGTTAGCCAGCCAGAAATTCATAAAATCAAAAAGAGGAAATCACACATGAGTTGTTAGAGGGAATTATTCCTTGACATAGTTTGTTAGAGGGGAAATTTGTTAAGGCAATTGGCGCCAAAATGCACTCTCAAACTCCCTATAAATAAGGAGTCCTGGCACTATAGAAAGCACCCCTCAGAGAACATAGAATGTCACGACCCGCTCATTTTCACATTTTTTTTATATATAATAATATCAACATCACACATCTCACATTCCAGCTCAATAGGTCACAATCCACCTGGACCCATGGGTACCAGGGATACATCAGAACATACAGCAGAAGCCTACGCAACAAAAAGTATAAAATCATATACATCTCATCATAATGTGCAATACAACATACCAGAGTACTACAAACACTATCTCTCAGTATATATACATCCCAAAAATAAATCTAGGGACAATTCCTGCGAAAATTCTAATTATCCCTACCAAAAACTTACCCTTCCAAAGAGGGCAAACACTGCTCTAGATCAGCGGGGCTATTCCCGCTCTCCTATCAGGGACTCCTGAAAAATGTATAAGATTTAGGGGTGAGATACCTCTCAGTAAGGGAAATAAACTAATACTAGTGTGTGGCAACATGAGTGTTTCGTGTTCTACATATATCATACATAACATATTCAGTACTGTTTATCAAATCTGGGAAAACATAAGTATATCAAAACATGGCAAAACATACTGCATTGTCATAAACATTTCTCATCTCATATCATAATAATAATAACATAAAACAATCCTGGTAGGTTAGCTGGTTGTTGTCATGTATTACCCCCACATGACTGGGTTGTGTGGCCTGAAGGCGAGACCTGACAATGGTTGGCTGACCACTACCAAGTCAATAGTCTAGTCTGTAGGTCCGATGGGTCTACCCAGACTGGTCCATACACTAGGGGCGATAACAACACACTTCTTGAAAATAACCACATCGACCATCCAATCTCACACCACTCCGTACAGCGGCGTTAACACAGATATCATGATCACGAGGACCATGGACACATAGCAATGGTACCGTGCAAGTGCTAGCCTAAACCAAGTCAACCAGGTTCTGATATCATATACATATACTAAAATCGTGATACATAGATATCTCATATCATTCATTTCCTCATCATTCATATCATTTGCATATATATACATGTATCATGAAAATCATCGGCCTGTACGCTGGTATTGCACATTTTAGCATAGCCCGTACGTTGGCAAATCACATCACATAGCACGGCCCATACGCCGGCAAATCACATCACATAGCACGACCCGTACGCCGACAAATCACATCACATAGCACAACACGTATGCCGGCAAATCACATAAAAATCTCGTTCCGTACGCCGGTTTTCCATCATAAAAATCCATATCATCCATATTCCCAAAAAACAGTATATCACAACATTTTTACTCATGCCATACAACATATTTTCCACATATTTAACATACAATCATTTTCACAGTATTTTGCAAATATAAAACATATATATGTAAACATATACGTTTTTCATAAATTAAATGATAAGTATATATATAGGCATTTTCTCAAAAACAGAAACTAGCTTAGTTTATCCCCTTACCTGATTTCTGAACAGCCCCTAAGAAACTCTTCCCTGCACCCGCAGGGTTTCTGACTCAATATTCTGAAAATGAAATTCACCAGAACTAAAGTTCAGTATTTTCGTATGTACAACATTTTCTTTAACTATCACTAAGTCAAATTAGGCTTAAAAGTCTTACCTCAACTTAGGGAGGATTCCCAATGTTCCAATCAACACCCCTGGAAACGAAAACATCCAGTATTAAACTTTAATATTTTAACGCATACAACACTTCTCTCAACTGTCACAATTCAAAAATTGAGTAAAAATCCTTACCCTGGATTTGGAATAGAATCCAACTTCATTTCCTTGACGATCCGCCCCAGCAGACTTGTAGAGAACTCCACCAGGATGGTCGTGGTAGCTTCGGATCGTTGATCCGACGACTGGTGTGACCGAAAACAAAGAGAGAAAGGAGAGAGAGTCGTAGAGAGAGAGAGAGGGGAAAGAGAGAGATTTCTTAAAAATGAAGAAATTCCCGTATTTTCGTATATATTAAACAGGGGATTTCATCAACGAGCCCGTTCTTCATCGACAAGTCCTTCACAAATTTCGTCGACGAGACCCTGTATTCGTCGACGAAATTTAGGCTGCCTCAGAACCCCTCTCGGTATTTTCTTGCCAACGAAGCCCTATGTTCGTTGACGAAGTCCTGCTGATCCCTTTTTCCGTTTTCCCTCCCAAAGTTCAATGTCATCAACGAAGTCGACGGCCACCTTCTGTTTCCAAGTTCCATATCCCTTTTCTTTTATTATTTAACTACCATTTTATTCTGGTCATTACATCCTCCCCTCCTTATAAAAATTTCATCCTCGAAATTTACCATTCACATAACTCGTCATCCCTTATAAGGCTAAATGGTCTACTTATTTTATTACCTACCCTCACTTGTGGCAGAGGAATACCGTGATTACACTCCAAGTCCCGGAAGATTACATGTACAAAAGAAAACTTCTCCCAGAACTAAAAATACACACTAATTAACCATTACATGTACCTGCAAAAGAAAATATTATCTATCCACTTGTATTTTATCCAATCAGATCTACTGGAATAAATGTGGATACCTCTGTTTCATCTGCTCCTTGGACTCCTAAGAAGCTTCTTCAATCGCATGATTCCTCCACAAAAATTTTACTTGAGGAATCTTCTTGTTATATAACTCCTGCACCTTCCGATCCAGAATCTGTACTGGTACCTCCTCATATCCCAGTGAATCACTAAGCTCCAATTCATCGTAACTGATGATATAAGAAGGATCTAGGATGTACTTCCTCAACATAGCAACATGGAATACATCATGGATCATGGACAACACAGGTGGCAAAGCTAGTCTGTAGGCTACCGGTCCCACTTTATCTAGAATCTCAAATGGACCGATTAACCTAGGACTAAGTTTACCCTTCTTCCCAAATCGCATAACCTCTTTCATCGGAGCTATCTTCAGAAACACATGATTACCCACTTCAAACTCCAGATTCCTGTGGCAGTTATCAACATAACTTTTCTGTCGGCTCTGAACTGCACTGATCCTGTCTCTAATGAGCTGAACCTTATCACACGCTTGCTGCACAAGTTCTGGCCCTACAACTCGCTGCTCACCCATTTCATCCAAAAACAAAGGAGATCGACATCTTCTACCATATAGAGCCTCAAATGGTGTCATGCCAATTCTAGACTGATAATAGTTATTATACGCAAACTCTACCAATGGCATGAACTGAATCCAACTACCCCCAAAGTCCAATACGCACGCACGAAGCATATCCTCTAATATTTGTATTGTCCTCTCAGTATGCCCGTCTAACTGAGGATGGAATGTCGTGCTAAATGATAACTGAGACCCCAAAGCCTCCTGCAAACTCCTCCAAAATTGTGACCTAAATCGTGGGTCTCAATCCGACACAATCGATACTGGCACCCCATGAGAACGAACAATCTCTTGGACGTAAATCTCCGCTAAATGGCTGAGGGAGTAGCTGATCTTGATAGGAATAAAGTGGGCGGTCTTCGTCAATCGATCAACAATCACCCAGATGGCATTTGGGCTATGCAACACCGTCGGCAGTCCTGACACGAAGTCCATGGATATATGATCTCACTTCCACTCCGGGATAAATAACGGCTGCAACTGCCCTGCCGGCCTCTGGTGCTCAGCCTTTACCTGCTGGCACGTCAAACACTGGGCTACATACTCGGCAATCTCCCTTTTCATACCACTCCACCAATACGATTCTTGCAGATCTCTATACATCTTCGTACTACCAGGATGAACTGTATACAAATATCTGTGAGCTTCCTCTAAAATAGTCTTCCTGATCTCAGTATCGGCAGGAACACATAATCTGGTACGGAACCGCAAAGTTCCGTCGTCTGCAATATTGAACTCCTCTCCCTGCCCACTCTGTACTCTATCTATCACCTCTGTTAATTCTAGATCCTCCTTCTGTTTCTGGGTTCCATATCCCTTTTCTTTTATTATTTAACTACCATTTTATTTGGGTCGTTACATAGAAACCCTGTGAGAATTGGGAGAAAAAGAAATTAGAAAGAGAGGGGAAGTTCTGCTAGTTTGAAAAAAAAAAAGAAAAAAGAAAAGAAAAGAAAAGAACAAAGAGCATAAAATTTTCGTGAAATTAAAAAGAGACACATTCAAAGAGTTGAGACCAGAAGAAGGAGATTCAGAGCGTCAGAAAGCAGAGGAGCAAAAAGCAAAGTCAAGGAATTGACTCAGAACACCAGAGTAGACAATCAGAGAGAGAAAAAAGAAGCCAAAGGAGAGAAAGAAAAGGGTAAAAATCTAAAGCTTCACCTCTTGAATTTGTTCGATCCAAGTATACTGTGTGTGTTTGAATGCAGGTACTCTCTCATATATTGAACCTGAGCCCAGACTCGTACCCGAATGAGGATTTGAATCCCTTAATCCGAACCTCTAACCCAAATCAGGGTTCGGATCTTCTGACCTGAACCATATTTGAACACCTCAGCTCTCAACCCAAACAAGAACCCAAACCCGAGTTCGAACCCTTTGAAGGGCCCCAAGCTCCCTTTTAAAACAAATTGGACCTCGCCTCATTTTTAAGATTCCAAGCCCACATCCTTCTTTGAAACAAGGCCCAAACCATTTTAAACATAACTGGCCCACTCGTATTTTAAACCAAGGCCCATATTCATCTTTGAAAATCACTCGGCCCACTCGTGTTTTAGAAAAGACCCTTATCCATTTCTAATTTTACCGGCCCACCAGTTTTTAAAACTTGACCTAGCCTAGTTTTTTAAAACAAAAAATAAATAAAAAACCAGCCCACTGCTATTTTTTTTTTTAAAACCAATCCACTATTGTTTTTGTTGACCTTTTGAGTCTAATCCCTGTTTTGATGCTGATAAAGCATCAGTATCTTATGTGTGCATTTAGTGTGTGAACATGTTTTCATTTTAGCACGAATGTAAGATACCGAAAAATGGATGCTAGCAAGAACAAGCTCACACGACATTTTCCATGAAGATTTAAGAGCAAAGAAGATAAAGAAGACATTTGTTTTTACTTGTATATGCATTTATTTTTATATTTGGTCTATAATAATGCATACATTTAGCATGATATGTTTTAAATGCTCAGATGACCGTAGAATGACCATAAGGACCGAATGACCTTAGGGTCAACCGACGTCGGATTTTTAGGATTATTTCTCAAAGGCCTTAGACTGACCTTAGGGCCCTGAATATTGCATAAAAATGTCTCACATTGTCTTGAAAATAAACATTATATAATTAGGGGCAGTTTAATAAAGAGAAAAAGACTGAAATAACCAAAGATGGCATGTTCGGTCGACCGAACTCAGTCACACGAAGTTACTCGGTCGCCTGAACTCCCACCGGGTAAACATGTTGACCGCTCGATTGACCAAGCAAATATATATAGGGAAGCCTTGGTCGACCGAACCTCCCAGGGTCAAAAAATTGACCTCTCGGTCGACCGACTAGAATTATATAGGCAACGCCCTGGTCGATCGAACCCCCACATGGGAAATGCCAACCGCCCGGTCGACCGAACCTCATAGTTCAAATTGACCCGATCGACCAAACCATGCAAATTTGGAAAATCACCTCTGAAACCCTCAAAATATCCGACCATACATTTAGTTCAATTTTTCCCTGGTCGACCAAACTGGACAGTAAAGTTTGGTCGACCAAGCCTCTCGGGTTGTTGAATTTTTTACTGCGGTAAAACGGTATTATTTTTAATTAAACATCATTAATCATTTTCTAAAATGACCTTTGTGTCCCCAATGGTCATAATTTTCACAAACTCTATAAATTCCCCCTCATTACTCCAGATTAGCAGTTTTGATTAACTTTAAAACCTCTAAAATCATTTTCTTAATCAAAGTTCCCCCGCTCATATTTTCATTGCAAAATCTTTTTGGGGTTATAGTTTATACTCTCCAATCTCTTCCAATCATTACTTTGAAAATTGTTTTGAAGAGAATATTTCACTTTGGGCATTTATTTTACACTCATTTACATTTACTCTCATTTGCAACTTCATTTATTAAAATCGTTTTTTCGAGTAGCTTTAATATTTCTTTTGATTATTTTTTTTATAAAAATTTTTTTGGGAGAAATTATTTATTATACAAATCCTTTTGAACTTAAACTCCAGATTCTCCAAATACTTTTGTTTGCAAATATCTTTGTTGGAGAACATAATAATCATTTTATATATTCATATATTTTATTTGTGCATGAACTATTTAGATAAGCACACTTTACTCTACTGAGCTCAAATCATATCATAAAAGAGTGCATACATCTTAGAGTTTTAATGTGTACATTTTTGCTTGTATTTAGAAGCATTGTATTATGTACAAAAATTTCTTTCATGTACTCATTGGGTTCGGCCCGTTAATTGAACTAAAGAGTCTCAGCCCCGTAAGTGAGACCGATTCGGTTCAGCTCGAAAATTGAACTGGGGAGTCTCAGTCCCGTAAGTGAGACTAGTTCAGCTCAGCCTAGTAATTGAGCTAGGATTTTCCTCACCCCGTAAAAAGAGGATGTAAAAGGTTTCTGCTCTGCCCGTTTAAGTGAGTAGGGTTAGTGGAATCCTTAGGTGGTATGCCCAAGGCAGGGACATAGGTAGTATGGGCCAAGTTTCGTTAACAAATCTGTGTGTCATTCTCTCTCTATCTTATTTAAATTACTGCACTTAAATTTC
Source organism: Malania oleifera (assembly GCF_029873635.1). NCBI lineage: Eukaryota > Viridiplantae > Streptophyta > Magnoliopsida > Santalales > Ximeniaceae > Malania > Malania oleifera. Next base: position 69,580,091 of record NC_080418.1, on the reverse strand, counting down.
AGCATGTGTATGAATGTTTGTTTAATATCATAATTATTTGCACACACACATTTGATTTAAATAAGATATACTGCGCACGTGTATGTTTACTTTCACTGTTAAAATTATTTTACATACACGCATGTACATTGAATGGGACATAATGTGTGGTGAATCGAAGTAAATGTTTAATTTAGTCGAAAAGTTTTTAAAACCCAATTCACCTTTCCCCCTCCTCTTGGGACCACACCAATTCCAACAATTGGTATTAGAGCTTGGTTGCAATAAGCTAACTTGCTATTTGCATAAAGATTGCAACGACTCATATTTCGGTGCATCCCTGTTTTGAGGGATGAACCCTTTGTAAATCCTCTACTGCTTTATTTGAAAAGATTTTACCATCTGAAATTTGAAAATTCTTTTGTAAAAACAAATGATTGGAGGATTTGGAAAGTATTTGTCAAACTTTTATATCCCATTAAAATGTTTTTAAATGCATAGTTTCCCAAACATGAAAATGATTTGAAAGTGCATGACTTGAATTTAATGCATATCATTTGAGTGTCATGCAAATACTTTTAGTTTACCTTAACTACTAATATTCTTGTGAAGCTTATGTTTTTATAATAGTCCTAAGGGTTTTGGAAAACATAAGAATTTTGGAAAAACCGAGAGAGAGAGAGAGAGAGAGAGAGAGAGAGAGAGAGAGAGAGAAGTACTCCACTCAGAGCTTAAATGATTAAGAAGGAGTAAAACTTAAAAGTATATATATTCTCCTTCTAATATATTGAATAATTCATAGGATGATTCACATGATATGTCTTATGTTTGATTTGTTTATTGCTGTGAATCATATGATACTTGTATTAACTTCATGTCATGATTTGTATGATATATCTTGTATTAGATCTTTGTATGAATCATGATAAATCGCTTATGATAATAGCATAATGTCTTATGAGGTACATCTCAAAGAAATTTTTACATACTCATAAGTTTTTAAGACAAAATATACAAAGGGGTTGTTATGCTTTGAATGCTTAAATAGTGTTTATGCTTAATATTATAATTTTAGTAAACTCTATTACCATACTGAGAACCCTAAGAAAATCTAGCCAATACTGAGTTCTAGTGTTCATATCCAATCTTAGCTTAATATATACATATCACTTTGTTTGGTGAACATTTGAAGATATTGGCTATTCCCTTTGAATGGACAAATTTTTTTTTAATTGCTATAAGATTCATGATGTTATATTTGTTTAAAGTTTAAAATTCTTAAACATAGCACATCTTGTCCATGATACAGATTTGAGTCTTAGGAAATTAATCTTTATACTATATAATAACCCTAAACTCATAATGAAACTTGAATGTTTAAACATCTTCAAATGCATTTGTAGCTCATCCCCTGTTAGATTTTATACATTAGAGCTAAGCATAAAATGATGAAATTGAGGGGGAGTTCTTTAAAATCCATCCAATAAACATTTTTAATCTGTGCTTATATTTTTTGGATGATTTGTTGTTGAGCTGAATACAGATATCCATTTATGCTAAATGAATATATTTTCTGATGAATGGATATATATATATATTTTAATTTGATATGCTTTGAGCTAAATGCCACTATTCATCACTTGTTATATCTTCTTATGAATAGTTTATATTTTATTTGATATACTGATTAAACTACTAATTACATGCTTGTATTGAATGCCTCCTGCATGGCTGATGCAGTGGTGTGAATTGCATGCTGGTAGTGGAAATAGGTTATCGCATGCTTAAATTGGATTATTATGAATTGTCTGTGTGAATCTATCAGGTTTCTAGTACATAAAAATTGGGAAAATGTTCAATTTACAGATGAAATGTTGCCAAAATTTTGGTAGAATTTTTCCCATAAATAAAACCATGTATTAGGATAGATAATTTAATGCATGCTAAAATATTTTGAAGGATGAGTGAATCATAAAAAAAATTTAGTTTTCATCCTTAGTTATAGGTGCATGCTGAACCATCCATTGGTGCATGTTGAATGTTTAAAATGTTATATGCTAAACTGAAGAACATGCACAGTCTTAGTGTTTATTTCCTAGGATACTAGAAAACTAAATAGGTTAGTACATGTAAAATCCTAAATGCTATATATAAATTGAAAAATATGTACACATTTTTTTTTCTTAGGATGAACTAGTTCATAGACGCCATTTGGTCCTAACCTTAGGATATGAACGTCATGAAGGACCCAAATGGTTAATCATCACGTTATAATATTCAAAGTCCATGTGACTAGGAATTTTGCATGACTTGGGGAAAATCATTCATTTTGCACACACTCATAAAGCATTTTGAGTTGTGCCATTCTTTTTAATCCCTTATTGCATTACCTTTTAGTATAGTCTTGATTAGCTATCATGCTTTTAAAATGAAATGCAATATGGCATACATATGTGTTGAATGCCTATATTTGCTGCATGCTGAAATCCTCTGAAAGGGTGAACATATGAGGAATGCTCTTAAATGACTATCATCCTTGAACTTAATGCAAGTATGTATGCATGTAAATATATAGGGGGAGTTTAAGCCCCATTTTTAAGAAAAATGAACTTTATGCCTATAATCTCCTACATGCTAAGTAATATTTAGAAGGATGAACATGTGTTGAGTGTGCTTAAAGGAAATCCATCCTTGAACGTCAATGCACTTATGTATGCTTGAGATTATACTAGGGAGCATAAGCCCCATCTGTAAGAAAAGAATCATAACTCACTTGGCCCATGGACTCATATACTCATTGTTTCTACTTTCTGAGTCCAAAGGTTTTCTAAGCACCTTGAACATCATATCCTATCTCTATTGAATATCTTTTATATGGATTGTTCCTGGTACACATGAACACCATGCATGACTTAGCATTTGATTTCTTAACGTATGTGTGTTTAGGGACATTTTACTGGTTAAATACAAATTTCTTTAACATATATCCAGTAAAATCTATTTAGAATAAAATGTAGTTAACAAAATCTAAGTATATACTCAAATTAATAGAGGGAGCACCTAGAAATTAAAATTATATATTGTCGTGCTCACCAACATTATAGGCTTAGATCTGTTGTTGAGTTCATTGTGGCTTGTGCTTAAACGAAATGATTTTATTGAAAATTTTGATTTAAAATATACTTCTTAGCCATGTGTGTCTTAGGTTTTGCCATATGATCCTTATTTTAAATTTATTTAATATATTTGGATCTATATGGTTGCATTTTTCTAATATTCTGTGATTTGTGCTTAAATGATAAACTAGAAAAATAATGTTTGCTTGAGTCTAAATTAAAGTTTCTTTTTCAGAAAGCATAAGCCCCCAGTATTTATCAAAAATTTTAAGGGGATATATTTTATACATACATATATATATATATATATATATATATATATATATTTAAAAGTAAGAAATGAACTTATATGGAATATTAACGAACTTATATGAAATATATTTTATGTCTTGCTTGTGTGCTTAAATGCTTCATTACTTGTGCTATCTTGTTTTAAAATTATTTGTCATGAAATTTCTTTTAAGGGTGTTGCGTAATTGGTTCATGGATTATTCATGAAATGCATATGAACTAAATAAACCGCTTTTATGCTCAAACCCACATTTGCTATCATATGTCGTGCGTGTGAACTCAAAATATTTCACAAGTCTTATGATTTGTTTAAATTGCCATGGTTTGTGGATAATCTTGGTCTGACCTTGTGTGTCATGTGCCTTTTAATCTCTTAAATAACTAGCTATGAAAACTATTGTGAGTGCCTCATTGCTATAATTTTTAAAATAGTTATAAATTTTTTATGCCCAACTGCTATATCACATAAGGGGAGAGTTTTTCAAAAAGGGGAAGTTCTCTTTGCTGAGTCTGTTTTAAATGATAAAATTATTTTCTACTCAGCATAGCCCTTTTTGCTGATGCCAAAAGGGGGAGAATATTTTTTGGCAAAATGTTTATGACCATAAGGGCAAATATCTTGAGGGGCAAAAACATAGGGGCAAATATCTAAGCATGTGCTTTAATATTAAAACTGAATGCATAATCTTTTGAAACGTCTTCCTTTGTGAATATGCTTGAGTTTTACTATTTATATTTTACTTTATGCATATTCTTAGGGAGAGCATTTTCAAGCTGTACCCATTTTGCCCTTGGGTGTTTGTCATCATCAAAAAGGGAAGATTGTTGACTTTTTTAGTCTGATCCCTGTTTTGATGCTGACAAAGCACCCGTATCTTATGTGTGCATTTAGTGTGTGAATAAGTTTTCATTTCAATACGAATGTAAGATACCAAAAAATGGATGCCAGCAAGAACATAAAGCTTACACTCTCCTAGCATTTTCCATGAAGATTTAAGAGCAAAGAAGATAAAGAAGACTTTTTTTTTTACTTGTATATGCATTTATTTTTATATTTGGTCTATAATAATGCATACATCTTTCATGATATGTTTTAAATGCTCAAATGTCCATAGAATGACCATAGGGACCGAATGACCTTAGGGCACCATTCAGTCGACCTCCGGATTTTTAGGGTTATTTCTCAAAGGCCTTAGTGTAGAGACCCGGTGAATTATATTAATTAAATAATAGGAGGAGGAAAGAAAAGGAAATTGTAAATTTGGAATTCAACAAGGTCTCGTCGACGAACGTAATGCGTTCCTCGATGAACACGCTTAATGGGATCATCGACATGGATATGCGTCTCGTCAACGAGAAGTTACTGAGGGGCTATTTTTAGTTCTGAATTTTGTCGACGAGGAATAAGCGTTCGTCAAAGAACTCCCTTCGTGGCCTCGTCAATGAGGTGACGTGTGTCGTCAACGAGTGCAGGTGTATAAATAGCCTAAACTTGGTTGTCACCGCAGAATTCACACGAAGAACTTCTCTCTTTCTCTCCTCTTCGGTTCTCCTTCCTTCTCTCTAATATTTTGGGTCCATTCTTTGCCGAATCAACGATCTAAAGTCACCATGTTACTCCTACGGAAGTTCTCTTCAAGTCTGCTGGAGTAGATTGTTGGTGAAGCTAACTTGGACTCCATCTCAGGTTCAGGGTAAGGCTTTTTATTGAATATTTGGCATTCCTACAATTGTAGAAAAGGTAGAATTTGGAGAAATACAGAAGTTTTGTTTGGGGTAATTTTGTTTTCAGGGTGTTGAGCGGGGAAACCTATAGTAACCCGACCCTAAAAAAAAAAACAAGATATTTTGGAGAAGATATTTTGAAAAGAGATATTTTGAGATACTTATATATAAATATCTTGGAGGAGATATTTATTTAGATTACTTAAGGGCTAAGTTAGGATTTATTCAATAAATTCTCTCATTCTCTCTCTCTCTCTCTCTCTCTCTCTCTCTCTCTAAGATCCTTCGCCGTTCGTCGTCCGTTTCCAAAAATGGAGGGTACTGCGTGGATCAGAAGAGGAAACTCTACACTTTTAGTGGATCGGATCGTCGTTTCGGAGAGTTTCGGGTTTTCCCAAGAATCGAGGTAGGAATCTGATCCTAATTTTGATTGGATATTTGGATAGCAGTAGAAAACATAGTAAGGTTATGTTCTGTGGTTTTAGGTTTTCAGGATCTCGGGTTGTCGTTTTGGACCGTTTTCGTACGAAATTTCATTTCGAATATATGGTAAGGGGAACTTGATTACAACAGCTATTTTGAAAAACTAAACCGCTAAAAAACTAGTTTATGTTATTATGTATGATTTAAATGCTTATTTGTGAAATTCTACCGAGTAGAAATGCCGGTTTGACGATTTTACGATTTTTGGTAAAAATGAGGATTTCGACGTGTGATATCCAAATTTTACAAATATTGTTTATTTGTGTTTATACTATAGTAGGAGAGGCTCAAATCCTTTATTTATTCAGTTAAACTATGTATATTGAATTTCAATCATTTAGCGAGTTTTTGTATTAAACTTGTGTGATATATGTTGAAATGGAAATGAATGTATTTTCTATACTACTGATATAGAATATGGGAATGAAATTCCAATTTGTTATACTGACAATGTGATAAACAGAGCTGGTGATACACCGAGCCGCATCAGTAAACAAAGAGGGGTAAACTGTGTGGAAAGACGCCGATTTGAACCCGTTGGAATTATTTCTATACTATTGATATAGATTATGGGAGATAAAATCATATTTGTATAAATTGAATTTATGATACACGGAACCACAGCTTGAGAGTCCCGAGAGGGTTGAAAAATACTTTCTTTGCAGAGTTGAAATAAACTACTGTTATATGATACGACACGATATCGTAGCTAGATGTACACGTGCAACCACACGTACTAAACGATGTGGGTACCAAGATGGTCAGCTAGCAAGGTGAAACCATTGGCTGATATTGGGCCAATTGAGGCAGTCGGATCGTATGTAGGTACTCGACAGTGTCTGCACAAACAGGGCATTGGACGAGTACCAGTGCACAACCCGAGCCACGGGGTAAAACTGGTTATAAGGATATTTTGCTGTTGGTCATCTGATAAATCATTAAATGGTCGAAAGAGAGATGTGGGAATTTTGTAATATGAATGATGATATACCTGATGCATTACTGTATTGAAAATATTTGATTTATATTCTAGATGTTGAATGAAAATATGCATGTATGCAGCCACACACTGTTGTAACTCCTTCTTCCTTACTGAGAGGTGTCTCACCCTATCTTACAACCTTTGTTTTTAGGTCCGTCCGTGCATCGGTCCTAGTAGATAAAGGGACTGGGGAGGCTATTTTGGTTAGCTTACATAAGCATCTAAATTTTTGTACTAAGCTTGATGAAAGTCCTTTTTGGAGGGTTGTAATATGACGATTACTCTAAGTCCAAATATATGTAAATTATGGATGTATTAGTGAACTCTGGTATAAGGCTAGTAGTAATCCCAATGGATGTTTATGTTTTTCCGCGATATGTACATCATGATTATGTATGATTTACACCCGTATGTCCCTGTTTAGGGCGGGTTGTTTCCATATCTTGAACAGGTATAGGTATTTGATGTATGTGAGTGACACCTGAGTCCGTGTAAAGGGTCGGGTCGTTACAGTTGGTATCAGAGCCCATAGCTAGTCGAAAGTATGATTTGATTCATGCTGCCTGGTTCGGGATATGTGCTAAACTAAGAAGTTGCTAGTTGTTACCGTCTAGAATATACCAGAGTATAGGACATGGATATGACCTTGAGTTTTGTTTTGTATACCTAGAGACGAAAACAATTGGTAGACTTCTGTGTTTTTCTAGATCATTCAAAGGGTTCAGAAAATCATGGCAATCTATTGATGGTGTTGTTTCCAAGTGGAAGGGCAGAACTTGAGTTAGAATGATGATGTTAAATTAATGGAGTACATCGGTATTCAGGATGTGGATTTAAGGAACTGAGTCTATAGTATGATAGTGTTAGTTGATGCTTAGGCTATTACCTTCTAATGGATTCTCGTAAATGTTTTCAGGATGAAATCCAGGGATATCACTACCAATATAGGTGGCAGTAGTAGTGAGGGTGCCAGCCCCGAGGCTAGTAACAACTCTACTTGTGTGTTACGTGAATTCGCACAGCAGCTTATGGCTGAGGTAGTGCGTACGAATAGAGGGCAGAATCGTCCTATGACTGAGTTGGGTTGCTCCATTGAGCAGTTCACCAAATTAAAGCCCTCTGCTTTTGTGGGCGATACAGATCCAATTCGTGCTGAGAATTGGATAGAGGAGATCGAGAAGATCTTAGGTGTGTTAAACTGCACTGAAAAGCAAAAAGTCACCTTCGCCACGTTCAAGTTGGCAGGGGAGGCTGAGAGATGGTGGGAGTCGGTAAAGCAGATAGAGGAGCACCGACCGATACCGATAGTGTTGACATGGGCCCAATTCAAAGAGCTCTTCTTTGAACGTTATTTTTCGGCCATAATTAGAAACACGAAAATGGAGGAATTTATGAATTTGACGTAGGGTTCACTGACAGTGCACCAGTACGCTGCCAAGTTCTAGGAGCTGTCTCGATTTGCTCCATTCGTGATTCCTGATGAAGCAAAGAAGGCTTGGAAGTTTTAGAGGGGTCTGAGGAGCGAGATCCGTAAGCAGACAGCGATTCTGTAGTTGCAGGATTTTGCTACGTTGGTTGATAAAGCCACGGTAGCAGAGGAGTGTTTATTAGAGGATGCAGAAGTTCAGGTTATGAAGAAGAGACCAGCGCCTCCTAATTATTCATCTGGGGCAGGACAGAGTAAGTGGAAGAAAAATAGTGGTGGCACATCCCAGAATGCCGCAAGTGTTCCACGTTGCTCTTTATGTGGTAAGAAACACCAGGGGCAGTGTTGGTTGTCTACGGGAGTCTGTATGTGGTGTGGTAGACAAGGACATCAGATGAGAGACTATCCGAGGCAGAGGAATGATGGAGTCACACAGCAGCAATACCGAGGGAATGCTCCGACACAGCATGGCGGTCAGCAGGGGGGTACTGCCCAGGCTAAGGTATATTCTCTGACTCCTTGTGACGTTGAGAACGCTGGTGACGTGGTCACAGGTACTATTTATGTGTTTTTTCATGAAGCTGTAGTACTTTTTGATTCTGGAGCTATGCATTCTTTTAATTCTCGTAATTTTGTTAAACTATGTGGTTTGGAGGTGCAACTGTTGGATTATGAACTGGTAGTGACTACGCCGTTTGGGTCTGCAGTCGGGTGTAGTAAGTTAGTCCGTAACTTCCCTGTGGAAATTCAGGTAAGAATACTACCAGTTAACCTAGTGGTATATGACATGCATGGTTTTGATATCATCCTTGGGATGGACTGGTTGTCGACCAGTTATGCTAGTATTGATTGCCGCAGGCGAGAGGTGTTGTTTAAACCACTAGGGGAGCAGGAATTCAAATTCCAGGGGTCGTGTGTGCGTTCTACACCACGAATCCTTTCAGCTTTGCAAGCTAGAAGGCTACTCCTAGATGGCTGCCAAGGGTATCTGGCGTTTGTGAAAGATACGTCGGTTGAAGCAAATAAGTTGGAAACAATTGCTGTAGTGTTTGAGTTCCCTGACGTGTTTCCAGAGGACTCGCCAGGGTTACCTCCGGACAAGGAAGTGGAATTCGCGATAGAGCTAGTTCCAGGTACGGTGCCGATATCGAAAGCTCCATACCGTATGGCTCTAGTTGAATTGAAAGAACTGAAGGAACAACTTCAGGAGCTCCTAGACAAGGGGTACATTCGTCCAAGTATTTCTCCTTGGGGAGCGCCCGTTTTGTTTGTTAAGAAGAAGGATGGATCAATGAGGATGTGCATCGACTACAAAGAACTGAACAAGGTGACAGTAAAGAATAAATATCTGCTACCTTGAATAGATGATCTGTTTGACCAGCTTCAAGGCATGCAGATCTACTCTAAGATTGATCTACAATCTGGGTATCACCAGCTGAAGGTGAAAGTGGAAGACATTCCTAAGACGGCATTTCGAACTCAGTATGGCCATTATGAATTTATGGTTATGCCTTTTGGTTTGACTAATGCACCTGTAGCGTTTATGGATTTGATGAACAGGGTCTTTGACAAATATTTAGACCGGTTCGTTGTGGTATTTATCGATGACATCCTAGTGTATTCTAGGAGCGCTGCAGAGCATGAGGGGCATTTGAGGCTTTTCTTGTAAATGCTTAAGAATAAGAAATTGTATGCTAAATTGAAGAAGTGTGAGTTCTGGCTAGAGCAGATTGCGTTTCTTGGTCACGTCGTGTCCAAGGAAGGTGTATCCGTGGACCCGAGTAAGATTGAAGTAGTAGTGAACTAGCGAGGCCGAAGAATGTTCAGGAAGTAAGAAGCCTTTTAGGTCTTGTAGGTTACTATCGTCATTTTGTGGAAGGGTTCTCCAGTTTAGCAGGTCCTTTGACGCGACTCATGAGGAATAACGTGAGGTACGTTTGGAGCAAGGAGTGTGAGTTGAGTTTCCAGGAACGGAAACGGCGACTGGTTACTGCTCCAATCTTGACCATTCCTTCAAGGGATGGTGGATTCGTTATTTATAGTGACGCCTCTAACAAGGGTCTTGGTTGTGTTCTAATGCAGCAGAGCAGAGTAATTGCTTACGCTTCTCGGCAACTTAAAGAGTATGAGAAGAACTACCTGACACATGATATGGAATTAGCAGCGGTAGTATTTGCATTAAATATTTGGAGGCATTACTTATATGTTGAAAAGTGCAAGATTTTTACTGACCATAAAAGTCTTAAATACTTTTTCACCCTGAAGGAGCTGAACATGAGACAACGCAGGTGGCTAGAGTTGATTAAAGACTACGACTGTGTTATTAGCTATCACCTAGGAAAGGCTAATGTGGTAGCTGATGCTTTGAGTCGGAAGTCTATTGATGCGTCTGTTTCAGCAATTAGAGTTCAGCACCAAATTTGTATAGACTTGGAAAGGTTGGGCTTGGAAATGGTAGAAGGAAATCATCAGGCTGTCCTTGCCAGCTTGGTGGTGCAACCGACCTTGTAGAGGATCCGTGTAGCGCAAAAAGAGGATCCAGAGTTAGTTGAGGCTATAGAAGGAGTTTGGAATGGTTTAAAGCCAGACTTTAGTATTTCTAGTGATGGGATACTGAGATTCTGCAGCAGGGTTTGCTTTCCGAATGATGCCGTGATTAAACGGGTTATTCTAGAGGAGGCACACCGTTCGCTCTACACTGTACATCCTGGTAGTACGAAAATGTACCGGCATTTGAGGGAATCTTTCTAGTGGTTTAATATGAAAAGAGAGATCACCCAATTTGTAGAACAGTGCCTGACATGTCAGCAAATTAAAGCAGAACATCAGAAGCCGGCAAGACCACTTCAACCACTCGACGTCCCTGAGTGGAAGTGGGAACATGTCTCAATGGATTTTATGATGGGTTTACCTACGGCGATGCATGGGCAGAATGCCATATGGGTTATAGTAGATCGGTTGACGAAGACTGCACACTTCATTCCAATCAGAGTCAGCTACTCTTTGAATAGGCTGGCAGAACTTTATGTGCAGGAGGTGGTACGACTCCATGGTGTTCCTATATCTATTGTTTCAGATCGAGATCCACGTTTTACATCTTGTTTGGAAAAGTTTACAGGATGCCTTGGGATCGCGATTGATGTTCAGTATGTCTTTTCACCCATAGACGAATGGACAGTCGGAGAGAACTATTCAGACTTTAAAAGATATGTTGCGGGCTTGTATACTAGATTTTGGTAATAATTGGATACGATATCTACCTCTTGTTGAATTTGCATATAACAACAGTTACCAGGCGAGCATAAAGATGGCACCTTATGAGGCTTTGTACGGTCGTCGGTGTCGATCTCCGTTGTACTAGGATCACGTAGGTGAGCGGCAGATACTAGGTCCAGAACTAATTCAGCAGACCTCTGCAAGGGTCACATTGATCAGGGAAAGAATTAAAGCAGCTCAGAGTCGAAAGAAGAGTTATGCTGATACTCGTCGGTAAGAGTTGGAATTTGAAGTAGGAGATATGGTATTCTTGAGAATCACTCCGATGAAAGGGGTGATGAGATTTGGGAAGAAGGGGAAGCTAAGTCCTCGGTATGTCGGGCCTTTTGAAATCCTTGAAAGGATAGGTTCGGTTGCTTATCGAGTGGCTTTACCTCCAGCATTATCCCGAGTTCATGATGTATTTCATGTGTCTGTATTGAGGAAGTACATACCAGATCCATTGCATGTACTGAGTTACAAACCTCTAGAGATCAGTGACGTTTTATCATATGAGAAGGTACCAGTATTGATATTAGATCGGAAAGTTCAACAGTTACGAACTAAGGAAATACCTATTATGGCATAACCATACAGTGGAGGAAGCTTCATGGGTGTTAGAGTCAGAAATACGCCAGAAGTACCCACAGTTATTTTCGGATGGTATGTAATTATGTATAGTAGTATAGGTGGTATGATCTTCGGGAGAGTTTTGTGTGTGTAATCTTCCGAAGCATCACATTGTAACCACGGTATTCCTCCGCCATAAGCGAGGGTAGATAATAACTTCGCACCGGAGCTGCTTTGAGGGTGGCTACTGACTCTTCTGTAGGTCTCCGACGTAAGGTAGAGTATGCTTGGTATCAGTTGGTGAATTTAGGGGACGAAATTCTTATAAGGAGGGGAGATTGTAGTAACCCGACCCCAAAAAAAAAAAAAAAGATATTTTGGAGAAGATATTTTGAAAAGAGATATTTTGAGATATTTATATATATAAATATCTTGGAGGAGATATTTATTTAGATTACTTAAGGGTTAAGTTAGGATTTATTCTATAAATTCTCTCATTCTCTCACTCTCACTCTCTTTCTCTCTCTCTCTCTCCTCTCTCTCTCTCTCTCTCTCACTCTCTCTCTCTCTCTCTCACTCTCATTTTCTATCTCTCTCTCTAAGATCCTTTTCCGTTCGTCATCCGTTTCAAAAAACGGAGGGTACTGCGTGGATCAAAAGAGGAAACTCTACACTTTTAGTGGATCGGATCGTCGTTTCGGAGAGTTTCGGGTTTTCCCAAGAATCGATGTAGGAATCTGATCCTAATTTTGATTGGATATTTGGATAGCAGTAGAAAACATAGTAAGGTTATGTTCTGTGGTTTTAGGTTTTCGGGATCTCGGGTTGTCGTTTTGGACCGTTTTCGTACAAAATTTCATTTTGAATATAAGGTAAGCGGAACTTGATTACAACAGCTATTTTGGAAAACTAAACCACTAAAAAACTAGTTTATGTTATTATGTATGATTTAAATGCTTATTTGTGAAATTCTACCTAGTAGAAATGCCGGTTTGAAGATTTTACGATTTTTGGTAAAAATGAGGATTTCGACGTGTGATCTCCAAATTTTACAAATATTGTTTATTTGTATTTATACTATAGTAGGAGATGCTCGAATCCTTTATTTATTCAGTTAAACTATGTATATTGAATTTCTATCATTTAGGGGTTTTTGTATTAAACTTGTGTGATATATGTTGAAATGGAAATGAATGTATTTTCTATACTACTGATATAGAATATGGGAATGAAATTCTAATTTGTTATACTGACAATGTGATAAACAAAGGCTGGTGATACATCGAGCCGCATCAGTAAACAAAGAGGGGTAAACTGAGTGGAAAGACGCTAGTTTGAACCTGCTGGAATTATTTCTATACTATTGATATTGATTATGGGAGATAAAATCATATTTGTATAAATTGAATTTATGATACACAGAAGCACAGCTTGAGAGTCCCGAGAGGGTTGAAAAATATTTTCTTTGCAGAGTTGAAATAAACTACTATTATATGATACGACACGATATCGTAGCTAGATGTACACGTGCAACCACACGTACTAAACGATGTGGGTACCAAGATGGTCGGCTAGCAGGGTGAAACCATTGGCTGATATTGGGCCAATTGAGGCAGTCGGATCGTATGTAGGTGCTCGACAGTGTCTGCACAAACAGGGCATTGGACGAGTACCAGTGCACAACCCGAGCCACGGGGTAAAACTGGTTATAGGGATATTTTGCTGTTGGTCATCTGATAAATCATTAAATGGTCGAAAGAGAGAAGTGGGAATTTTGTAATATGAATGATGATATACCTGATGCATTACTGTATTGAAAATATTTGATTTATATTCTAGATGTTGAATGAAAATATGCATGTATGCAGTCACATACTGTTGTAACTCCTTCTTCCTTACTGAGAGGTGTCTCACCCTATCTTATAACCTTTGTTTTCAGGTCCGTCCATGCGTTGGTCCTAGTAGATAAAGGGACTGGGGAGGTTATTTTGGTTAGCTTACGTAAGCATCTAAATTTTTGTACTAAGCTTGATGAAAGTCCTTTTTGGAGGGTTGTAATGTGACGATTACTCTAAGTCTGAATGTATGTAAATTATGGATGTATTAGTGAACTCTGGTATAAGGCTAGTAGTAATCCCAATGGATGTTTATGTTTTTCCGCGACATGTACATCATCATTATGTATGATTTACACCCGTATGTCCCTATTTAAGGCGGGTTGTTTCCATATCTTGAATAGGTATAGGTATTTGATGTATGTGATTGACACCTGAGTCCGTGTAAAGGGCCGGGTTGTTACAAAACCTACAGGTGCAGGACAAGTCGTTTTAGGGGCTTTTCAGTAATCAGGTAAGGGAGTAAACTAAAGCAGTAATTTTCCATGAAAATCATTATTAATTAATGGCAAATTAATTTTCAGAAAGCATGTATTATGTATGAGTATATTTGAGAAAATATAGATATTTGGGAAATTACTGTTGTTACACAAGAATTTTTTTTTACTGTAAAATGTCAAAAAATGTAATTCTAGAATAGATTTCATGTTTTTATTCAGTTTGTGTGGCATGAATATTATTCCACGTATATTGTATTATGTTAAGTCAGATTTACAGAAAAGGCATGTTTACAATTATTTTCAGGAATAACACGGATAACATAGGAAATTATGGTTTCAGAATATATGATAAACAGTACAAATGCTCAGTTTAGTATCTATGATATGTTCGGTGCAAGGCCATGATTGATAGCCGGCGCAAGGCCACAGTTATGTATGTTATCCGGCGCAAGGCCGTGATTATTTATGTCATGACAGAATTCAGAAAATGCTATCAATCTATTTATATTAAAACAATATATGATCATGTACTATATGTTATTAAAACTCGGATGATAGTTCAAATCAGTTTTCAGGAGCACGGAACAGTAGCTATACAGTTCAGTTCAGTTCAGATTTATGCTAACCACCCCTGCCAGCACAGGGGGTGGGAGATGGATAGTCGATGTGGCTTTCAATGTAGAATTGTAGATGTTCACCTAGCAGTCCGAACCAGGGTGTGGCGGGTCCATCGTACTTACAAATATTTTTGACTTGGCAGTGGTCGGCCATCCATTGTCGGGTCCCGCCTTCGGGCTGCACAACCCGTAGTACTAATTATAGCAGATGATTTTATGAACATTGAGATACAATATGATTTAGTATAACTATGAAATTGTATGTTCAGTTATGATATTATCAGTGTTTTCAGGCATGTAATATGTACTGTATATTTATTTAAGTATACAAATATTCATATTGCCACATAACTGTATTTAGTTTATTTCCCTTACTGAGAGGTGGGGTGAGCGAACTGAACCCCGCACCGTTGTGGCAGTTGTTCTACCCTGTTAGAAAGGTGAGTTTTGAACTAGGGTCAGTAGGTTATTGATATAAGATTCTAGTATTATCTTTTGGTGTTTTTGAGGATTGTATGTATTCATCTACAAAAATACAGTGGAAAGTAAGTAACTCTGGTATTGTATTTTATGGTTGGATGGATGAAATTTATATTTACCATTGCTTAGGTGTCCGCTGTGTATGACAAGTGTGTCCCCGTTACCCACGAGTTCAGGTCGACTTTGCTATATCATTAGTTATTAGTATCAGGGTATTTAATATGGTTAGTTATGTAGTAAATTAAGCAGGTCGTTACACTTAGACTGACCTTAGGACCCTGAATATTGCATAAAAATGTCTCCTATAGTCTTCAAAATAAACATTATATAATTAGGGACAATTTAATAAAGGGAAAAAGACTAAATGCCCAAGGATGGCATGTTCGGTTGACCAAACTCCCACCGGGTCAACATGTTGACTGCTCGGTTAACTAACCAAATATATATAGGGAAGCCTTACTCAACCAAACCTCCCCGGGTCAACAAATTGACCGCTCGGTCGACCGACCAGAATTATATGGGCAACGCCCTAGTTGACCAAACCCCCACGTGGGAAATGTCAACCTCCTGGTCGACTGAACCTCGTAGTTCAAATTGACCTGGTCGACCGAATCGTGTGGATTTGGAAAAGCACCTCTGAAACCCTCAAAATGGTCGACCATACTTTCAGTTCAATTTTTTCCTAGTCGACCAAACTGGAAAGTAAAGTTCAGTCAACCAAGCTTCTTGGGTTGTTGAATTTTTTACCGCGGTAAAATGATGTTATTTTTAATTAAACATCATTAATATTTTTTCTAAAATGACCTCCATGTCCCCAATGGTCATAATTTTCACAAACTCTACAAATACCCCCTCATTACTCTAGATTAGCAGCTTTGATTAACTTTAAAACCTCTCAAATCATTTTCTTAATCAAAGTTCCCCCACTCATATTTTCATTGCAAAATCTTTTTGGGGTTACAGTTTATACTCTCCAATCTCTTCCAATCATTATTTTGAAGATTGTTTTGAAGAGAATATTTCACTTTGAGCATTTATTTTACACTCATTTACATTTACTCTCATTTGCAACTTCATTTATTAAATTTGCTTTTGAGAGTAGCTTTAATATTTCTTCCAGTTTTTTTTTTTTATAAACATTTTTTTCGAGAGAAATTATTTATTGCACAAATCCTTTTTAAACTTAAACTCTAGATTCTCCAAATACTTTTATTTGCAAATATCTTTGTTGGAGAACATAATAATCATTTTATATATTCATATGTTTTATTTGTGCATTAATTATTTAGATAAGCACCCTTTACTCTACTGAGCTCAAATCATATCATAAGAGAGTGCATACATCTTAGAGCTTTAATGTGTACATTTCTACTTGTATTTAGAAGCATTGTATTTTGTACAAAAATTATTTTTCATGTACTAGTTCGGTTCAGCCCGTTAATTAAACCAGGGAGTCTCGGCCCCATAAGTGAGACTAGTTCGGCTCAGCCTAGTAATTGAACTGGGATTTTCCTCGTCCCGTCAGGAGAGGATGTAAAAGGCTTCTACTCTGCCCGTTTAGGTGAGTAAGGTTAGTGGAATCCTTGGGGGGTATGCCCAAGGCGGGGACGTAGGAAGTATTGGCCGAACCTCGTTAACAAATCTGTGTATCATTCTCTCTCTATCTTATTTAAATTCCTACACTTAAATTTCAGCATGTGTATGAATTTTTGTTTAATGTCACAATTATTTGCATACACCCATTTGGTTTAAATAAGTTATACTGCGCACGTGTATGTTTACTTTCACTGTTAAAATTATTTTACATACACGCGTGTACATTGAATGGGACCTGATGTATGGTGAATCGGCGTAAATGTTTAATTTAGTCGAAAGGTCTTTAAAACCCAATTCACCACCCTCTTAGGATCACACCAATTCCAATAGTTTTTTAGAAACTTAGCCCACTAACTCATTTAAAACCTAACCCAGCCCATTTCGTTTTAAAGAAACTGAGCCTGCTAATCTTTTTAAGACCTAGGCCCATTTCTGAAATCATCCCAAAGCCCATTACCAGTTTTAAAAGAAAAGCCCATACCCAGTTTCAAAAAGCAAAACCCCTACCCGGTTTTAAAATCAACCCCATCTTGTTTTAAAACTGAACAAGCCCATCCTGCAAACTAAGCCCATTTCAAAAAATGTAACCCCGAGCCGACCCTTTTTTTTATTAAAAAAAAAAAAATTCACCCGATCCACCCAACTCGACCCACACGTGACTAAGGTTATCTGACCCACTCAAGTTCACCCAAGTAAACAACTCACTGAGTTGACACACACAAGTTTACCTCGGTTTCGCTCACCGGGTGGGGGATGACTTGACTCGTCATCCTATCTAACATTGGCCTTAACCCTAATTCTTGAATCACACTACCGAAATATCAGCAATCACATCATCTGAATCACAATATTTGGATCATTTAGCAACAAGCCAAATAAATAAATAAAAAGGACTAAAGAGAAAAAGGAAAAGGAACTTAGCTTTTTTGTAAATTTCGAATGAACCTTTCTAAGAACCCCTTTGATCACTTCCTTCGAAATTCTTCAGGAGTCTCACCACCATGGTCACCCCACCAATGAGTGTCTCTGGTTTTTTTGTGTTTCGCCCTCGTTAGGGTGAGTAAGGCCGAAAGCTTAAGTTTTAAGATGGTAAAAATGAGTCGGAACTGAGGTTAGGGTTCTCAAGATCGAATCTCTACCCGCAAAAAAAAGGGATCGGAGAAGTTGAAAATGAGGATCTAGGGTTCAAAGAAACAAAGTAGGATTCAAAGAAAGGATTAGGGGATTTCGGGTTTCAGGGTTTCAGAACAAGGGATGCTAGGGTTTTGTCATAGGAGGAAGAAGAAGGAAAAATGAAGAAGAAATGAACCAGAGGAGAGATGAGACAGAGAGAACAGATGATAGAAAGAGAGAAAATAGGAGTGCTGAAGAAAAAGGGGGAATGAAAAATGGGGAAACCAAAAATTTTGGGTTTAAATGTGTGTGCCTCTAGAGCCATAGGATTCGATCACGTGGCGTTCCCTCATCCATTCAATCAAAAAAAATCATGTGGCTCCCTTGCGGCCATCCATTTTATCACCCATCAACAGCCTAGATCTCACCACATCAATAATCTAGGTAGTCGTCTGATCCTCGCAGATCAGTAGCAATCAAGATCGTCTTGTTTAGAAGCCACCATAAGTGTCTGCATGCCTCTCCACTCGCTAGGTGACACATGGCAAGCTCTGTCTCCTTCATCATTAATGCACATGGAAGCATGTGAGCTCTCTCCACAGCCGTTGGATCAACCCTTCATTGGATGGATCAGATCATGCCACGACAAGAAATCTATGCAGATCAAATCTCCACCCTTGGATCCCTATGCAACATCAACGGTGGTAATTTCACGGTGCCAATAGCATTTGTTGCTGCTTGCACATGTACCTGCCCCTTTGCTCCTCCATGTGACACGCATTAGCTCTATTCCCCAAGCATTCAAAGATGAGAGGTGCCTCTCTTCACCACCTTTGGATCTGGAACCCCATCAACGGCTAAGCTCTCTCTCATGTTAAGAGCATTAATGAGGGTCTGCTCATCCATTCGTGTGTTATCATGTGGCGGCCATGTCCCCTCCCCCCATCAATGCCCACTGCAATAGACGGCCCTTCTGTAGAGACCTGAAGAATTATAGTAATTAAATAATAAAAGAAAATAGAGGAAAAATGAAATTGCGTCTCGTCGACGAACGCAGAGCACTCGTCGACAAGCACACTTCTTGGGCTTGTCGACGTGGACACGTGTCTCATCGACAAGAACTTACCAAGAGGAGGTTTAGCAGAGCCTGAAGTTCATTGAAGAACTCCCTTTATGGACTTGTCGACGAGGTGATGTATCTCGTCGACGAATCCGCATTTTATAAATAGGCCTAACTCGGTTTTCAGCGAGGAATTCATGCAAAAATTACTCTCTCTCTCTCTCTCTCTCTCTCTCTCTCTCTCTCTCTCTCTCTCTCTCTATCACTCTCTCTAAAATTCGTCTCCTCCTCCTTCTTTCTACGATTCCGGCTTTTTTCTTCGCCGGTTCAATGATCGGAAGCTGCCAAGCTACTCCTGCGAAGATTCTCTTCAAGTCTGCTAGAGTAAATTGTTGGTTAAGCCAACTTGGGCACCATCCCAAAACCAAGGTAAGTTGAATATTTGGGTATTTTTAGTATTACCAAGCTTATCTGAGCTTAGATTCTGTGTTGTATGGGAATATACTGGTGTTTTTTGGAGTAAAACTGGGGTATTATGTTTTAAGGATTAGGGTATTTTTAGGACCCTACAGACATGGGTTGAGGACCCCAGCAGGTATATTTCCAAGAGTTCAGGTAAATTATAGTTTAGAAATACTGAATATGTGGAGTTGGGGAAAATAAGAATGTGATAATTATTATGGTAAATTTACTTGTGTGACTAGAAATTATATGGGTGTTATTTTAGGGAGTTGAAAATTATGAACGCCACATGCGTAAGATCGTTAAATAGTAGCTAGAGCCAGGTAAGGGGAATACATGTTATGTCAATATTATTATCAGTATAATATAGTATTTCATCAAAGCATGAAAATTATACAGTTTTACAGAACATATTTATAGAGTTTTATTAAATTGTGTGTCATGAGTAATACTATAATATTATAGAATATGTTATATAGTTATACAGAAGCGTGATTATATAACTTAGAGAGTTATGAAACATAACTCATACAGTTTTATATACAAAACTATGGCTATACAGAATTATACAAGAATACAGTTTATATGATATACAGTATTTTACATAATCATGCTTATACAGTATTTTACAGAATTACGAATACATAGTATATTCCAGAACATGATTGTACATTATTTTACAGAGTGATTACACAGTGTTTTATTACCATGATATACAGAATATGGAACCATGATTATACAATGTTTTATTACCATGATATACAAAAATAGAACCATGACATACAGAAATACAGTATATAGAATATAGAGCCATGACATACAGAATAAAGTATTATAGTTATAGAATTACAGAATATACATATATGCAGCTATTACTGCGTCATGACTATACAATTGATACAGAATCATGGTTATACAAAAATATAGAATCATGGTAAAACAGTTAGATTTATATAGAAATATTATTATACAGTATCAAACCCCGATGGAATACAACAATTTACAGAGTATGGTACCGTTGAGATACAATATAGACAGTGCAACCATACATCTCAAATAGAGTATGGTACAGCCGATTGTGCCCTCAAGTAGAGTTGTGAGCTCCCTGGCGTCCAGATCAGGTGGAGTGGGCCTTTCGTGCTATAGGAATCCAGATATGCATATAGTTAGGCTATCACTGGAGGGCCAACCAATGTTTAGCCCCGCCTTCGAGCCACACAACCCAGTCATGAGTGGGTAAGTCATGGCATATAGCCATCTAGGGGGAAGTTTACAGATATATAATTATGTATAGTACACACAAAAAGCAGAGAATACATATTATAAATAGAAGTACTTTTGAATAGATAACTCAAAAATTTTCATATTCCATATGATATGAGCATGTGTTATTATTAGGATGTTTTTCTTTATGTATATCGTATATAGTGTTAAATAAATGATATGTTGCCAACTAACTCATATGTCACACACTGGTGATAACATGTTTCTCCTTACTAAGAGGTGTCTCACTCCAAAATTATTAAACATTTCAGGTAATCCAGAGAGGTGAGCAGGACCGGCTCAAAGGTAGAGTTGGTGTAGAGTAAACGTAGTTTTTGGGGTGAGTTTTGGCTGGTTTGTGGAGCCCACAGTGTTTTGGGACTTTTTGGGAAATGTAATGTATATGTGTGTATGTGTACAGCTAGCTACATGGTACTCTGGTATTGTATTTTGGTATTTGTTGGATATGTATGTACTTTTGCTGCTTAGGTGTTATATGAAATGCACAAGTTACCACAGTCCCACTTCGGGCTGTGATGATGATAGTTATGCTCATGTAAGGTTTCAGAGCTCATTTATTAATATAGAAAAGGGGAAAAAATGGATGAAAATTTCAGGTCGTTACAATTTGGTATCAGAGCCTAGGTTACTAAATTCTGTAGACTATAAAGTGCAACGGAAACAATACCAGAGTATAGGAATAGATCAAGAATTTAGTGAGTCAATGTTGGGGAAAATGAAGATAAGTATTTAAGGTTTTGTTAAGTGATCGGGAAGCAAAATTACCATTGTGGTTTCTGTGCCTTTCCTAGGGTGACAATTTCAGGAAAGTCATAGCAAACTATGGTTGGGTTGTGTTTCTCAATTACTTGATTGAATCTTAAATTGAGAGTAAGAACAATAGATTAATTGGTGATATGAGATTTCAAGTAGATGAATATGTTAGTTATGTTATACAGACATGGTCCTCAGATTATGTTTATTTTCCTTTTTCAGGATGGACCCCTGGAGGGAGTAGAGCTCATGCCAGTGGGGATGATGGGGCAGGCCCCTCTAGTGTAGGTGGTGGGGATTTAGATGCAATCTTATGTAGTGTGGCTGAGCAGGTTATGGTTAAGATTGCACGTAGCCCCAGAGAGTAGGGAGGACCATCGACAAAGCGAGGTTGTACTATTGAAAAGTTCATGAAGATGAATCCTTCGGCCTTTCCAAGAGGAGCCGATCTTGCAATGGCTAAGAATTGGATGCAAGAGATCGATAAAATATTGATGGTCCTCCATTGCACCGACGAGCATAGGGTACTTTATGCTGCTTATAAACTTACAGGTGAGGCTGAAAGGTGGTGGACAACTACGAGATTACTAGAGGAGGAAAGACAGGTACCAGTAGCTATGACCTGGTGCCGATTTAAAGAAATCTACTTTGATCACTATTTTCCCGCCACCATCAAGGAGGCGAAGGTAGCAGAATTTCTGAGATTGACTCAGGGGAATCTTACAGTCTAGCAGTACACAGCGAAGTTGATTGAGTTGTCGCGCTTCGCCCCTTATATTGTTCCAAATAAGGTGAAAAAGGCTTGGATGCTTGAGAAGGGTTTGATACGAGATGTTTATAAACAAGTGGTGGTTTTAAAGCTACAGGACTTCTCTAGGCTAGTTGACAGGGCCACTATGGCAGAGGAGAGTGAGCAAAAAGATGCAAGAGCACTGAGCCAGAGGGATAAGGGGACCTCAAGTCAGAGAAAGAGGCCTTCATCTTCAGAATTTCAAGTGAGTTCTAGAAGAGGCCATTGGACCGGAGATAGATCTGGAAGTGTTCAAAGACAGGAGGGAGGAAATCACAGGTATTGGGGTGAGCAGGCATACCCTATTTGCTCTGTTTGTGGTAGGAGGCATACATGAGCATGCCGGTTGGGGAGTAATGTTTGCTACAGTTGTGGAAGACTTGGACACATAGCATAGGAGTATCGATGGTCATTCAACAGAGCACCAACCCCTAGACAGAACCAGAGACATAATGAGGCACCCAGAGGTGGCGTTCAATAGAGGAATGTAGCCCCGACGAGGGTTTATACGTTGATGCCGGGAGATGTAGAGACTGTCATAGACGTCGTGACAGGTACTTTTACCGATTTATCATATAAAATTTTTTTTTTCTTTAACACAGGTACCACCTATTCATTTGTGTCATCGGGTTATGCTAAATTATCTGGAATTGAGGCACAACTATTAGATGTAGAGTTGTCTATTGTCACACTGACTGGATCTGCAGTGAGGTGTAGAAAGGTATTTAAGAATTTTATAGTGGCCATTCAGGGGAAAGTACTACCAGCTGACCTCGTGGTACAAGACCTGTAGGGGTTTGACGTGATATTGGGTGTGGATTGGTTGGCATCTAATCATGCCAGCATTGACTATCATAAAAAAGAAGTGATTTTCAGACCCTTGGGAGAGCAGGAATTTAGATTCGTGGGATCGTCTGTGGGCGCCCCACCCCAATTAGTGTTGGCTTTACAAGTGAGGAGGCTGCTTCGGGGTAGTTGTCAGGGATTCGTAACTTATGTAAAGGAGAAGTCAGAGGGAGAATTAAAGCTTACTAATATTTCAGTGGTTAGAGAATTTCTAGATATTTTTCCGGAGGAGTTACCTGGCTTATCACTTGATCGAGAAATAGAATCTGCAATTGATCTGCTTCCAAGGACGGCACCAATATCTAAAGCACCTTACAGAAAGGCTCTAATAGAATTAAAAGAGTTAAAGGATCAGTTGCAGGAGCTGCTAGAAAAAGGTTTTATCAGGCCTAGCGTGTCACCTTAGGGAGCACCAATTTTATTCATAAAGAAAAAGGATGGGATCATGAGGATGTGCATTGATTATAGAAAAATAAACAAAGTGACTGTAAAGAATAAATATCCTCTTCCCAGAATCGATGATTTATTTGATTAGCTTTAGAAGACTCAATTCTACTCCAATATTGATCTCCAATCAAGGTATTACCAAGTGAGAGTTAAAGCAGAAGATGTTTCGAAGACGGCTTTCAAGACCCTCTTGGCTATTACGAGTTTCTTGTTATGCCGTTTGGTCTGACAAATGCACCGGTAGCGTTTATGGACCTGATGAATCGGGTGTTCCATTAGTATCTGGATCAGTTTGTTATGGTATTTATAGATAATATACTGGTCTATTCTAAAAGTTTTTAGGAGCATGAACATCATCTGAGGCTGGTGTTGCAAGTATTGAGGGAAAGAAAGTTGTACATGAAATTCAAGAAATGTGAATTTCGGCTGAGGCAGGTCATTTTTCTAAGGCATGTGATATCCAGGAATGGTAAAGTAGTTAACCCATGCAAGATAAAGGCAGTGATAGATTGGGCAAATCCGAGAAATGTTCAAGAAATCAAGATTTTTCTAAGACTAGCAGGGTATTACCGGCGTTTTGTGGATGGGTTTTCCAAACTACCAGGTCCCTTGACATGGCTCACGAAAAAGAATGCGAGGCTTGAATGGTATAATGAATGTGAGCAAAGCTTTCAGGAGTTCAAATAGAGGCTGGTTACTGCCCCGGTGTTGGCTATTTCATCAGAAGATGATGGATTTGTTATTTACAGTGATGTGTCTCAGACGGGACTCGGGTGCTTGTTGATGCAGCACGGGAGAGTTAATGCTTATGCATCTAGGAAACTTAAAGAATATAAGAAGAACTATCATGTGCATGATATAGAGCTAGCTGCAGTGTTGTATACCCTCAAGATCTGGAGACACTATCTTTATGGAGGGAAATGTGAAATCTTCACAAACCACAAAAGTTTGAAATATTTCTTTATTCAGAAAGAACTGAATATGAGACAAAGAAGATGGCAAGAACTAATTAAAGATTATGACTGCACTATTAGCTACCACCTAGGGAAAGCAAATGTGGTAACTGATGCACTGAATCGAAAGTCAGTGGGAGTAGTCGCCAAAAACTTGATCGATGCAAACTGCAAGTGCACAGTATCGTAGTTTTATAATATTATGATGTGTAGAGTATCGTCCTTAGGGATTGATGTCTTAATTTTACCAAGTACTGAATTTATAATAACCTTGATTTTATTTAGAAAAATTAATAATTTTAGACTATGAAATTTAAATCAAGCTGCTTTAAATAAACAATTCAAGAGATTTTAAAACTGAATGTCGTTTATCAAATTACTGATAGTGAAAACTTCTAGGAAACCGATTTCAACTAGTTTCTCACTATGCTTTACTCATCTAGCCAATTCAAATTCATATTCTCTATTTGTTAGCAAATCTCCAATTTTTCTAAAAGCCTTTTTCGATAGTCAATTAGAACTTATTCTTGTTTATTATTTAACATACGATTATGTAAATTAATAACGCAAGAATGCAATAGGACCCTCGATTTTTAATGCTACGTATCTTTCGATCTCTATATTTACCTACGCTGAATTATCCAAGATCTATCCTATAATCCCCCCTTTTGGTAGCAAATCACAAGACTAATATCATTTAATTAATGGCCAGTTAATTAAAAAAATTAAGCGCATAATAACTCAAACAAACACAAATAAAAACTACTTCAGATTAGCATCAAAGAGCAAGCATAGTTCGAAACTAGCTACATCGTTTTCCTAAAATATAAAAATTTAATTCATTCTGAAAATTAAATCCAACATAACATATTTCACCATATTTTCTTCTATTTGGAGCGTACGGGAAAAATCAACACTCACAGCACCGCCGTTACTCGCCGCGAACACCCCAAGCATCGACCGCGTGCTACTTTCTTGTTCCGAAAAGATTTAAAATTTCTGTGTGCCGCCAACTCTCCCTTGTTGCTGTGTGTTTTATTCACCGTAGCGCCACCTTACAATTCTGAAAAGTCTTAAATTTGATGCATGTTGTCAACTCCAAAAGAGAATTTTTTTTTCAAAAGAAAAACTCCTTGGGTGCGGCCTCCTTCTCTCCCAATAGAATACTCCCAGAAAAAAATTCATCCTCCCAAAAGACTCCCCCAAAAAGTGGTGTGGCATCCCCCCTTTCACCTTGCACACAGCTCCCCCAAAGAAACCCTCCAAAAAGGTCTCCTTCTTTTTTTCTATTGTTTCCCTTTTCTTTCCTTTCTTTTCCTTTCTTTCTTCCCTTTCTTTTCCTTTCTTTCTTTCCTTTTCTTTCTTTCCTTTCTTTTGTTCCTCACCCAGCGTGCTGCTCTAAGATGACCTGGCTACATGGCTGGGTCACATCACACTTTTTTATTTTTTTATTTTTTCTTTTCTTTTTTTTCTTTTTTCAAAGGCACACGATCTTCCCCCCACTTTCAAGCCCAATTCCGACCCTCCTAAAGCCCGTAACTCTCAAAAACTCAAAGAATAAAAGTTGTAAAACTCTTTCTCATCTTTTCCTAAAATTTTGAATCATCTCAATCAGAGTTCGGACGAGAAAGTTACACCCCAATTACAGAGAATTGTCGAAATAGTCCATAAAACAGCGTATGGTAACTTCACATCTAATTTCGACCTTGATGCAGTCAGTATTTTGCAAAATGTAAAACATGAAAACTGTAGAGCATTTTCTTATCTTTCGAAAGCATCTTAAATCATCTGAATCGGAGGTCATATGAAAGAGTTACACATAGATTACAAAGTATTATAGCTTTTAGCTTCCAATAGTTGCCCTGCAACAAAAATACCAAAATTTTATAAATTACTCATTAAAACCCAAATTTTATAAATAGAACACAATGTTAGAATATTGAAAGTAATTAGGCATTTTAAAAAAAATTCATAATGCATGAATTAAAACACCTAATTACGCAATTTAAGCACGTAATCACCCCCCCCCCCCCCCCCCAACTAAAGTTTTGCTAGTCCCTAGAAAATAACATGAATGCAATTCAGGGTGGTGTCATACCAATTTCAGTAAATGAATGTACATGAAACACAACCATAACCTTTCACATACAGGAATATCACCAAATTACACACAAACTCATTCATACCCAATTCACGCAACTCCAAAATAAGTCATTCATATAAGTTTCATCATTATATAGCCATTAAGCACATTATACTCACATAAGATTAACCAAAAATCACAATTGAGAGTTAATGTAGTCATATAAACTCGAGTATAAATAGGCAAAATCTTGAAGCATGTGTAATGTGAATGACTCGTTACACGCGGGAGATCTGTGGTCACCTACATAATTGTCGCTTTGACTCGGCCTAACTAGTATACCCTCAAAAACACTCGAAAATGATGGTTTCACTCGTCGTATGTGAGGAGGAGTGTCATGATCAAACATTTCACATACTGCAAGGAACAAATGCTAACTATACGAAGTGGACCAGTCTGAAAAGGATGCAGCCTATTTACGAGGTGTCAGGTCCTTCACGCTATCATATTCTCACCTACTCGCTATATCCAACCAAGACCACCCTAGATCAACTTATTCACAAACCAGATGTGAATACATCTAAGGCATTAGGTGGGTGAAGAGTCTTCATATGTAGAGAACATGTGTCGTGTCCCTGACTTTTGTTGTAGTTGTGTGGAGCAGGTATTAATTTTTCACCTCTTCTGGGGTATTTCTATTTCTCTTTTTCTTTCTTCTGCTCATTTTTCAATCTATTTCTTTTCATGGTCAATTAGGGCAATCATAACACTTTTTTTACTATTTCCATACCACCCAAGTGCATTAAGTTCGAATAAGAGTCCATGAAATAAGTCTATTTTTAGGGGTGGCTCAGCCTTCACATCTTGAATAGGCTACAAAAGTTAGGTTTTTATCTCCCCACTAAATGTCACCTCTAGGCTAGCAATTCAAAAACCAAGACGAGTGTACAAAGAATATCCAGAAAAAAAAATAGGGAAAGTTGAGTTTCATGAACTCTGAGTTGACGTCAAAAACTCAAAAGAACGATAAATGGCTCAACAATACCTCATAAGGTGTCAAAGTCTCCACAGGCGCTCTCTCAGTTTTCACAAGGAACCCTCAGTGCTACAAGTCACGTGAACGTGTATTTTTTAGGCCTCAACAGATATCATGTAGATACAAGAGTTTATATAGCTAGAATAACACTATTGAACTACTAATCAACCTTCAATGAGTTACGATTCCAAGTTTAGCCACATAAATAGAAACTACACATAAATGACCCAAGTGTGTACTCTTAGGTTTTATGCAAGTATATGAAGGGCATAAGTAGTGTCACGCATGGCCTAATCATCCATATTCACACATTTTTTTTTTCAACGTTATTCAAAAATGAGAAAGATTGAAGAAAAGAAAGAAACTTCCCTGTCTTCTTGGTGAATCCATTGAGGAATTAAATTTTTAACTATGTACTCGTGCCAAATAAACCTGCATAAAAAATCTAAATTATTCAAAAGTGCATTGATAAATAAATAATGTAATAAAGATAAAATAAATAAACAAAAGAAAAACTCTTTGGGTTTCCTCCCATAAGCGCTTGTTTTAACGTCTCCAGCCAGACGTTTCAATCTTCATCAACCAAGATCTCCGAGAGGAATAAATGCAGAGTTCCTCTCCATTTGTTCTCCATAATAGTGTTTTAATCTCTGACTATTCGCTCTAAATATGTTCCTTGTCTTGTCCTTCAAATCTATTGCTCCAAAAAGGAAAACTTTGTCAATTGTGTAAGGACCTGTCCATCTTGACTTTAACTTACTTGGGAAGAGTTTTAATCGTGAGTTGAAGAGTATAATATGTTGTCCAGAAGCAAACTCACACCTAAGAATCTATTTTTCATGCCACTTCTTCGTCTACTCTCTATAGGTTTTTGCATTTTCATACGCATCACCTGAGAACGCATAGCGAAGATGCTCAGGGAATTGTTTTAACTCTGGAGATATAGGTTGCTGCATCTTTTCTTTAGAGATTATAGAATCCATCTTTGCTTCCATAGGTTCTAGCCTCCCCACACACTGTTTTATTGTAATCTGCTGCAAGGATCGTTCTAGGTGATCAACTGGTACATCTTTTTGAAAGGCTTTTTCTACACCTTGCTGAATGACATCTACCCAAAAGCAAGTGCTTGGATCCTCTAGGAATCTCATGTCTTGGTAGATGTTGAACATAACCTCTTCCTTGTCCACTCTCAATGTTAACTCACCCTTTTGAACATCAATTAAAGCCCTTCCAATGGCCAAGAATGGTCAGCCAAGAATTAGTGAGACTTCTTGGTCTTCCTCCATATCTAACACCACAAAATCAAAAGGAAAAATAAATTTATCCACCTTTACCAATACGTCTTCTATGATTCCATGTGGATACTTGATGGATCGGTCTACTAGTTGTTAAGATATGGTTATTTGTTTCATCTCTCTAAGTCCCAATTTCCTGCAAATAGAAAGTGGCATAAAATTAATGTTAGCACCAAGATCACATAAAACTTTATCAAAAAATGAATTTCCAATAGTGCAAGGCAAAGTAAAAATCCTTATGTTTTTAATTTTTTAGGCAATTTATTTTGAAGAATAGCACTACACTCCTCGATAAGTTTCGTTGTTTTGAACTTCTCCAACCTTCTTTTCTTTGAAATGATGTCCTTTAGGATTTTGACATAGTTTGGAATTTGTTCCAAGACATCTGCAAAAGGAATATTTATGAGAATTTTCTTTAAAATATCCAAAAACTTAGAAAATTACTTATCTAATTTTTGTTTTTGAAAGCGTTGAGGATAAGGAAGTCGAGTAAAGAGAATAGGAGGATTTTCTGGAAATGAAATTGCCAATGATGTGTCAGTCTCTGCTGGTGTGTCATCCACCATCTCCTCTTCTTCCACTTTATTCTTGCCTTGACCATTATTTTCAGCTATAGGGGTGGATATGGTTCCCTTTGTGGTGATTTCTCAATTTCTCTTCCACTCCTAAGTGTGATGACATTGCATTGTTCCTTTGGATTCACTTCGGTGTTGCTAGGAAAAGTTCCTCTCTGTTGGGAATTCATAGTCATGGCCAGTTGCCCGATTTTCATTTCAAGATTCTTCATGGTGGCTCCCATGTTGTTACAATGAGTCTCAATGTTATCCAGTCGTGCATCTGTCTTTTTAAACCTTTCTTTTGTCTCCTTAACAAATGATATCATTGCATCCTCAAGTGACATCTTCTTCTCACCTTGATGACTATCAAGTCCTGGAGGAGGTTGTAGCACATTCTTTGTATTTCCTTAAGACAAATTCTCATGATTTTGAACCCCTGGATGGTAATATTGTGGCAAAGGATCACCACGATAATTGTAGTTCCGATTGTTGATGTATTGAACCTGTTCTTGACTTGCGCCATTGCTCGGATTTGTCCCACTTGTAGCTGCCACATATTCTGCACCTTGTGGTATCCTCTGGGTTGTCAAAGCTGAAATCTGATGAGACAGAGAAGCAACTTGAGCTAAGTGCAGAAACGGCTCTAATTTATGAATTCCAGCAACTTTCTTAGCCATAGTTCTTTCAGTTGGCCATTTATAGTTATTTGAGGTCATTTCTTCCAAAAGAGCAGTAGCACCCTCAGGTGTCTTTAACATCAAAGTTCCCTCAAATGCAGCATCAACTAAAGTATGAGTTTGCCTATTTAACCCATTATAGAACATCTGAATCTGCAACCAATCCGGCAAACCATGTTGTGGGTAGCATCGAATCAAATCCTTATACCTTTCCCATGCTTTATAGAGTGATTCAAAATCATATTGCTTGAATTGACCAATCTCACTCCTGAGTTAAGCTGTTTTTGCAAGTGGAAAGAATTTAGCTAGAAATTTTTCTGTCATGTCCTGCCAACTCATGATACTCCCTGGTTGTAGAGACTGTAGCCAACCTCTTGTTTTATCCCTCAAAGAAAAAGGTAATAATCTCAGTCTAATGGTGTCTTCAGTAACACCATTGATCTTCACAGTATCACAAATCTCTAAAAACATCACCAGATGGATATTGGGATCATCAAGTGGTGATCCACTGAATTGGGCCTACTACACCATGTTGATTAATATGGGTTTGAGCTCAAAATTGTTGGCATTAATGGGCTGGCGTCTGATACCCGAATAGCTGTCATTCACAACTGGCTGTACATAATCCTTCAAGGCGCGTGGCTATGCATTATCTTGTCCATTCTCCATGGCTAATACCCTATTTTTCCTTAGTACTCTAAGCGTTCTTTCAATCTCCGAATCAAAAGGAATAATGGCACATGTTCTAGCACTGCGCATCCAACATAAAAAACAAACTAGAAATACATAAAAAATCAAATCAAATCAAATCAAATAAAAAGAAAATAAATAAATAAAAATATAAAAATAAAATTCTAAATTAAAACCAAGATTACTTTGTATCAATATTAGCAAAAATAAGAAAACCTCAATCCCCGGCAACGGCGCCAAAAACTTGATTGGTGCTAACCTCAAGTGCACTATATCGTAGTTTTATAATATAATGATGTGTAGAGTATCGTCCTCAGGGATTGATGTCTTAATTTTACCAAGTATCGAATTCATAATAACCTTGATTTTATTTAGAAAAATTAATAATTTTAGACTGCGAAATTTAAACAAAGCTACTTTAAATAAACTATTTAAGAGAATTTAAAACTGAATGCCGCTTAATAAATTACTAATGGTGAAAATTTCTAGGAAACCGATTTCACCTAATTTCTCATTATGCTTTACTCATCTAGCCAATTCGAAATCGTATTCTCTATTTGTTAGAAAATCTCCAATTTTTCCAAAAGCCTCTTTCAGTAGTCAATCAAAACCTATTCTTATTTATTATTTAACATACGATTATATAAATTAATAACGCAAGAACGCAATAAGACCCTCGATTTTTAATGCTATGTAGGTTCATACAAGTCTTTCAATCTCTATATTTACCTACACTGAATTATCCAAGATCTATCCTATAATCCCCCCTTTCGATAGCAAATCATAAGACTAATATCATTTAATTAATGGCTAGTTAATTAAATGCATTAAACGCAAAATAACTCAAACAAACATTAATGAAAACTACTTCAAATTAGCATCAAAAAGCAAGCATAGTTCTAAATTGGCTACATCGTTTTCCTAGAATACAAAAATTTAGTTCATTCCGAAAATTAAATCCAACATAACAGATTTCACCATATTTTCTTCTATTTGCAGCGAACTGAAAAAATCAGCACTCGCAGCACCGCCGTTACTCACCGCGAACACCCCAAGCATCGATCGCACGCCGCTTTCTTGTTCCAAAAAGATTTGAAATTTCTATGTGTCGCCAACTCTCCCTTGCTGCTGTGTTTGTTATTCACCACAGCGCCGCCTTACGATTCTGAAAAGACTTAAATTTGCTGCGTGTCGTCAACTCCAAAAGAGAAATCTTTTTTCAAAAGAAAAACTCCTTAGGTGCAACCTCCTTCTCTCCCAATAGAATACTCCCAGAAAAAGAATTCATCCTCCCAAAAGACTCTCCCAAAAAGTGGTGCGGCATCTCCCCTTTTGCCTGGCGCACGGCTCCCCCAAAGAAACCCTCCAAAAATCTGTCTCCTTCCTTTTTGCTATCGTTTCCCTTGTCTTCCCTTTCTTTTCCTTTCTTTCTTTCCTTTCTTTTGTTCCTCACCCAGTGTGCTGCTCTAAGATGACCTGGCTGCATGGCTGGGTCACATCACACTTTTTTATTTTATTTTTTTTTCTTTTCTTTTCTTTTTTCAAATGCACATGGTCTGCCCTCCACCTTCAAGCCCGATTCCGAACCTCCTATAGCCCATAACTCTCAAAACTCAAAACACAAAAGTTTTAAAAATCCTTCTCAAATTTCCTCAAAATTTTGAATCATCTCGATCGGAACTCGGATGAGAAAGGTACACCCCGATTACATAGAATTGTCGAAATAATCCATAAAACAGCGTATGGTAAATTCACGTCTAATTTCGACCTTGATGCAGCCAGTATTTTTCAAAATACAAAACATGAAAACTTTGGAGCGTTTTCTTATCTTTCTATAGCATCCTAAATCATCTAAATCGGAGGTCAAATAAAAGAGTTACACGTATATTACAAAGTATCATTGATTTTTAGCATCCAATAGTTGCCCTGCAACAAAAATATCAAAATTTTATAAATTACTCAATAAAACCTAAATTTTATAAATAGAACACAATGTTAGAATATTTAGAGTAATTAGGCATTTAAAAAAAATTCGTAATGCATGAATTAAAGCACCTAATTACGCAATTTAAGCGCATAATCAGTAGTATTGCCAGCAGTGGAGATTCAGCACCCTATCTAGATGGATTTGGAGATGTTATGTAGAGACCCAAAGAATTATAGTAATTAAATAGTAAAAGAAAAGGGAAGAAAAGGAAATTTCCAAAAGGGACTCACAGAGTCTAATCCACGAACACCGGGTTCTCGTTGACGAGTATCCTTCTTCGACTCGTCAATGTGGACACGTGTCTTGTCGACGAGAATTTATCGAGAGGGGGTTTAGCAGAGTCTGAAGTTCATCGATGAGGGATTCGAGTTCAGCGATGAACTCCGTTCATGGACTCGTTGACAAGGTGACGTATCTCATCGACGAATCCAGGATTACAAATATGCCTAATCTGGGTTTTTTAGCTAGAAAATCGTGTAGCAACCCCTTCTCTCTTTAAAAACTGACCCTCTCCCCTTCTCTCTATGATTTTGGCTCCAATTTTTTTCAGTTCGATGATCAGAATCCGGCATGCTACTCTTTGGAAGAATCGCTTCAAGTCTGCTAAAGTAGATCGTTGGTTAGGCTAACTTGGGTACCATCCCAAAATCAGGGTAAGTTGAATATTCGAGTATTTTCAGCATTATCAAATTTATCTGAGTTTAGATTCAGTAAGTATAGGAATATACTGGTGTTTTTTGGAGTAAAACTAGGGTATTATATTTTCAAGGATAGGGCGTTTTAGGACCCTGCAGATATGGGTTGAGGACCCCCAGCAGATATTTCTAGGAGCCCAAGTAAATTATAATTCAGAAAATTATGAGTATGTAGGTTCGGAGAAATATAGTTGATTTATTAGAAATATGTATTATTTCAGGATTTTGGGGATAGTACGCTGTGAGTGTGAGGATAAAGTTGAAGGCGAGCCTCCCAACCAGTTAGGTAAGGGAAATATGCCATACTAGTAAATTTAGAAATATTATCAGTAAATTATAGTATTTGTTTATTAAGGTATAGGGTATATATTATACAGTTTTACAGATTTCAGAACATGAGTTTTATTAATTGTGTGGCCTAAGTAGATATTTGTTAAGTACAAAATTTATATAGTTTTTCAGAATATCATGATTTACAGTGTATATATAGACAAATATATTTTATAGGTAGATATTTACCAGACAGATATTTTACAAATATTATACAGACAAGTATTTTACAGTATTTACAGAATGTCATGCTTTCCAAAACCATAACCCTCAGACATTACAAATTATTCAATCAGATATGACAGTAAGATATTACAGTCAGATATTATAGTTATTTTAGTCAGATGTTATAGTATTTCATATCAAATTTATAGTGTTATGGTCATTTTGGAATCATGATGAAAACAGTAGGATATCTATAGAAATAGTATATACAGTATCAGACCCTGATGAATCAAGTTATGTTTAGTTAGTAGAGCACAGTACCGTTGCCAGTATAGTTCAAAGTGCAACCACACATCTTAGATAGTGTGTGGATGGTTTCCGTCAACCGTGCTTGGAGGGTTTGCAAACTCCCCAAAAGACTGGGTTGAGGTGGCCGATTTGATGAGGTAGTTACCAGTTCCGTGCCTATAGGGGTATCAGAGTAATATATATACATATATAAAGTTTAATTTTTGGGCCGTTACAGTTTGGTATTAGAGCCTAGGTTGCTAGGTTCTGCAGACTCTAGAGTACAGCGAAAAACAATACCAGAATATAGTAATGAAATTTAAGAAGAGTGGAATAGGATATCAGAGCGTTAATGTTGGGGAATTAGGATGAAAATTTATGGTTCTGTTCTGCAGTTTGGAGGTAGAGTTTCGAGGTGATTTGTATGTTTTTCCTGGGGTGACGATTTCAGCAAAACCATAGTAAACTATCATTGAATTCTATTCCCATATGGTAAGGCCAGACCTTAAATTAGTGATAAGAGGAAGGGGCATTTTAGTTAGTATAGTATTGTAAGGTTCGGTTTCTCAGAATAATTTGGTAATATTACAGGATGAACCCAGGGGGGTAGTAGCGTTCACGCTAGTGGAGACGATGGAGCAGGGCCTTCTGGTGCAGAAGGCGGGGATTCAGATGCTATGTTACACAGTGAGGCTTAGTAGGTCATGGCTGAGATTGCCCCCAGCTCCAGGGAATAGGGAGGTCCATCTACAGCTTAAGGATGCACGATAGAAAAATTTACAAAGATGAACGCACCAGCATTTTCAAAAGCGGCTAACCCTACAGTTGCGGAGAACTGGATGCAAGAGATAGAGAAGATTTTGATGATGCTCCACTGCACCGATGAGCAGAGGGGCCTTTATGCCACGTATAAGCTGATAGGGGAGACTAAGAGATGGTGGACGACCACTAGATTACTAGAGGAGTAGAGATCCATTCTAGTGCCGATGACCTGGACCCGATTCAGGGACATATTCTTTGACAGATACTATCCTCCCTCAGTTAGAGAGGCTAAAGTATAGGAATTTCTAAACTTGTCCTAGGGATCGATGACAGTCCAGTAGTACGCGGTGAAATTCATCAAGTCATCGTGCTTCTGCCCTTATATTGT
Organism: Malania oleifera; assembly: GCF_029873635.1. NCBI lineage: Eukaryota > Viridiplantae > Streptophyta > Magnoliopsida > Santalales > Ximeniaceae > Malania > Malania oleifera. The sequence goes on along the minus strand of NC_080418.1, from coordinate 69,544,575 downwards.
CCCAAATGAAGTTAAGATGGCTAGGATGTTCAAGAGAAATTTGAGGTGGGACGTTTATAAACAGGTGGTAGTTTTTAAGATACAGGACTTCTCCAAAGTTAGTAGATAGGGCCATGGTAGCAGAGGAGAGTGAGTAGGCAGATGTGGAAGTACTGAGCCGGAGGAAGAAGCCCACGCCTCCGAGTTTTCAGAGTGGGCCTAGTTGAGGTCCATGGAGAGGAGATAGAGCTGGTGAGGGTCAGAGGCAGACGACAGGACACAGTGGGTATTAGGGTGGGCAGACTTATCCCACCTGCCCCAAGTATGGTCGAAGACATCTGGTTGAGTTCCGATTGGATAAGAATGTTTGTTACCGATATCGGAGACCTGGCCATATGGCACGATCTTGTCGGGGACCATCAAACTATACACTAGCTCCCAGACCACTTCAGGGTGGTTACTAGACGCCCCGTGGAGGTCAGCAGAGGAACACAGCACCTGTAATGACCTGCTTATCTTATCATATAGTAAAACATATTTAATAATAAAGTCGACCCAAACCCATGGGTAATAGGGACACATCTGACATTCACAACGGAAACCTAAGCAGCAGTAAATATAAATCACATTCTCATAACCATATAATGCATAATACCAGAGTCAGCTACATTCCCAAAATAGTGTGTTTATATATAATCTCCAAAAATACAAAAATATTTACATATCTAGGAACCCACTACATAAATTTCCTGTCCCTAGATCAAAGTTTACCCTCCTAGCAGGGTGGTATCAACCTATCTCAACGATGGCCTCGATCTGCCGGTCTTTTTGGGTTTCTTGAAAATTATTTTAGTTTGGGGGGTGAGACACTTCTCAGTAAGGGAAGATAAACTAAATACAGCTGTGTGGCAACATGAATATTTAGTTCTATAATACATATACAATACATTTCATATACTAGAAAACATTCATCATAGCATACTGAATAATCATATATTTTCATAATTTCTAATAAGCCTTAGTGATCATCAAATGTCTGACATAACTGATAATACTGTAAATTACCCAGGATGTATAGCTAGCGACGTCATGTATTGCCCCCCATGACGGGTTGTGCAGCCTGAATGAGGGACCCGACAATGGCTGGCCAACCACTGCTAAGTCAAAAATGTCTACAAGTACGATGGACCCGCCACACCCTGTCCCGGACTTCCAGATGAACGTTTACAACTCTACACTGAAAATCACATCGACTATCCATCTCCCACCCCCTTTACTAGAAGGGGTGGTTAGCACAAGTCTGAAATATAATAATCTTATTTGTATAGCTACGGTACCGTGCTCCTGGAACTTAACTAAACTATTATCTGGGCTACGATAATATATAATACATGATAATATACAATTTAAAGTAAAAATATTGATAGCATTTTCTGTAATAACATAAATACATATGGCATTACACCGATTACTTTCATAACTGCTGCCCTACGCCGAAATCATACATAATACATGGCCTTGCTCTGGCTATCAATCACGGTCATGCCCCAAATATTTCATACTTATCATTCTAAATAAATAATTCATTTATCATGTATTTTGAAATCATAATGTACTGCATTATTTCATAATTTCTGAAAAACGTACCTTATTCATAAAATTGCCATAACATCATATTTTCCATGTAAAATAATATTCATGCCACACAACACTGAATAAAACCATACATTCTATTATAAAATCATATTTCTTGGCATTTCATAATATATATATATACATTTCAACATATTAGCAGTATTTTCCCAAATATGCATTTTTACCAATCTACTCATATATATGTAATACATATTTCCTGAAAATTAATTTACTAATAAATAATAATAATTTGCGTGAAAAATAATTGCTTTAGTTTATTCCCTTACCTGATTACTGAAAAGAAATCCCCCCTAAAATTCACTGGTCCTGCACTCGCAGGGTTCCCCGTTCAACATCCTGAAAACAACAACTCCTAGAACCAAACATCAGTATTTTTTTGTGAATAACATTTCCTATAACTAAAGAAAGACCAAATTCTAAATAAATAGCCTTACCTTGAATCAGAGATGAATCCCAAAGTAGCCCCACCGATGATCCACTCCGATACGTTTGCAGAGAACTTTCCCAAGAGCGTCGTGGTGGCTTCAGATCGTCAAAAAGGTGAGAATCCAGCCCGAGATCTTAGAGAGAAGGTAGAAGGGACAAAGGGATGAGAGAGAGGGAAGTTTTTGCACAATTTCCAGCCAAAAATGAGAGTTAGGCCTATTTATACACTGGCTTTCATTGACGAGCCACGTCACTTTGTCGATGAGGTCAAGAAGGCAATTCGTCGACGAACTCTCACCCCTCGTCAACGAAATTCAGAGTCTCCAAAACACCCTCTCGGTATCTTCTCGTCGACGAAGCACACCCTCGTCGATGAGCCCAAAATGCCACGTCGTCGACGAATGCTGAAGTCTGCTACCACCCCCCTTTTATATTTCCATTTTCCTCTCTCTTTATTATTTAAATACCATTATTCTTCAGGTCATTACATTCTCCCCTCCTTATAAAATTTCGTTCTCGAAATTTACTATTCATATAACCCATCATCCCTTAAAGGCAAAACGGTCTACCTATTTTATTACTTACCCTCACTTATGGTGGAGGAATACCGTGGTTACATTCTAAGTCCTGGGAGATTACATAAGTAAAATAAAAATTCCCCAAAACTAAAATATTACTTACTAACTAAATTATTACATGTACCTGCAAAAGAAACATTATACATTCACTTATATTTTCTTGATCAAGACTGAACGTCTTAGAACAACTGCGGGTATTTCTGTTTTATCTATTCCTCGAACTCCCAAGAAGCCTCTTCTATCGCGTAATTTCTCCATAGAACCTTTACCAGAGGAATCTTCTTGTTACGCAATTCCTGTTCTCTTCTATCCAGTATCTGTACTGGTACTTCCTCATAAACTAGTGAATCGCTGAGTTTCAATTCACCATAACTGATAATATGAGAAGGGTCTAGGATTTATTTCCTCAACATAAAGACATGGAATACTTCGTGCATCCTGGATAACGCAGGTGGTAAAGCTAACCTCTAGGCAACCGGCCCTACTTTCTCTAGAATCTCAAATGGACCGATAAACTTAGGGCTAAGTTTACCCTTCCTTCCAAATCTCGTAACCCCTTTTAATGGAGCTATATTCAAAAATACATGGTCAGCGATATCAAATTATAATTTCCTACAGTGATTATCGGCATAACTCTTCTGTCGGCTCTAAACTAGACTGATTCTATTCTTAATGAGCTGATCCTTATCATATGCTTACTGTACTAATTCTAGTCCCACGATTCGCCACTTAGCCATCTCATCCCAATATAGAGGAGAACGGCATCTCCTACTGTATAGAGCCTCAAACGGTGTTATACCAATGCTGGCCTAATGGCTATTATTATACGCGAACTCTACCAGTAGCATGAACTAAGTCCAACTACCCCTAAAGTCCAGTACATATGCTCGAAGCATATCTTCTAATATTTGTATCGTCCTTTCAGTCTGTCCATCTAACTGAGGATGGAATGTCGTGCTAAAAGATGAATGAGACCCTAAAGCTTCCTGCAAGATTCTTTAGAAACGTGACGTGAAACGCGGGTCTCGATCTGACACTATAGACGGGCACTCCATGAGGACGGACTATTTCCTGAATGTAAATTTCTACCAAACGGTTAAGGAAGTAGCTGATCTTGATAGGAAGGAAATGGGAGATCTTAGTCAAAAGATCTACAATCACCCAGATTGCATTCTGGCCATGCAATGTCGATGGCAGCCCTGAAACAAAGTCCATGGATATATGATCCCACTTCCACTCTGGGATAAATAGCGGTTGTAACTGACCCGCTGGTCTTTGGTGCTCGGCTTTTACTTGCTAGTACGTTAGACACTACGCTACATACTCGGTAATCTCCTTCTTCATACAACTCCACTAGTAAAACTCTCGCAGATCCCTATACATTTTCGTACTGCCAGGATTAACTGTATACAAAGATCTATGAGCCTCCTCTAAAATAGTCTTTCTGACGTCAACATCGGTAGGAACACATAACCTGGAATGGAATTGCAAGGCTCCATCATCTGACAAACAGAATTCCTCCCCCTGACCATTCTGCACTCTGACTAATACCTCTGCTAATTCTTGGTCTTCCTTCTGAGCAGCTTTAATTATTTCCTATAGAGTAGGTTGTACCACTAAACTGGTGATACATACTGGAGGATCACTCTCTATCAACTCTATGCCGAGTCTCTCTAGATCCATCATGATTGGATATTGGATCTCCTTAACTGCTACCACTGGTCTCGCAGACTTCCTGCTCAACGCATTAGCTACCATATTTACTTTTCCTAGGTGATAATTAATGGTACAATAAAAATCTTTAACAAGCTCCAACCACCTTCTCTGTCTCATATTCAGTTCCTTCTGAGTAAAGAAATACTTCAAACTCTTATGGTTAGAGAAAATTTCACATCGCTCGACATACAGGTAATGCCTCCAAATCTTCAATGCATGCACCACCGCAGCTAATTCAAGATCATGGGTAGGATAGTTCTTTTCATATTCTTTCAACTGTATTGAAGCATACGCTACCACTCTACCATGCTGCATTAGTACAAAACCACGTCCCTTCAAGGATGCATCGTTGGTGTTATGACAAGTCTCTGTTTCAATTCCAGAAAACTTTGCTCACAACTGTCGTCCCATTCAAATCTGACCTAGTCAGTCATGTCAGAGACCAAGATAAAGCTGAGAATCCCTCAATGAAATGACGGTAATAACCAACTAACCCCAAGAAAATCCTAATCTTCTAGACATTCCTCGGTTTAGCCCAATTCACTACCACAATAACAAGCTAACCCACGTCACTCCTTCGACGAGGTCAAGAAGGCAATTCGTTGACGAACTCTCACCCCTCATCGATGAAATTTAGAGTCGCCAAAACACCCTCTCAGTATCTTCTCATCAATGAAGCGCACCCTCGTTAACGAGCCCAAAATGCCATGTCGTCAATGAACACTTCACGTTCGTCAACGAAGTCTGCTGCCACCCCCTTTTATATTTCCATTTTCCTCTCTCTTTATTATTTAAATACCATTATTCTTCAGGTCATTACAGCACCAGTGAGGGTTTATGCTTTGACACCGGGAGACACCGAGGCTACTAAAGATGTTGTCACAGGTATACTTACTGTTTTACCATATAAAGTTATTGTTTTATTTGACACAGGTGCCACCTATTCCTTTGTATCAGCAGGGTATATTAAAGTAAATAAGATAAAAGCACAGTTATTAGATGTTGAGTTGTCTGTAGTCACGCCGACAGGATCAATGGTGAGGTGTAGGAAGGTACTTCGGAACATTCCAGTAAGCATTTAGGAGAAAGTACTACCAGCTGATCTCATGGTACTAAATATGCAAGGGTTTGATGTAATACTAGGTATAGATTGGCTAGCAGCTAATCACACTAGCATAGATTGCCATAAAAAAGAAGTGATTTTTAGAGCTCGGGTGAGCAAGAATACAGATTTGTGGATTCACGTGTGCATGTCTCACCACAACTAGTGTCAGCTATTCAAGTGAGGAGACTGCTACAGGGTGGTTGCCAGGGGTATGTTGCCTACATAAAAGAATTGCCAAAAGAAGAACTAAAATAGGCTGATATTTCAATAGTAAAAGAATTTCCAGATGTTTTTCTAGAAGAATTGCTTAGCTTACCACCAGGCTGAGAGACTGAATTTACCATGGATCAACTACCAAGGTCGGCACCGATATATAAAGCACCATACCATATGGCTCCATCCGAATTGAAGGAATTGAAAATCAGTTGCAGGAGTTGCTGGATAAAGGATTTATCAAGCCCAGTGTGTTGCCGTAGGGGTCCCAATCCTGTTCATAAAAAAGAAAGATGGGACTATAAGGATGTGTATAGATTATAGGGAGATAAACAAATTGACAATCAAGAATAAATATCCTCTTCCCAGGATTGATGACTTATTTTATCAGCTCCAAGGGACCCAGGTCTACTCTAAAATTGACCTATGGTCAGGTTATCATTAGGTAAAAGTTATAACTGAGGACATTTCGAAAATAGCATTCCAACCAGATATGGGCATTACAAATTTTTGGTGATGTCGTTTGAGTTTACAAATGCACCAACAGTATTTATGGATTTAATGAATCGGGTGTTTCATTAATACCTGGACCAGTTTGTTGTGATCTTCATTGATGATATATTAGTCTACTCGAGGAGTTTTGAGGAGTACGAGCATCATCTGAAGCTGGTGTTGTAGATATTGGGGGAAAGAAAGTTGTATGCAAAATTCAAAAAATGTGAATTCTGGTTAAGGCAGGTTACTTTCCTCGGGCATGTGATCTCTAAGGATGGTATATTGGTTGACCCAAGTAAGATAGAGGCACTGGTGAGTTGGGTGAGGCCAGGAAATGTCCAAGCACTCAGGAGATTTTTGGGTTTGGCAGCCTATTACTGACGCTTCGTAGATGATTTCTCCAGATTATCGGGTCCACTAACATGACTCATGAGGAAAAATGTGAAGTTTGATTGGATCGATGATTATGAGCAGAGCTTTCAGGAGTTAAATCGGCGGTTGGTCTCAGCACCGATACTGGCTATTCCATCAGGGGAGGATGGATCTATGATATACAGTGATGCATCTTTAAAGGGACTCGGATGTGTGTTAATGCAGCATGGAAGAGTCATCGCCTACATGTCTAAACATCTTAAGGAATATGAAAAGTACTACCCTGTGCATGATATAGAATTAGCAGCAGTGGTGTATGCTCTGAAAATCTGGAGGCATTATCTTTATGGTGGGAAATGCAAGATTTTCACTAATCAAAAGCTTAAAGTATTTCTTCACCCAAAAAGATTTGAATATGCGGTAGAGAAGATGGTTGGAGCTTATCAAGGACTATGATTATACTATCAGCTACCATCCAGGGAAAGTAAATGTGGTGGCTAATGCATTGAGCAGGAAAACAACAGGAGCAGTGGTGTCAGCAATGGAGGTTCAGCGCCCTATTCAGATGGATTTGGAGAGGTTAGATGTGGAGCTGATAGAGGGTGATCACCAGGAATTTATTACCAATGTTACAGCCTACATTGCAAGAAAATATTAAAGCTACCCAGAGAAATGATCTAGAATTTGCAAAGTTTATAGAGAAAGTGCAAGATGGGCAAGAAGAAGAGTTCAGTACATCAGATGACGAAGCTTTGCGATTTCATACCAGATTATGTGTTCCTGTAGATACTCAAATTGTGAGAGTTGTCTTGGATAAGACACATAGATCCCTATACACTGTGCATCTAGGTAGTAAAAAAATGTATCGGGATCTACAGGAATCCTTTTGGTGGACCGGCATAAAGAAGAAGATTGCTGAATTCGTAAAGCAGTGCTTGACGTGCCAACATATAAAGGTTGAGCACCAGAGACCCATAGGTTAGTTGCAACCACTCTACATCCCTGAATGGAAATGGGATCACATCTCCATGGATTTAGTGACAGGGTTACCGCTAGCGCGACAGGGACAAAATGCTATATGGGTGGTTATAGATCGGTTGACAAAGACTGCTCATTTTATACCTATTAAAATCAGTTATACTATGGATAGGCTAGCAAAATTGTATATTTAGGAGGCAGTTCACTCCTATGGAGTTCCAGTATCCATAATCTCATACCGCGACCCCTGATTTATGTCACAATTTTGGAAGAGTTTTCAGGAGGCCATGGGGTCACACTTAGCATTCAACACAACTTTTCATCCTCAGACTGATGGGAAGACCGAAAGAATGATGTAGATACTTGAGGATATGCTGCGAGCTTGTGTGCTGGATTTTGGGGGTAGCTGGACCCAGGATATACCGTTGGTTAAGTTCATATATAATAATAGCTATCAAGTCAGCATCGGCATGACACTATACGAGGCGTTAAATGGTAGGAGGTGTCGTTCTCCACTGTATTGGGATGAAGTGGGTGAGAGGCAAGTTCTGGGACCAGAATTGGTGCAGTAGGCATACAATAAAGTCTAACTAATTAAAAATAGATTAGTGCAGCTCAAAGTCGGCAAAAAAGTTACGCTAATACTCACCGCCGGGAGTTAGAGTTTGACGTGGAGATTGGGTATCTTTGAAGATAACTCCACTGGAAGGAGTAAAGAGATTTGGAAAGAAGGGTAAGCTAAGCCCTAAATAAATTGGCCCATTTTAGATACTAGAGAGAGTGGGGCTAGTTGCCTACAGGCTAGCTCTACCACCAACTTTATCTATAATTAACGACGTATTTCATGTTTCTATGTTGAGGAAATACGTCCCAGACCCTTCCCACATGATTAGTTATGTAGAGATAGAGCTCAAGGATTCACTGGCATATGAGAAAGCACCAGTGTAGATCTTAGATAGGAAGAAACAAGAATTGGGCACCAAGAAAATTCAGTTAGTAAAAGTCTTGTGAATGAATCATGCCATAGAGGAAGCTTCGGGGGAGCTTGAGGACGAATTAGACAGAAATACCCACACCTATTTAGTGGGATACAGTAATAGTCGGTATGTTCAAATAACAACAATTTTATTGCAATTAGTAGGGAATGATAAATGTATAGTTGTATTTTAGATTATAGGGTACGTAGTGTTTTGGTTTTGGGAGAGTTTTCTTTTATGAGTATATTTGTAATCTCCTAGAACTCTAAATGTAACCATGGTATTCCTTCGCCATAAGTGAGGGTGATTAATAAAATAAGTAGCCCATTTTTCCTCAATGGATGGTGTTCAATACAGACAAAAAATTTCGAGGACAAAATTTTATAAGGATGGGAGAATGTAGGCACCCAAAGAATTATAGTAATTAAATAGTAAAAGAAAAGGGAAGAAAATGAAAATTCCAAAAGGGACTCACAAGGTCTTGTCGTTGAACGCTAGGTTCTCGCCAATGAGTATCCTTCTTGGGCTCGTCAACGTGGACACGTGCCTCGTCAACGAGAATTTACTGAGAGGGGGTTCAGCAGAGCTTGAAGTTCGTCGACGAGGGATTCGAGCTCTATGACGAACTCCCTTCATGGACTCATTGACGAGATGACGTGTCTCGTCGATGAATTTAGGATTATAAATATGCCTAATCTGGGTTTTTCAGTGAGAAAAATCGTGCAGCAACAAGTTGACCTTATAGGTCACACCCGATTTTGATAATGAAAAATACTTAGGTATTTAATGGTTGTCAAGTGTTTGTGCAGGCTTAAATGAGCATCTCAAAGAATGACACTTGAGGCAACATGAAGACCCTGAAGATTTTAATTTTTATTATCAATTAAAATTATTGTAATATGGGTCTGTAATAGTAACCTAGGATGTGGTCTGTATTTTCTTACCGGAATATCATGCATATAGGATATATGGTAAACTCAGTAAGAACATAGTATGACTTTAGGTCCTAACACTCACACGTATATCATATAATATACAGGAGTGTTAAAAATGTGCTTAAATTGAACATTATCAGACAAACTGAGAGAGCTCGAGCGACCGAAACCCAAGAGTTCAAAACTCCTTGAGCGCCCAAACTGTTGAGAAGTCAATGGTTGAATTAGGCTCTCGGGCGACCAAACATATTTATGCATACTTTCCTTTGGCACCTGAACCCTTCGAAAGGTACATTATGCTAACTCGGGCAACCAAGCTATTTAGTTCAAACTAAGCCCTGGGTGACCGAACACATGAGTTTGATCTACCAAACATATGATCGAGCACTCGAGGTTATGAAGCAAACTTTCTGACTTTGGTTTGGGCCACCGAAAGTGCACTTGGGTTGCCGAACTAAATTTAATAACTTTTATTATTGTGTCTGTTCAGGTGACCGAACCATGGTTCAGCAACCCGAACCTCGGCAAGTTAAAATTAATTTAACTGTGGTAAAAATCAGTTAAATGTGGTTAATGGTGTTTTAACTATTTCAAAATTTTTTAATAATTCCCAACAAGTCCCAAACGGTTATAACTTTACCCTTGCCTATAAATATAGACTCATTTGCAAAGATTAGAGAATAATTAGTAATTTTCATTAGCCAAAATTCTCTTTTTTCAAAATAAACTATTTGTCCAAATACTCTCAAATCTTCACTTCCTTGATATATTCTGACATTGTGAGAGCATATTTTGAGTGCTTGTGATTGCTACACCTTGCTAGAAACTCACATTTGATTCACTGAGTGTGATATTACTTTTGGGGAGTTTAGCTTAAGTTTATCCCACAGATTTTGATATTATAAATCTTGTGGTGGGAGAAACTAAGTGAGCTTAGGATATTTGCATTATTATTGCAAGTATCCAATAACTTGGATTTTTGTTACGCAAAGATTTTTCAAACAAGCAAATATTTTCAAACTTGTATTGTGCTTATTTCATTGAGGAAAATCTTCTTGAACTAGTTTGATTATTTGATTCATATCTTTGGAATATTGATTTGCTACTGAACTGTGCTTTGCTTAAATTCCAAGATATTGCTTGTATTGAACACTCTTAAGCATCTCACTGATTATACCATATTGAGTGTTGAAAACACAACTATTTGTATCACTGAGCTTACACTATATCTATATCATTGATGTATACGTGACTGCGCGTATTGGGTACATATTTGCTTTACATGAAAGCATAATCACTGTACCATTTGATTGAGAGAATACTATTGTATTTTCAGGCGTGGCATGAGGGAGCGGTAATCCAGCCTAATAAGGATTGTGTAAAGGTTGAGGTCAGCCCTGTGCTAATTGACCTGAGTTGTTTAGGTGCTGCTCCACCCGTTTGAGCATTATAGTGGTAATCCTTGTGCTTGTTAGCCAAGGCGTCCCATAGGCAATTTGTCAAACCTCGATAATACTTCTGTGTGTCACTTCTCTTTACTGCTTTCTGGTGCATGCTTAGTTAATTAAATTGTGCTATTTAATTTCAGGTACATATTACAATTGCTTTACTTTACTTGCACTAGATTGACCATAGGGTTGTGAATATACTATTGTTAGGATACTAACATAGGGCATTAATTTTAAAAACACCAATTCACCCCCCCCCCCTCTTGGGATCATGGTAAAGCTAAAAATTGGTATCAGAGCCACGTAGCATAGTCTAATAATTATTTTGCAAAAGATCTTATATGGCTCATAGCTCCGTGACCACTTTCCCTGAGGGACCATCTTCCACACGACCTCCGATTTTCAGCGGTATTAATTACACCTTCTAGAAACAGAGGATGCTCATCTACCTTCTAAATACTGATTGGAAGGTGTGGAGAATCGTCTCTAAGGGAAATTATATTCGTATGAAAACAGAGGGTACAATTAGAGTTCCTAAAACTGAGGAAGAATATGATGATGATGATGATATGAAAGTTGTTAGTTTGAATGCCACTGCTATGAACATTCTGTATCGTAGTCTTGATGTGAATGAATTTAATAGAATAATGGCATGTTCTACTACAAAAGAAATCTGGGATAAGTTACAAGTCACATACGAGGGTACTAGGGATGTGAAAGATAGTAAGATAGATATGCAGACTAGTGAATATGAGGCCTTTAGGATGAATGTAGGTGAGTATACTAGATTCACACATATTATAAACTCACTACATGCATTAGGTAAGACCTATCCCGCATATGAGATGATTAGGAAGATCCTTATAGGCTTACCTTCTATTTTGGAAGCTAAGGTTGTGGCCATTTCTGAGGCTAGAGTCCTTAAGACCATGACTCTAGATGAATTGATAGGTTCCTAGATCACCTATGAATTAGCTATAAATGAAAGAGTCGGCGAACATAATAAGGCGAAGAAAATGACTACATTGAAAACCTCCACTAACACATCTAGTAAATGCGGTGAGCCTGATACTGATGATGATATGGCCATGCTAACTAGAAAATTTAGCAGATTCTTCAGGAAGAATAGAAAGTCATACAAAAGATATAGGGAGTCTGCACCTGAGAAGGGAGAATCTAGCACAAGAAAATAAAAATCAAATGCTCCCACGTGTTACAATTGCAACAAAGTTGGGCACATCAAGCCGGACTGCCCATTACTAAAAAAGGAGGCTAAGAAAAAGAAGAAATCCATCAAGGCAGGCACCTCATGGGATAAATTAAGCAGCAATGACTCAAAATCAGACCACAGCGACTCTAAGGTTGCTAATCTGTGCCTAATGGCACACGGTGATGAGGTATCGTCCTCTTGTTCTTTATTTTCATATTATTCATCCAGTGATTGTGATTCTGATTGCATGCCTACATTTAGAGAATTACAATGTGAATGAGAATTACAATGTGAATATATACGTGTATCTAAACTATTAAGTAAAATGACTAAAGAAAATGATGATTTGAAAAAGAAATGTGAAAATTGGTCAAAATTGTTTGGTATTGCAAAAACCTCTCATGATTCTATTTTGAAAGAAAAAATGTGACTATTGCTGAACTTGAGAGGAAATTGGAGGATAGCTCCAAAGTTTTTTTTAAATTCATCGAAGGCAAACGCAACTTTGAAAAACTACTTGGTGCCCAAAGAAATTCTTTAAGTAAAGAGGGTCTAGGTTTTAATGATATTGAAAATGTTAGGCGACCTAATCTTTACTTGGGACATTTCACACGTGAATCAAAATCTCAAGTCCCTCCTAAAGATCCTAAGTGTAGAATGAAATGTTTTAAATGCAAAAAAATTGGCCATATTCAATTTGATTGTCCACTTAGGAGTAAGCACGCAAAAATTAGAAAAAGTATGGGTAGTTAAGGGTGTTCCAACTACTAACCCTCGTGGACCCAATAAAATTTGGGGACCAGCATCAATTAGTTAGTCTATTTTGCAGGCATGTTTAAAATTGTCCTCCTCCAAGGACAGGTGGTACCTGGATAGCGAGTGCTCACGGCACATGACCGGCGACAAGGCAAAATTTTCCTTAATCATTCCCAAGGATGGAGGATATGTGATATTCGGCGACAACACAAAGGGATGAATCATCGGTGTAGGTAAGGTTGGTAAGGATCCTGCCCTTGTAATTGATAATGTTTTATTAGTTGATGGGTTGAAGCATAATTTTTTGAGCATAAGTCAATTGTGTGATAAAGGATATAAAGTATCATTTGAAAATGATAAATGCATAGTTGAAAGTAAAACAGATCCTAAATTTCTTTTTACTACAGATGGGCATGAAAATGTGTACACTACAACATTTAATAACTTAGCTTCACAACAAGTAACTTGTTTTTTTGCAATAAATGAAGTTAGTTGGTTATGGCATAGGCGCTTAGGACACGCTAGCATGGACTTATTGTCGAAACTAGTAAGAAAAGAATTAGTAAAAGGCTTGCCTAAAATGTCATTTGTAAAAAATAAAATTTGTGATGCATGTCAAATGGGTAAGCAAACAAAATCTAGTTTTAAAACAAAAAAAAAAATTATATCTACCACTAGACCACTTGAAATGCTTCACTTTCATTTGTTTGGTCCTAATTTTTTGCAAAGTCTTAGTGGTAAACCATATACTTTTGTTATTGTTGATGACTTTTCTAAATTCACATGGATGTTATTTCTTTCACATAAACATGAATCATGTGAACAATTTACCAAGCTTTGTAGGAGAATTCAAAATGAAAAGGGTTATAAGATAACTCATATAGGAAGTGATAGAGGCACGAAATTTAAAAATCAGGGCATAGAAAATTATTGTGACCTAGAGGGCATATCACATAACTTTTCGGCACCTAGGACCCTTCAACAAAATGGTATAGTAGAAAGAAAGAATAGGTCATTACAAGAAATGGGTAGAACTATGCTGAATGAACATAATTTACCTAAATATTTTTGGGCTGAGGCCATAAATACTACTTGTTATGTCATGAATAGAGTGTTGATTAGAACGTCACTTAATAAAACCCCTTATGAATTGTGGAACAACCATAAACCTAATATTTCCTATTTTCATATTCTTGGTTGTAAATGTTTTATGCTTAGGGATAATGAACATCTAGTGAAATTTGACTCTAAATCTGATGAAGACATTTTCCTAGGTTATGCTCTTAATAGTAAAGCATATAAGGTTTTCAATAAAAGAACATTGATTGTAATTGAATCTATCCATGTTTTGTTTGATGAATCTAATCCATTTTCTAAGAAATTTTGATGAAGATGATATTGATATTAGAAAATGCTTAGAGAAATTATCTATTGAAAATAATGCAAGTGAAAATTTAGAAGTAAATGATAAATCGTCTGAAGATAATGATAATGCAAATGAACCTCAAGAGTTTCCTAGAGATTGGAAATTTATTAGGAATCATCCTATAGATCAAATCATAGGTGAACCATTCTGCGGTGTAGCCAAAAGATCTTCCTTGAAGAACCTAGTGAGTCATTTTGCTTTCTTGTCCTTAGAAGAACCTAAAAATATTAAAGAAGTCATAGAGGATGAGTCCTGGGTGATGTCCATGCAAGAAGAACTAAATCAATTTGAAAGAAGTAGAGTTTGGACCCTAGTTCTTAGGCCTAATGATCATACCATTATTGGAACTAAATGGGTATATAGAAATAAGAAAGATGAGAATGGGGTAGTAACTAGGAATAAAGTTAGACTAGTTGCCCAAGGATATAATCAGGAAGAAGGAATAGACTTTGATGAAACATATGCTCTTCTTGCTAGGTTCTAGCCATTCGAATGCTACCTACTTATGCCGCTTTTAAAAATTTTAAATCGTTTCAAATGGATGTTAAAAGCACTTTTCTAAATGGCTATATTAGTGAAGAAGTTTATGTAGAAAAACCACCCGATTTTGAAAATTATAAATATCCAGATCATGTTTACCGATTGTCTAACGCCTTTTATGGATTGAAACAAGCTCCTAGAGTATGGCATGAGAGGCTTAGCAGTTTTCTGTTAGAAAATGGGTTTACCCGTAGCAAAATTGACACTGCACTCTTCATCAAATCCAAAAATGATGATATGCTCCTCGTTTAAATTTATGTTGACGGTGTCATTTTTGGAGCAACTAATGATGACTTGTGTAGTGAGTTTGCCAAATGCATGCAAAGTGAATTTGAAATGAGCATGATGAGTGAACTTAGTTTCTTCTTAGGGATGCAAATTAAACAAGCTGAATATGGAACTTTCGTATGCCAATCTAAATATGTCAGGGACTTGCTAAAGAAATTTAATATGGAAGATTTTAAAATTCTTGGTACTCCTATAAGCTCTTCCATTAAACTTGATAAAGATGAGCAAGGGATCCCTGTTCACGTGAAATTGTATCGTGTCATGATTGGGAGTCTTCTATATCTCACTACTAGTAGACCTGATATTATGTTTAGTGCGTGTATGTGTGCTAGGTTTTAGGCTACTCCTAAGGAATCCCAACTAATAGCAGTTAAACGAATCCTTAGGTATCTAGTTGCAACTATAGAGTTAGGACTATGGTACCCTAAGCATACTACCTTTGAGATTGTGAGTTATACTAATGCTGACTTTGTCGGTGGTAAAGTTGATAGAAAGAGCACCAGCGGCACTTGTCACTATTTAGGACAATCTCTCGTTTCTTGGTTCTCCAAGAAACAAAACTCAGTTGCCTTATCCACATCCAAAGCAGAATATAATGCGACTGGAAGTTGTTGTGTTCAAACTCCTTATATGAAACAACAACTTATGGATTTTGAGTTGCACTATGATACAGTACCAATTAAATGTGATAATACTAGCGCAATCAATATCTCTAAAAATCCTATCTCACATTCATGAACTAAACACATTGAAATTAGACATCACTTCCTTCGTGATCATGTGCAAAAAGAGGATGTGGCTCTTGAGTTTGTATGCACTAATGAGCAGTTGGCGGACATTTTCACTAAACCACTTTCAGAAGATAGGTTCATACAAATTAGACGTGAATTAGGTCTCATGCATAGTAATAATGCTTCCTAGATATTTCATAGTTTGCATAAATTCAGGGGGAGCTTTCAAATAACTTTAAAAGTATAACAACTCATGTAACTGTTGATATCTTCTATTGGATTAGACTTTGTGAAAATTGATTATGGTTTACAATGCATAATTCTTATACTTACTGCATAATGATGATTGCACTTCTGTTTTATTTCTTGGTCTTACTGGAACTGTTCAAGTTGCCTAGTTGTAGATAAATTGTTAGGATTTATAAACTCAAAACAGGCCATTCTTATACAGGAATTTTTGGGAAATGTCTTATTTTCAAACAGCATGTTGTCGAAATTTTTAAAAATTCCTAAATTTCTCTTGTATACAAATGATTATTACCCATTGCCTAAAGCTATAATTTCTTAGCCCTTTTTGCTATTGCCAAAAGGAGGAGATGGATAAGAGAGGGGAAAAAAATTTGCATTAACTTGTTGAAAATTGGATTGACTTTAAATTACATGAAAAATTATTTAAAGTTTTACATGATACACATTGTTAGGGGGAGCCTTCTAAGTCTATACCCATTTTTTGCATGATGTATTTGTCATCATTAAAAAGGGGGGAAATGTTGACCTTATAGGTCACACCTGGTTTTGATAATGACAAATACTTAGGTATTTAATGGTTGCCAAGTGTTTGTGCAGGCTTAAATGAGCATCTCAAGGAATGACACTTGAAGCAACATGAAGACCCTGAAGATTTTAATTTGTATTGTCAATTAAAATTATTGTAATATAGGTCTGTAATAGTAACCTAGGATGTGGTTTGTATTTTCTTACCTGTGTGTCATGCATATAGGATATATGGTAAGCTCAGTAAGATTATAGTATGACTTTAGCTCCTAACACTCACACACATATCATATAATATACAGGAGTGTTGAAAATGTGCTTAAATTGAACATTATTTGGTAAACTGAGAGAGCTCAGGCGACTGAACCCCAAGAGTTCAAAACTCCTCGGGTGCACGAACTATTGAGAAGTCAACAATTGACTTAGGCTCTCGGACGACCGAACATATTTATGTATACTTTCCTCGAGCACTCGAACCATTCGAAAGGGACATTCGACCAACTCAGACGACCAAGCTATTTAGTTCAAATTGAGCCCCGGGCGACCAAACACATGAGTTTGAGCTATCGAACATATGACCGGGCACCCGAAGTTACGAAGCAAACATTCTGACTTTGATTCAGGCCACCGAAAGTTCACTCGGGCTGCTAAACTGAATTTAATAACTTTTACCACTGTGTCTATTCGGGCAACCGAACCACGGTTCAGCCACCTGAACCTCGGCGGGTTAAAATTAATTTAACTATGGTAAAAATCAATTAAGTTCGGTTAATGGTGTTTTAACTATTTTAAACTTTTTTATAATTCCCAACAAGTCCCAAACGGTTATAATTTTACCCCTGCCTATAAATATAGGCTCATTTGCAATGATTAGAGAATAATTAGAAATTTTCATTAGCCAAAATTCTCTCTTTTCAAAATACACTATTTGTCCAAATACTCTCAAATCTTCACTTCCTTGATATATTCTGAGATTGTGAGAGCATATTTTGAGTAATTGTGATTGTTACACCTTGCTACAAACTTCCATTTGATTGATTGAGTATGATATTACTTTTGGGGAGTTTAGCAAAAATTTATCCCATAGATTTTGATATTACAAATCTTGTGCAGGGAAAAACTAAGTGAGTTTAGGATATTTGCATTATTATTGCAAGTATCCAATAACTTGGATTTTTGTTATGCAAAGATTTTTCAAACAAGCAAATATTTTCAAACTAGTATTGTACTTATTTCATTGAGGAAAATCTTCTTGAACTAGTTTGATTATTTGATTCATATCTTTGGAATATTGATTTGATACTGAACTGTGCTTTGATTAAATTCCAAGATATTACTTGTATTGAACACTCTTGAGCATCTCACTGATTATACCATATTGAGTGTTGATAGCACAACTATTTGCATCACTGAGCTTACACTATATCTATATCATTTATGTGTATGTGACTGCGCATATTGGGTACATATCTACTTTTCATGAAAGTATAATCATTGTACCATTTGATTAAGAGAATACTGTTGTATTTTCAGGCGTGGCCTGAGAGGACGGTAATATAGCCTAGTAAGGATTGTGTAAAGGTTAGGGTCAACCCTGTGCTAATTGATTTAGGTTGTTTAGGTGCCGCTCCACCCGTTTAAGTGAGCATTATAGTGGTAATCCTTGTACTTGTTAGCCAAGACAAGGACATAGGCAATTTTCCGAACCTCGATAACACTTCTACATGTCACTTCTCTTTACTGCTTTTTGGTGCATGCTTAGTTAATTAAATTGTGTTATTTAGTTTCTGGTACATATTACATTTGCTTTACTTTACTTGCACTAGATTGACTATAGGGTTGTGAATATACTGCTGTTAGGATACTGACCTAGGACATTAACTTTAAAAACACCAATACACCCCCCCTCTTAGGATCACGGTAAAGCTAACACAACCCCTTCTCTCTCTCTAAAAATCGACCCTCTCCCCTTCTCTCTACGATTCCAACTCCAACTTTCACCAGTTTGATGATCGAAAGCTGCCACGCTACTCTTGGGAAGATTCTCTTCAAGTCTGCTAGAGTATATCATTGGTTAGGCCAACTTGGGCACTATCCCAAAATCAGGATAAGTTGAATATTTGGGTATTTTCAATATTATCAAGTTTATATGAGTTTAGATTCAGTAATGTATGGGAATATACTGGTGTTTTGTGGAGCAAAACTAGGGTATTATATTTTCAGGGATAGGGTGTTTTAGGACCCTATAGGCATGGGTTAAGGACTCCCAGTAGATATTTCTAGGAGCCCAAGTAAATTATAATTCAGAAAATTAGGAGTATGTAGGTTCGGAGAAATATAGTTGATTTATTAGGAATATGTTTTGGGGATAGTATCCCGTGAGCGTGAGGATAAAGTTGGAGGTGAGCCTCCCAGCCAGTTAGGTAAGGGAAATATGCTATGCTAGTAAATTCAGAAATATTATCTGTAAATTATAGTATTTTTTTATTAAGGCACAAAGTATAAATTATATAGTTTTATCGATTTCAGATCATGAGTTTTATTAATTGTGTAGCCTGAGTAGATATTTTTTAAGTACAGAATTTATATAGTTTTTCAGAATATCATGATTTACAGTGTATATATAGACAGATATATTTTACAGACAGATATTTACCAGATAGATATTTTACAAATATTATACAGATAAGTATTTTACAGTATTTACAGAATGTCATGCTTTCCAAAACCATAACACTTAGACATTACAGATTATTCAGTCAGATATGATAGTAAGATATTACAGTCAGATATTACAGTTATTTTAGTCTGATATTATAGTATTTCAGATCAGATTTGTAGTGTTATGGTTATTTTGAAATCATGATGAAAATAGTAGGATATCTATAGAAATAGTATATACCCTAATGAATCAAGTTATGTTTAGTTAGTAGAGCATGGTACCGTTGCTAGTATAGTTCAGAGTGCAACCACACATCTTAGATAGTGTGTGGATGGTTTTCGTCAACCATGCTTGGAGGGTTTGCAGACTCCCCAAAAGACTGGGTTAAGGTGGCCGGTTTGACGAGGTAGTTACCAGTTCTGTGCCTAGGAGAGGTTGCAGTTTGGCTGGGCTGAGGATTGGTAAAGTTACAGTTGACTTACCTGGTGGGCCAACTAGGACTAAGTTCCACCTACGGGCCGCACAACCCTGTCATAAGGGGTAAAATCATAACGTACAGTTTTCTAGGGTAAACATCTCAATTATGTAGATGTATACAGATTTACAGAATATCAGCGGATATAGTATGATACTAGAAGTATGAAAAAGTAGAAAACTTAGATATTACAGTTATACTTTAGACTATGATAGGTGTAAATTATATTGTATATTGATTTACTAACTTTTACAGTTTCAGATAATCACAGTATAGTATATACGAAACTCAGTCACCACACACTAGTAATAACATATTTCCTCTTACTGAGCGTTGTCTTATCTCAGCGATTTAATATTTTTCAAGTTATCCAGCTAGGCAAGCAGATTAGGCTCGCAGATAGAGAGATCTTTTGTACTGTCCTGTTTATAGGGTAAGTTTATTCAGGGGATTGTATTTTTGAGTTGATGATACTGGGGTGATGTGTAAATATGTACGTATGGTTTGGAAACACGGAATTTCTGGTATTGTAAATATTGACGTATGACTTTATGTTTTCCGCTGCATAGGTGTGTTAATTTGTGTACAGGGATACCTCAGTGCCCATATAGGGCCTGAGATGTTATAGCAGGTATTACAAGGGTATTAGAGTAATTTATATATATATATATATATAAGTGTAATTTTTGGGTCGTTACAAGTTAGGTGTGGAGCTGATGGAGGGTGATCACCAGGCATTCATTGCCAACCTAGCGGTACAACCTACTTTACAAGAAAGAATTAAAGCCGCCCAGAGGAGTGATTCAAAATTAGCAGAACTGAGGAATAAAGTACAAGACGGACGAAGAGAGGAGTTTAGTATTTCGGATCACGAAGCTCTGAGGTTTCGTGCCAGATTATGTGTTCCTACAAGCGCCTAAATCAAGAGGACGACCTTAGAAGAGGCTCATAGATCCCTTTACACTGTGTATTCGGGTAGCACAAAAATGTATCGGGATTTATGGGAATCCTTCTGGTGGAGTGGCATGAAGAAGGAGATTGTTCAATTCGTGAAATAGTTGACGTGCTAGCAGATAAAGGTTGAACACCAATGACCAGCAAGGCAGTTGCAGCCACTTTACATTCATGAGTGGAAATGGGATCATGTTTCCATGGACTGCGTGACAAGGTTACCGCCAGTGCGGCAGGGACAAAATGCTATATGGGTGGTCCTAGATAGGCTGACGAAAAAGCTAACTATTTTATGGACATACTGTCAAAGTTATACATTTAGGAGATAGTGCACTCTCACGGTGTGCTAGTATCTATAGTATCAGACCGAGACCCCCAATTTACTTCATGGTTTTAGAGGATCTTCCAAGAGGATATGGGGTCGCAATTACAATTCAGCACTGCTTTTCATCCTCAGACAGATAGGCAGACAGAGAGGACTATCCAAATACTTAAGGATATGTTGCGAGTGTGCATGTTGGATTTTGGGGGCAATTAGACCCAGTATTTGCCGCTAGTCGAGTTTGCGTACAATAACAGCTATCAGGCCAGCATTGCGATAGCACCATACGAGACTTTATATAGTAGGAGGTTTTGTTCCCCATTAGATTGGATGAAGTGGAAGAAAGGCAAGTATTGGGACTAAAGTTGGTGCAGCAGATGTACGATAAAGTTTGGCTTATTAAAGACAAAATCAGTGCAGTTCAGAGTCAGTAGAAAAGTTACGCAGATACTCGCTGCCAGGAATTAGAGTTTGATGTGGGAGATCGGGTATTTTTTAAGGTAGCTCCACTGAGAGGAGTTATGAGATTTGGGAAAAAGGGTAAGTTGAGCCATAGGTACATTAGCCCATTTGAGATACTTGAAAGAGTGGGGTCAGTTGCCTACAGGCTAGCTCTACCACTAGCTTTATCTAGAATACACAACTTATTTCATGTTTTCATGCTGAGGAAATACATCCCAGACACATCCCACATGATCAGTTACGTAGAAATAAAGCTTAGAGATTCACTGGCATATGAGGAAGCACCAGTGCAAATTTTGAATAGGAAGGAACATGAATTGCGTACCAAGAAAATTCAATTAGTAAAAGTCCTGTGGGGGAATCATCTCATAGAGGAAGCTTTGTGGGAACTTGAGGAGGAAATCAGACAGAAATACCCACATTTGTTTAGTGGGATACAATAATAGTCAGTATTGTTCAGATAATGATAGTTTTATTTTAATCAGTACAGAATGATGAATGCATAGTTGTATTTTAGATTATAGGGTAGGTAGTGTTTTGGTTTTGGGAGAATTTTTGTTTTATGGGTATAATTGTAATCTCCCAAAACAGCTTATGTAACCACGGTATATTTCCACCATAAGTGAGGGTAATTAATAAAATAAGTAGCCTGTTTTCCTCAATAGATGGTGTTCAATACAAATAGCAAATTTTAAGAACAAAATTTTATAAGAAAGGGAGAATGTAGAGATCCGAAGAATTATAATAATTAAATAATAAAAGAAAATAGAGGAAAAATGAAATTACAAAAGGGATTCAGAGGGTCTCGTCGACGAACACAGGGCGATCGTCAACGAGTATACTTCTTGGGCCCGTCAACATGGACACGTGTCTCATCGATGAGAACTTGTCGAGAGGAGGTTTAGCAGAGCCTAAGGTTCATCGACGAGGGATTCAAGTTCATCGACGAACTCCCTTCATGGACTCATCGACGAGGTGACATGTCTCATCAACGAACCCGCATTTTATAAATAGGCTTAACTTAGTTTTCAGTGAGGAATTCATGCAAAAATTACTCTCTCTCTCTCTCTCTCTCTCTCTCCCTCTCTAGAATTCGTCTCCTCCTCCTTCTCTCTGCGATTTCGGCTTCGTTCTTCGTCAATTCGACGTTCAGAAGCCGCCACACTACTCCTGAAAGATTCTCTTCAAGTCTGCTGGAGTAGATTGTTGGTTAGGCCAACTTGGGCACCATCCCAAAATGAGGGTAAGTTGAATATTTGGGTATTTTCAGTATTACCAAACTTATCTGAGTTTAGATTCTATGTTATATGGGAATATACTGGTATTTTTTGGAGTAAAACTGGGGTATTATGTTTTTAGGATTAGAGTGTTTTTTAGGCCCTACAGAGATGGGTTGAGGACCCCAGCGGGTTATTTCCAGGAGCTCAGGTAAATTATAGTTTAGAAATACTGAATATGTGGAGTTGGGGAAAATAAGAATGTGATAATTATTATGGTAAATTCATTTGTATGACTGGAAATTATATGGGTGTTATTTCAGGAAGTTGAAAATTATGAACGCCGCATGCGTAAGATTGTTAGATAATAGTTAGAGCCAGGTAAGGGGAATACATGTTATGCCAATCTTATTATCAGTATAATATAGTATTTGATCAAAGCATCAAAATTATACAGTTTTACAGAATATATTTATAGAGTTTTATTGAATTATGTGGTATGAGTAATACTAGAATGTTATAGAATATGTTATACAGTTTTACAGAAGCATGATTATATAGCTTAGAGAGTTATGAAACATAACTTGATAGCTTTGGTGTATGAGCAAGAAGGGGGGTGAATTGGAATTTTAAAATTTATCTCCTAGGTTAAACGAGATAGTCATATAACACACTCAAGGGTCTTTCTAAGCATACACCAATTGCGCAAATAATGATATGCGAAAATTAAATCATGTGCAGTATTCCCAATACAACATACATGTGCGAAAAATATAAAGTGCGGAAATATAAATAGAAACACAATATGTTATCGAGGTTCGGCTAGCTGTCCCTACGTCCCCACCCCTAGCTCGCAAGCCCTAGGATTCCACTAATGCTCACTTAATGGGTGGAGCGGCACCTAATACAACCAAGTCAATTAGCACAGGTCTGACCTCAACCTTTACAAACTCTCCTTGCGGGGCGGAGAAGGCCCTAGGTCAAATTCAAAGGGTTGACCCCAACCTTTACACAATCCTTACCGGGCTGGATTATCGTCCCCTCAGGCCACGCCTGGAAATACAACAATATTTTTCTCAATCAAATTGGTACAGTGATTATACTTTTATATAAAGCAGACATCTACCCAAATATGCACGATATAATTAATGCACCTTAATGATGTATGAACTACAAGTGCGGTGCTCTACGTATACAATCGACACTCAGAATAGTGACTTTATCTAATCAAACACAAGAGTGTATATCAAACAAGCTATTTTTTGAAAACCAGATAACTATATCCCAGTCTCAGATTAGGGTTTCAAAGATGTTAGCAATAATATTCAAACAAACTCAAAAATATTTTCTTCAATGTAGCAAGCACAAGAGTTGTTTGAAAACAAGCTTTGAAAATGATTTTTGCACACAAAAGTATAGGCTTAGGTTACTTGCAATGACAATGCTAGAACCACAACCTTCCAAGTCTTCCCACACAAGATTTATCAAGTTAAATCAGTGGAAGAACTTGATGCTTATACTCTCAATAAAATCAAACAATCAATATAATCTAATAAGAGTATTAGCAAGTATGAATGAAGCACAATCACACAAAATATACTCACAACACTTGCAATATCAAGAAGGATGATGTGTATAAGTGTTTTGGAGTAGTATAGGCTAAAATAGGGTTTTGGATTTTAAGAGAATTTTACCTTAATCAAATTTGCTAATCTTTGCTCATTATGACAAATGATTGGGTATATATAGGCAAGGAGGATTTTTTGACCGTTAGGGGCACAATGGGCATAATTAAAATTGTTTGGAAAGCCATTAAGAATATTAACCCAATTTACCCCATTTAAAAAATTAGTAAAAAATATTTTAACTCGCGAGCTTCAGGTGCCCGGCCTGAGGTTCGGGTGCCCAAATAGACACAGTCAAAAAATCAACTTTTAGTGGTTCGGGTGCCTGAAAAGTGAGTCGGTCGGCCGAACAAAAGTCAGTAGCATTTTTTTGTTAGTTCGGGTGCTCGGGTCATAGTTCGGTTAACCGACTTGATCAATTTGGTCGCCCGAACCCAATTTGAATGTAATCATTTGGTCGCCTGAGTAGTTGAAAAGTGCTCTGACAGAAGTTCGGGTGCTTGGGAAAGACACGCTCAAATCGTGTTCAGGTGCCCGAACACCAAGTCAACATGTTGACTCATTCGGTTGCCCGATCCGTTTCACACGGCATGGGTTCGATCGCCCGAACCCACTCAGTTTTTTCCATTAAGTTCATTTTAGCCTTAATTTGATTCCCCTGATATAGAAAGTGATGTTAAGGACTTTCTTATGTGCAAGTGCTGGGATCTATGGTTTTTTCTAAGGCCTTTTTAAGTACGCCAAAAAACCTGGCATTCCCTAAGGTCTCTACGGTCTTTGAGCTTTAGTTCCTACATGCATTATTTATTACAGACCGTCCCTATATTTCTTTTACAAACCCAAATTATACAAAATATAAATTACAATGAATCTTCAGGGTCTTTAGACTTTGAGTCTTCATGTGCCATTAGTTGATCTGCTAATTATATACTTGCACACAAACTCGAAAGTCATCAAATACTAAGAGTATTTGTCATTATCAAAACCGGGTATGACCTATCAGGTCAACATAACTCATACAGTTTTATATACAAAACTACGGCTATACAGAATTATACAAGAATACAGTTTATATGATATACAATATTTTAAAAAATCATGCTTATATAGTATTTTACAGAATTACAAATACGTAGTATATTCTAGAACATGATTGTACAGCATTTTACAGAGTGATTATACAGTGTTTTATTACCATGATATGCAGAATATGAAACCATGATTTTATAGAATTTTATAGAATCATGATATACAGAATATAGAACCATGACATACAAAAATACAGATTATATAGAATATAGAGCCATGACATACATAATAAAGAATTACATTTATAGAATTACAGAATATACAGATATACAGTTTTTACTGCGTCATGACTATACAGTTGATATAGAATCATGGTTATACAGAAATATAGAATCATGGTAAAACAGTTAGATTTATATAAAAATATTATTATACAGTATCATACCCCGATGGAATACAGCAGTTTACAGAGCACGGTATCGTTGCGATACAGTATAAACAATGCAACCATACGTCTCAAATAGTATGGTACAACCGATTGTGCCCTTAGGTAGAGTTGTGAGCTCCCTGGCATCCGGACTAGGTGGAGCGGGCCTTTCGTGCTATAGGCATCTAGGTATGCATATAGTTAGGCTAGCACTGGAGGGCCAACCAATGTTTAGCCCCGCCTTCGGCAAGTACAACCCAGTCGTGAGGAGGTAAGTCATGACATATAGCCATCTAGGGGGAAGTTTACAGATATATAGTTATGTATAGTACACACACAAAGTAGAGATTATGTATTATAGATAGAAGTACTTTTGAATAGATAACATAGAAATTTTCATATTCTATATGATATAAGCATGTGTTATTATACATATGTTTTTCTTGATTTATATCGTATACGGTATTAACTAAATGTTAAATTGTCAACTAACTCATATGTCACACACTAGTGATAACATGTTTCTCCTTACTGAGAGGTGTCTCACCCCAAAATTATTAAACATTTTAGGTAATCCAGGGAGGTGAGCAGGGTCGTCTTAGAGGTAGAGTTGGTGTAGAGTCGACATAGTTTTTTGGGTGAGTTTTGGGCTGGTCTATGGAGCCCACGGTGTTTTAGGACTTTTTGGGAAATGTTATGTATATGTGTGTAGTGTACAGCTAGGTATATGGTACTCTAGTATTGTATTTTGGTATTTGTTGGATATGTATGTACTTCTACTACTTAGGTGTTATATGAAATGCACAGGATATCCCGGTCCCACTTCGGGCCATGATGATGATAGTTATGCTCATGAAAGGTTTCAGGGCTCATTTATTAATGTAGAAAAGGAGAAAAAATGGATAGAAATTTTAGGTCGTACACCTTCGATCTCCGTTTCCTCATCCGCTGGATGACACGTGGAGCGCTTACACAAGCAAGAGAACACGTACTCCCCTTCGGAGTCGTCTGATCATCTTCTCATGAAAGCCCAAGATCATGCCACCTCACCCATCCGCAATTGTAGGTGTTCACCAATGGTCCTGACCCGGACCTTAAATCGGTCTCCCTCAAACAGGTCAAAGTTTGACCGGTCCGCCCCCTGAATTGGATTACTCTGATTCTTCTTCTTTTCATTTATTTTTTTAATATTTTGAATAATTCCTTTTTAAATGCATAAAATCCATAAAAATTCCAAAAAATAATGAAAATGTCAAAAAAAATCATAGAAAATATAGAAAATGCTAAAAAAAATCTAAAAATGTTTTTGACTTGATTTTCATTGTTTTTTTTAATTGCATTTTTGTTATTTCAAAATCTTAGGGAAAATATATGAAAAACCACATAAAATTTCAGAAAATCTTAGGAAAATTTAAAAAATATTTTTGAGTTGGAAAACTCATTTTCACACATTTTCCATCCCCAAATAAATCAAAAACCTCCCGGAATATTGTTTTCTATATTTAGAAAATTCCATAAAATTTTCAAAATCCGAGGAGCGTATTTTCCTAACTATTTTCTCAATTTTCCGATCCTAATAATTTCAAAGGGAGGCATGAGCCCTTCAAAGTACAGTATGTCCCGGTTTTGAGGGAATACTTATATAATATATAATAAGTAATAATTTATATGTATATATATATATATATAATATTTTAATATATACAACAAAAAGGTATATTAGGAAGCTTGAAGCTTCCTGAGATTTTAATTGAAGTTTCAATTCTGAGAATATATATATATATATATATATATATATATATATAATATTTTAATATATACAATGAAAAGGTATATTAGGAAGCTTGAAGCTTCCTAAGATTTTAATTGAAGTCTCAGTTCTGAGAACAAAGCCCTCACTAAATCTCGTCTCTCTCACTTCTCGTTCTCTCTCCCTCTCTCATTTTCTCAACGAATATTTGACCGATCAAAAATCAGAAACCACTAGGCTCCATTCTCCGCCACCAACATTTCTATTGGAGCAGATTTGTCGTAAGAGCGACGTAGGCATATCCCCTAGAGTAAGATAAATTCTCACTCTTACCTAAATTTTTCTTAAATCCTAAGTCAAATGGAAGATCAGACACCACACAAGAATCTAGGAATGATTCTCTACAAATCTAGTGGAGCGGATTTCTCGTGGGGTCGTTGTAGGCATAGCCCCAAAATTAGGATAATGGAGTTATTTAGAGATTAATTTTTATTTAATTATTTAGATTTGGAAATGTTAAAATATTGGCCATTTTGGGATTGAACTAGGGTTATTGAATTCAGGGTTCATGTGAGCGTCGCGGGTATGATTTCGAGATCCCTGCAAGCATAGTTCAGGAAATTAGGTAAGGGAAATAAATTATAAGAGTCATTTTGGAGAATACTGAATGAATTACTTTGTGAAAATGGAATATGATGAGTTACCTGAAAAATTAGTATATTATGAGTATTAGACAAAAGTTGTGTGACATATGACATATATTGAAAATGTGAAATATAGTAATGGGTAATTTCTGAGAAAATAATGAAATGAGAATTATTGATATGTTAGTAGAAAATGATGAAATGTGGTATTTATATGTGAATAGAAACGATTTCTATGAAAATGAGAATGTGTGAATTACTGATATGGGTATTTTGAGAAATATTAAAACACGTGAATTATGATATATGCTAGTATGTGAATGAAATGAAGATATGTTTTATTGAGAAACATTGAAACAAGGATATATATATTGAAGAGTATTTTCTTAAAATTGATGAAATATGCAGTATAGAAATGTTTTATTATGAAATGAATTTTGAAATGTGAATATTAAAAATGGGAATATTGCAATGTAAATTCTGCAATATAAATATTGAAATGTGGAAATTGAAATGTAAACATTGCAAAGTGCAAAATTTGCAATGGGATCATTAAATACTGGGAATATGAACATTGTAAAGTGTGAAAGTTGCAATGGGATGATTGAAATATGATTGATGAAATGTCAATACCGCATAATGATTGTGAGTATGTGGTAATGATAACCCAGACGGATAGTTATGGAACCCTAATGATGGGTTGTGATATTGAGCATGGTACCATTGCTAGTGAGGTGTTAGTGCAACCACACGGTCTCATGGAGAGTGTGGTGTGGGCGGTCAACTGAACTGTTTAGTGGAGTTGTTGTGACCCCTAAGTCTGGATTAGGGCTATAGGCTGGCCAATTGTACCACAGACGCATGGATGGATTTCCATTTTGATCTAACCAGGTAGGCCAACCACGGTTTGATCTAGTCCTCGGGTAGCACAACCTTAACCATAGGGGGAAGCATGGTGTGGCAAAGAGATCTTCAGGGTAGCCATGAATTACAAATGCAATGTTGGTACTGAATACGAAGGATACTCATGTATGGATAGTGAAATGGAAATGGAAATAGAAAAAAGAAAGAATGATGTAAAGTGAAATGAAAGAGTGTGAGTTTAATAACCTAAATAATTAAGCGAAGTAAAACTCTCCACCTAAGGGCTTATTGAGTAAGGTGAGTGCCCTAATAATTATCAATTGTGGCCGCACCTGAACTATTCGAGCAAGATTACAAACGATATTAGGGCAGAGGGAACCTACTTGTATGGGCGAGTAATCTTCCCTATTCTCAGGAACTTTGCTGGTAAACATGGGTTGCGTGGGAATGAGTAGAAAATGGAATTAAAAGCTTATAAAATCTTGTGTTTATATCCATATGATTATGAGCATATGTTAATTTAATTTCACTGATGATATAATGATTTTTAAGAGTATACTATGATATGATGAAACTCATATTGTCACACACTATAAATAATTTATTCCATCTTACTGAGATGTATCTCACTCAAATATCTAAATATTTCAGGAAGATATGAGAAAACGGATGATAAAGCTCCGGGATAGTGGGGAGCTGGTACCCTGATATACAAGGTTAGTGCTTTGAACTAGGGATGTGTGTTTCCCTAGGGTGTTTTGTTTTTAGGGAAATGTGTTAAACATATATGTAGATATGGATGCTTTAGTACTCTGGGTAACTGTATCCTAGATGGTAGGTACATTATGTCTTCCCCTGTTAGGTTAAAATTAATAAAATGTCTATTTACCCGTTACCCAATGCGGGTCGGGTCATGTGAATGGTATCAGAGTTGTTGACGTGGCCGATATGTGATAATTAATATGTTTTATTTTTAAAAAAAATGGTATGAAAATTGGGGCATCACGGTTTGATATTAGAGCCTAGGTTGCTAGGTTATGCAGACTTTAGTAAACAGCAGAATACAATACCATAGTATAGGAATGGATCGTGAGGAGAATAAGAAATGGGTGGTGTGCGATATGAATTAGTTATTGTTAGAGGTGAGATTGGTAATTTAGGGTTCTATCTTGCAGCTTGGAGGCAAGAATTTCGTTGTTGTTTCTATGTTTTTCCTGGGGTGATGATTTTAGGAAAACCATGGATACTGTCGTCGATTCTTATTTCCAAGTGGTAGGACTGAATCTTAAATTGGGATTGAGGATGTTATGATGAATGGTTATAGAAGAATGTTTCATGAGTTATAGTTTGATAAGTGTAATGGTTGCGTGATAGTAATTAAGTTCTCAGACTGGTTGTTCCCTTTTCAGGAAAGACCTCGGGAATAACAACGTAAATACTAAAAGTAGTGGTAACAAGGGGGCTTCCAGCATAGGTGGCAGTGACCGTGAATAGGTGTTGTGTAGTGCAGGCCAAAAGGTCATCGCAGGGGTTCTGTAGAACTATGGCGGACAGGACTACCCACCAACTAACCCGAGTTACACTGTTGAGCAATTTATCCACATTAATCTTTTGACTTTTACAGGGAGAGCCGATCAAATCATTATAAAGGAATGGATCCAAGAGATGGAATATATATTACCAAGTCTCCGCTGTGCAGATGAGCAGAAAGTTTTGTATGTTGTTTTGAAAATGACTAAGGAGGCCAAACGTTGGTGGATGTCGGTAAAGTTACTTAAAGAACAAAGGCCAGAACCAGCAACCTTGACATGGAATCATTTTAAGGAAATTTTCTATGATTAATACATTCACTCTTCTACCAGAGATGCCCAAGTGGAAGAGTTCATGAATTTGAACCAGAGGAAGAGATCTATGCCTCCTGAATTTCAGGCAGGTACCAGTCAGGGGACTTTGAGAAGACATGGTGGCAGTGTAGGCCAGAGCCAGGGAATGGGAGACTAAGTGGTACAGGGCAGACCGATGCCCCCTCCCTGTCCCAAATGCTACAAGAGACACCCAAGAGAGTGTCGGGTTAAAAAGGTGATATGTTATCAATGCCATCGACTAGCCACATAGTGAGAGAGTGCCAAGCACTGCTAGTTTTTGCGCCTACTCCTAGACCAATCCAAGGAGGTCACCAGGCACCCCAAGGCGAACAGCAGAGGAATAGTGCCCCAGCACAAGTCTATGCGCTGACACCAGGAAATACTAAGATGGCAGGAGATGTGGTGACAGGTACTGTTTCAATTCTGTCATATAAAGCTGCTGCCTTGTTTGATTCAGGGGCAACTCATTCTTTTATCACCCAGGAATTTGTTAAATTTTGTGGGATGCTAACTTAGCCGTTAGATATCATTTTTTCAGTGCCTACGCCGACTGGGGTAGTAGTGTTGTGTAAGAAGGTACTCAAGAACTGACCAATTTGTATTTAGGGGAGGTCTTTACTAGCTAATATGGTAATTTTGGATATGAATGGGTTTGAGATAATTCTGGGAATAGACTGGCTAGCTGCTAACCATGCCAGTATAGATTGTTATCAAAAAGAGATAGTATTCAGATCTCTAAGAGGATAGGAGTCTAGATTTTTGAAGTCATGTGTGCACGGACCACCACAGTTATTATCCGCCATTCAGGAAAAGAGGTTGTTGCTAGAGGGTTGTCAGGGATTTGTGGCTTGTGTGAAGGAAGTATCAAAAGGGGAGTTTAGGGTAGAGGATATCCTAGTAGTAAGGGATTTTCTTGATGTATTCCCCGAGAATTTGTCGAGACTACCTCCTGAATGTGAGGTAGAATTTGTTATTGATCTAATTATGGGAATAGCGTCGAATTCTAAAGTGTTGTATAGAATGGCACCAGCAGAACTAAAAGAGTTAAAGGAACAGTTACAAGAATTATTAGATAAGGGGTCTATCAAGCCCAGCGTGTCACCCGAGGGAGCGCCGGTATTGGCTATGAAAAATAAAGATGGGTCGATGGGAATGTGCATTGGCTACATATTTTCATATCTCCATAAGTTGGCCAAAATAGTGGGGACAGTTTAATCCTAAAATTAAGATGCCCTTAAGAATGTAAGATACTAAGTGGGTAACAATTGGACTTTTACGTTGGTGGAAATTCTTTATTCCCTAAGAAGTGATATTATCACCATAACTTGAAAACAAACATGAGAATAAGATGTTATGGGCATCACATTGCCAAGTATTCCGAAAGATCCTATGAATCAAATAACACCTAACAGAATCATTTTTAGCAACTTACTTAGAAGGAAAATTATAATAATACTTGTACCTTTAGCAATATGCTAACCAGAAGTAAAACCATACATGCCAGGACCTAGAGTTTTATTTTTTTGCTCTATCTATGCAAATCCTACTTGGCAATGGGACACTAATTTAACTGCTTAGGCCTCAGCTCGATTGGGATTTAACTTGTATACAACTTCATGTGAAATCTTCTGTGGTTATCTGCAGTTGATTATGACTTTTGAAGTCATCTTCAGAATCTAATCCTTCTACCATTAGTAACTCTCTAGTACAAATAAATGTCACTCTTTCCTTCCTGGTCCATTTTACCCAAGATTTATGCTGCCAGACAATGTCCGATCACCGATCATAGCTGACTAAACAACTTCACTAGTACTGTATTCTGTACCAAAAACTAAGACACGTGTGTATCGCATATTTGTCTAGCCACTGGAGCAAGATCAGGGTTGGCTTGAGTCAATATATAAGAACTTAGACTTGCCATAATTGCAGTCCATGTTTTTCATCGAGGATATTTTTCGACTGTGCTTTGATATTCAATATGTGCCACCATAGGTTAGAAGTAAAGTCTTAAAAACTATTTGAAGTAAGAAAAAAAAATCTAGGAACCAATTTGGTAGGAAAATGATACCTTACCATGATTTAAAAGTGTAAGCCTATGTATTAGTTTGGTATTGAAAAGAAACTGGGTGATTAGAATTCTAGGGAATGTTTGGGAGTTCATATAATTTTTACTCAAATGAATTACAAAGTTATTGTGAGAGTTTTGAAATTCCTTTTATACAATTGATCTAACGGGTAAATGATTACACATCCTGGTCTGAGATGTCCCAGCAGGTATGGTTCTTGATGAGTACGAGTCACTATTACAAGTTTTCTATTTAAAGATGAGGATGAGGCTAACCATTGGTGGTTATCTTTTGATCATTAACCTAGTTGTTAGTTTTTAAAAGAAAATAGTACTCGGAGATCCAAATGGAGTGAGGGTTTTCTTTCCAACTAATAAGCTCTCATATTTGACATCTTGAGTGCTTGTGAAAGGATAGAATTTATGCACATGTCTTGGGTTTGTAGTAGCAATGAAAGAAATATACGAGTTAACGAATCCCAACTTCTTTACCCATAGGTGATGAATTTTTAGATATTCTTCCCAAATGATTTATCAAGGCTACCTCCAAGAGGAGATTAAATTTAATATCGATTTGGTGCTAGAAATGGAGCCTATGTTGACTGCTTCATATAAAATGACATTAACTGAACTAAGGCAACCTAGGGTGCAACTAGAAGATTTCCTCGACAAGGAATTTGTTCAACCTAGTATACCATCATAGGTTGCACCTGTGTTATTCACTAAGAAACATAAGGGGACCTTGAGGCTATACATTAATCATTGGAAGTTGAATCATGTTACATTAAGAATTGGTATCAACTTTCAGCGATTAGTGGATTATTTGATTAATTGGTAAATCCCAGAATTTTTGAAGATTGATTTGAAATTAAATTATCACTAATTAAGATTTGGGAATTACGCATCCCAAAGATAGAATTAAGTATACAATAAGATCGCTCTAAGTATCCAGTGTTACCAATTGGGGTTTCCAATGCACCTTGCATTTTCATGGATACGATGAATCAGGTCATTCAACAATATTTGGATTAATTTATTATAATTTTTATGGATGATTTTTGAGGTCTTCAAAGACTCAAGAAGAGCGTGAACAACATTTGTGGTTAATTTTACAAACATTATGAGAGCATATGTTATATGTTAAATAGGAAATGTAGGTTCTAGACAGCTAATACGAAAATCTTGGGTCATATCATAATCAAAGAATAGTTATGAAAACTAAGGGGTAGTCCCAAAAGGGGGGTGAAATGGATTTAAAAATTTCTTTTAATTATTTTTATTGAATTCTTGACTTCTTGTTGATTTATCAAATACACAACCAATACTTAAAATAATATCCAATCCACAACCATATACCAATAAAGTACTTAAACAATCAATCAACCAAACCAATCAATTTTTTCAATCAACCACAATATCCAAACTAAGATATAAGATTCAGCTTTTGTTTGTTTGCAGCCATGTACATATGAAAGTTTGATTCAAGCCATGTGGTTGATGCAAGCCTTGTGATAATGAATTTTCTTTCTCAAAATGAAGAGCAATATAAAATCCAATATTCTTTCCAAAAGCTTAGACGTTAAATAAACTTTCAGTTAAAGAGTCTTTGAGTGTTTCACCAATCAACGTACTCCCTTATGGTTTTCGAAAAGTATGGATCAACCAACATACTCCCTTTCGGTTTCCACAATCCCAAAAACAAATTAAGCTTAGGTTTATTTAATATCTAATCCACGTAGTATATATGATTAAGAAATTAAATCATCCACGCAGTTTATATGTGCTAAAAATAAATAGCAAGGGAAAGAGAGAGTGAGCCACAATTTTTACGAGATTCGGCTTATCCTCAGCCTACATCCTCACCTTTGGAAAACCACCAAAGGATTCACTAAACCAGTTCCTTTTCTAGGCGGAACAACACCGTTTACACACTCCTTTAGTAGGTTATAGCCCACCTCTCCAAGTGATATCTTCTCACTCGATCACTCCTTTAAATAGGCTAGAGGAACACCTCTCTAAGCGATACTCTACACCTAGCCAATGATCCGAACACCTCGAATCATCCAATAACTACAAATAATATGAATTAAACACTACGTACAAGAACACTCTCAAAACAGAGTAGATTAGTAGAAATTAAGCACTATGTACTTCGAGAATTTAAATACCAATATGAAATAGAATTGAAGCTCAAGTATAAAGATCACCAATATTCTTTTTATATGAGGATTAGCAGTAGGAATAGATTAGGAAGATCAGCTCTTTAAGAAATTCAGCAATATCAACTAGGCAAAGATTTAAGCAAGAGAGAACAGCCGGTTTGCAAGATAGCTTTCAGCAGATTTTTCAATTCTTTGGCTCTTGGTATTATTTGATTTGTAAAATCATGTATTTATAGAGGTTTTAGGAAGAGTTTCCTTGTTTCCCACATTGCTTGGAGTGTCCACTAAGTTTTTGGACGTTCATATTTGAAAAACTGATTTTTAGAAATTTTTCGTTAAATTCAAAAATTCAAATTCTCGTAGAGTCAGTTGGCTGGACAGGTGACTGGGTAGTGTATTTCACAGGATTAGTCGCCTAGACAGGCAGCTAAGGCTTTTCTGTCTGCCAAAAATAAATTCAATTAATTTGTCAGTTGGCTGGCTCAACCACGTTCAAAATGTCACTCGGCTGGACATTGTCAGTCGGCTGAGTAAGGTTAATTCATTTGGTTAGTCGGCTGGGCAGTTTATTTAACCGTTATATTCCTATCAGTTGGCTAAGTAAACCCAGTATAATCTGGTCAGTTGGCTAACCAATTCATTTTTTTGGTCATTTTTAGTTTTCAAAATTAATTTTGTTCTCATACTTTGATCTTTCATAAAACATTTTCCAGGTAGTTAAAATAGGTCTCTAAGTCCATAAATATCCCCTAAAGAGCTTCAAAAATATTTCAAAAGATATTTAAAATATGAAGCACTTACATAAAGACTTCTAGGACTTTGAACATTCTTGGTGCTGGAGTCTTTATGTTTGTTTTTTCTTTGAGCTTTCTTTTGCTTTGCTTTCTTTTGCATCTCTTACTTTTCTTCAAGCTTTGATATACTTTTAAGCTTTCTCTCATATTCTTCAAACTTTAAAATATCATCTTGAAATCCATCCTGTAAGCTTCATATGATCATCCTTCTTTGAAGTATAAACTTGCATTTTCATGTTTGATCCTTGTGAGTCTTGAAATATCATTACTCAACAAATATGTTAAGTTTCATTTGTTTGTTAGCATCAAAATAGGATGTTAAGCCTTATAAGGCCAACAAGTTATCTATTGATTCTTCAAAGGTTATGTCGGTATTGGATCTTTGGAAGACTGGAGATGAAAATTAAAGTTATTGAGTGTTGGTTTTGTAGCAAAGGGTATTAGAGCATGATATCAATATAATCCATCTGCCAATGTTAGCTATAAATTTTGATAGGATTGTTTACGAGTTTTAACTCAAAATTGTAAGGTTGACGATTGATTTTATTTGGGGTTATATTCAAAAAATTTCGAGGATGAAATTTTTATAAGGAGTGGAGAATGTAACACCCCAAACATAATTATTACAGGAGAATGGAGGGATTTAAAAAAATTAAAATTAAAATTAATTAATGTTATATTAAATTAATTAAACAAATAAAATGAATAGCATTCAAATTGAAAAAAAAAACTAAAACTAATTGGAATAAAGAAATATATATATTGGTATATTGGGAAGCTTTTGAGATTTCAATTGAAATCTCAGTTCTGCAAACAGAGCCCCCACCCCCCCCCCCCCCCCGGAATCTCATCTCTCTTACTTCTCGTTCTCTCTCCCTCTCTCCTCATTTTCTCGACGAATATTTGGCCGATTGAAAATCGAAAAAATACCACTGGACTCCATTCTCCGCCACTGACATTTCTACCGAAGTGGATTTGTCATAGGAGCGACGTAGGTATAACTCCTGGGGTAAAGTAAATTCTCACTCTTACCTCAATTTTTCTTAAATCCTAAGTCAAATGGATGATCAAACACCACCACGAGAATCTAGGAATGATTCTCTACAAGTTTAGCGAAGCGAATTTCTCATGGGGTCGTCGTAGGCGTAACCCCAAAATTAGAATGAGGGGGTTATTTAGAGATTAATTTTTATTTAATTATTGTAGATTTGAAAATATTAAAATATTGGGCATTTTGGGATTGAACTAGGGTTATTGAATTCAGGGTTCGGGTGAGCATCGTGGGTATGATTTTGGGATCCCTGTAGGTATAGTTCAAGAAATCAGGTAAAAGGAATAAATTATAGCAATTATTTTGGAGAATACTGAATAAATTATTTTGTGAAAATGGAATATGATGAGTTACCTGAAAAATTAGTATATTGTGAGTATTAGACAAAAGTTGTGTGGCATATGACGTATATTGAAAATGTGAAATATAGTAATGGGTAATTTCTGAGAAAATATTGAAATGAAAATTATTGATATGTTAGTAGAAAATGATAAAATTTTGCATCTATATGTGAATAGAAACGATTTCTATGAAAATGAGAATGTGTGAATTACAGATATGGGTATTTTGAGAAATATTGAAACAGGTGAATTATGATATGTAATGACCTCAAAATTTACATCATTATATATATATATATATATATATATATATATATATATATATATTAACTGTTCTGATACCCCCTGCTATGAAACTCGAGCCTCAGAAGGCATCGGGGTAAATCTAAATATAAAATCATACCAATGCAGCAGAAACGTAATCCATACATCCATACACATCATACACTACCAGGAATCTGTATTTCTAAACCATAACTATATAATACATCTCTCTCCAAAATATTTGTCCCAAAATACAAAACCCTACACAAACTTACCCTTTAAACCAGGGTAATCAATATACTCCCTATCCGCGAGCTTGATCTGCTCGCCTAGCTGGCTCACCTGAAAAAGTGGAAATATGCTATTACAAGTGTGTAACAACTAGGTTAGGAATACTGTTTAAATAACAACTGAACTATAATACAATAGTAAATTTGTGAAGCATATCTTTCTTTTCACAATTTAAAATATAACTATATCATCTATATTTTCAACTTTTCATACTGCTAATATCATAATATACTCATCAGATACTGTAAAACTGTATACATATACATAATTGTGTTTTATCCCTAGAACTCTGTATGTCATGATTTGACCCCTCATGACAGGGTTGTGCGGCCCGTTGGAAGGACTTAATCTGGTCCGCCCTCCAGATAAGTCACTATACTCTACACTACCTCAGTCCAGCCAAACTGCATCCACTCCTAGGCTCGAGACTGGCTGCTACCTCGTCAAACCGGCCCCCTTAACCCAGCGAACTGGGAAGCTGCATACTCTCCGAGCACGGTTGATGGTACCCACACACTATCTGAGATATGTGGTTGCACTCTATCTGTATATAGCAACGGTACCGTGCTCTGTATTCTTTATTTGTATCTGTCTGTAATCATTCCTCAGGGATCTAATACTATATATATATACTCTTTTACTATTTTCATCATGTTTCCAAAATTACCGTAACACTATCTTTCTGTACTATAAACTCTGTAAACTCTATATTCTGTATCAGTAGCATCTTGATGCTATCTCTGTATATCTGTCCGTATACTCTGTCTATATACTCTATATGTTATGGTAATGGGAAACATGCCAAACTATAAATACTGTATATATAGTTCTGAATAAAGCTGTAATATACTAATCTGAGTAAAATTGTAATATACTATTCTAGATAAATATATGTGATATACTATTCTGGATAAATATCTATAAATATACTGTCTATATGTATGTAATCAGTATAGTATGACATACTGTAAAAACTATTTAAGTTCTTCATCACATAAATATCTACTCAGGCCACACAAGCATTTAAAATTCATATTCTGTAAAGTTGGGTAATAAGCTGGTATATGCATATGTGTTAAAATTTCTATTAACATTATAAAAATTTCTAGCATATCATATTTCCCTTACCTCATCTCTGAAAAATCCTTACTGTACTCTAACCCTATTCTCACAGGATTCTCCACTCTACCCCCTAAAAACCACATCCCCAGAACAAAACATCAGTATTTCTTCGTGTATTGTATTTCTTATAACTAAGGGAAAGACAATTACTGAATAAAATGTCTTACCCTGAGATTGGGACGAAAACCAAACCAACTCCACCAATGATCAGCTCCAGCATACTTGCAGAGAACTTTGCCAAGAGCGTCGTGGTGGCTTCAGATCATCTATCCAGCATGAAACAGGGCCAAAATTGATGAGAGAAGAAGAGGGGTGCATTTTAGAGAGAGAGAGAGAGAGGGGCAATTTGCGCTGAAATTCTGATAAAAATCTGAGTTTTCACTATTTATAAGGTCAGATTCATCGACGAGACACATCACCTCGTCGACGAGTCCTTAAGTAATTTCGTCGATGAACCCTACCTCCTCGTTGATGAAATTCATACTACCCAAAAACCCCCTCTCGGTATCTTCTCGTCGACGAGGCGTAGCTTCGTCGACGAGGCCCTGTGTAAAAATCTTTCAAGTTGTTATCTTCAAAGTGCAATTTCGCGTTCGTCGATGAAACCTGTTGCCTCCTTCTGTTTCTGTTTCCATTTCCTTCTCTCTTTATTATTTAAATTCCATTATTCTTCGGGTTGTTACATGATATATGCTAGTATGTGAATGAAATGAAGATATGTTTTATTGTGAAACATTGAAACGAGAATATATATATATATATATATATATAGAGAGAGAGAGAGAGAGAGAGAAAGAGAGAGAGAGAGTATTTTCTGAAAAATGATGAAATATGCAGCATAGAAATGTATTATTAGGAAATGTTGAATAATGTGAAATGAGATATATATGTATTATTATGAAATGAATTTTAAAATGTGAATATTAAAAATGGGAATATTGCAATGTAAATTCTGCAATATAAATATTGAAATGTGGAAATTGAAATATGAACATTGTAAAGTACGAAAGTTGCAATGGGACCATTAAATACTGGGAATGTGAACATTGCAAAGTGCGAAAGCTGCAATGGGATCATTGAAATATGATTGATGAAATGTCAATAC
This sequence comes from Malania oleifera, assembly GCF_029873635.1. Lineage (NCBI taxonomy): Eukaryota > Viridiplantae > Streptophyta > Magnoliopsida > Santalales > Ximeniaceae > Malania > Malania oleifera. Next base: position 69,504,484 of record NC_080418.1, on the reverse strand, counting down.
CGCATAATGATTGCGGGTATATGGTAATGATAATCCTGACGAATGGTTATGGAATCCTAATGATAGGTTGTGATATTGAGCACGGTACCATTGCTAGTGAGGTGTTTGTGCAACCACACGATCTCATGGAGAGTGTGGTGTGGGCGGTCAATTGAACTGTTTAGTGGAGTTGTTGTGCCCCCTGAGTCTGGATTAGGGCTATAAGCCGGCCAATCGTACTACAGACGCATGGATGGATTTCAATTTTGATCTAACCGGATCGGACAACCACAGTTTGATCCAACCCTTGGGCCGCACAACCCTAACCATGGGGGGAAGCATGGCTTGGTAAAGAGATCTTTAGGGTAGCCATGAGTTACAAACGCAATGTTGGTATTGAATACCAAGGATACTCATGTATGGATATTGAAATGGAAATGGAAATAGAAAAAAGAAAGAATGATGAAAAGTGAAATGAAAGAGTGTGAGTTTAATAACCTAAATAATTAAGCGAAGTAAAACTCTTCACCTGAGGGCTTACTGAGTAAGGTGAGTACCCTGATAAGTATCAGTTGTGGCTGCACCCGAACTATTCAGGCAAGGTTACAAAGGATATTAGGGCAGAGGGAAGTTACTTGTATGGGCGGGTAATCATCCCTATTCTCGAGAACTTCGCTGGTAAACATGGGTTGCATGCGAATGAGTAGAAAATGGAATTAAAAGCTTATAAAAGCTTGTGTTTTATATCCATATGATTACGAGCATATGTTAATTTAATTTCACAAATGATATGATGATTTTTAAGAGTATATTATGATATGATGAAACTCATATTGCCACACACTGTAAATAATTTATTCCATCTTACTGAGATATGTGTCACCCAAATATCTAAATATTTCAAGAAGATGTGGTAGAGCAGATTATAGAGCTTCGGGATAATGAGGAGTTGGTACCCTAATACACAGGGTGAGTGCTTTGAACTAGGGATGTGTGTTTCCCTAGGGTGTTTTGTTTTTAGGGAAATGTGTTAAACTTATATGTAGATATGGATGATTTAGTACTCTGGGTAATTGTATTCTGGATGGTAGGTACATTATGTCTTCCTCTGTTAGGTTAAAATTAATAAAATGTTTGTTTACCCGGTACCCAATGTGAGTCGGGTCATGTGAATGGTATCAGGTTGTTGACATAACCGATATGTGATAATTAATATGTTTTATTTTTTAAAAAAAAAATGATATGAAAATCGGGGCGTCACACATTTGGGGTAGAATGCATATGATTGCATGAAAGTTCAAATTGCTTACTTGTTTTATTTTGAATGAACTTTCTATCTTGTGAAATGCATGTTTAAAGCTCTAATGGATATGAAAAATATAGTTGAATCCTTTTATGCCTTTTATGCATATAGTAAGGGGGAGCAAAACTTTGATTTATTTAACAATATGTACAATTTGAGGGGGGAGCTTTAAAATATACCTCATAGGAGAACACCAATGGTTTGTCATCATCAAAAGGGGAGAGAATGTTAGCCTTATAGGTTACATGAGTTTAATTGTCTTATTTTGATTATAACAACCCATTAGTGGTTCTAGGTTAACTTATCTTTGCATGATAAGTTATGTTAAGTATAAATACAAATGTAAAGAATAAGTAGATTGTTAATAGGTTAGACATCATTAAAAGGGGGGAGAATGTTAGCCTTGTTGGCTATAATATCATATTTAATGTGTTTTGATGATATTAACCAACTTGTATTATTCCTAGTATTTTCCTATCTTTGTAGATCTTGTTTTGTGTAGGTGCTCATTCATGGAGTACTGGATCGAAGGCAAAGATTGGACCGAATTGTCGTCAAGTAGGAACGATCATACGAACACATACTCATAAAGACTCAAGCACAATCGAAAGCTTAAATTGTAGAATTATTTGTAATAAGGGTTATGTGTGTGTTAGGAACTTTTTGTAACTCTTGTGTTTTGTTTCTGCATGATTTCTGAGCAAGAGTTGAGCAATACACATGCATACTAGGACACATGAGTTTATAGGATTATACTAAAGTCATAAACACAAACTCACCTTTCATGGTTTTCAAAGTTAAACTTAAAGAGTTTGTTAAATGAATCCTAAACTCAAACATGGTTTTTAAAAGGACAAGTTTTTAACGTCATGGTTTTACAAACATTTTCATACTTGGTCCCAAATGTGTCAAAACGAGTCTTATGTCCAAAAGCTTCAAAGAAGTCAAGTATTTTTCATAAAAGGACATAATAGCATATAAGATATCAAACAAGCTTTCAAATGGGTTTTATTAACAAGATATCTTATAATCAAGGGGAAACTCACTTGGATAAGTTTTGAACTTCATTAGTCTTAATACCTTTCTCATATTTTGTTCAAGAAATGTTTTAAGTATTAAAAGGTTTTTTTAACAAGGAAAAAACAGTGTGTGAGTTTCAGCTCTAGAACACTCGTCGATAAATACAAGGGATTCATCGACTGGTGTGAGAAGAGAACTCATCAACGTACACAGGGTACTCGTCGACAAAGAGATCCCGAGAGCACTTGAAATTGCAGAGGTGACTTGTCGACGAATACAAGGGATTCATCAACTAATGTGTGAAGGTGACTCGTCTACGTATATAGGGGAATTGTCGACGAAGAGATACCAAGACCCACCTGATACTTTTAGAGAAGTCTTGTCGACGAGAACAAACACTCGTCGACGAATGTGTGTGTGGACCTCATCTACATATATATATGGACTCGTCGACGAGCGGTCTCGAGCCTAGCTTCCTAACAGGCAAACAATGGCTAGTTTTTTGTTGGGGATTACTCCCAACGACTAGTTAACGGCTATTAGGGGTTTTGGGCAATAAATACAAGTTCCTAAACTTGTTTAAGATGGTTTTTTATTATTGTTGATCATATTTGTGAGAAATATCTTTAAATCCAAAAACCTAGCACATTGCACCTTGCATATAGTTCATATTCACAAAGTGCTCAAACTCTCTTGTCCTCTAAATCTTGTTTGAGTCATTTCTTGAGAAAGTTGTGTGAGGTTTGAGTTGTAAATCACATTTGCTCATTGTAAGGAACATTCGTTGTAATCTTCCATCTTCTTGTGAAAGGTTTTTTTTGAACCAAGTTGTAAGGTTCTTTGTGAACCGAATCGGTAAAGGCTCTTTGTGAGCTGTAAGGATTTGTTCCCGAGTTTGTAAGGCTTGCTCCACTGGGAAAGGAGCGATTATAGTGGATTGTGGAATCCTTAGCTTGGTGCTAAGATGTGGACGTAGGCTAGGTATCAAACCACGTTAAATACCGGTGTTAAGCTTCTCTCTCCCTACTTTTTATTGTTTATCTTGTGCATGATTCAAATTCCATATATTGTGATATAATTGCAACAATCTTACCAAGTATTTTTTTTGTAAAGAGAATTTTTTTAATACGAGAAAAGAGTCGTTCACCCCCCCCCCCCCCCCTCTGACTCTATTGTATATCCACTACAAGGAATATCGTATATACTCCCAGGCTACGACGTCTAACACCTTCTTTTCATGCAAGATTTAGTTAGGATGTTCCTAGGTTAACTGTGTAACGCCCCAACCTAGGTCTGCCAAGGAGCACTGCGTCTCTCCTCCTCCACCTGAACCAAACAACAGGAGGCGGGCCTTACCAGATTAATGACTGACCCCACAAACCAACACGTATCCTTTTCAGTGTGTTTTGTCCTCACTCACACACTTTCTGAGAAAATTTCCCAGGTGGTCACCCATCCCAAGATTACTCCAAGCCAAGCACGCTTAACTATGGAGTTCTTATAAGAAAACTCCCGAAAAGAAAGGTGCACCTTGTTGATATGGGTAGTAACATCTAATCCTTTTAAATCTTTTCATCCATGGGGTATCACATTCTCCCCCACTTATAGAACGCAACGTACTCATTGCGAACCCACATTTCCAAACCCAGGCGATGTGAATCTCATCACACTTCCGACTGAGTGTTGGCTCTGATACCATTTGTAACACCCCAACCTGGGTCTGCCAGGGAGCACTGCGTTTCTCCTCCTCCACCTAGACCAGACAACAGGGGGCGGGCCTTATCAAACTAATGACTGGCCCCACAAACCAACACGTGCCATTTTCAGTGTGTTTTGTCCTCACTCACACACTTCCTGAGAAAACTTCCCAGGTGGTCACTCATCCCAAGATTGCTCCAAGCCAAGCTCGCTTAACTATGGAGTTCTTATGGGATATGATACCCCATGGATGAAAGACTTAAAAGATTAGATGTTACTACCCATATAAACAAGGTGCACATTTCTTTTCAGGAGCTTTCCTATAAGAACTTCATAGTTAAACATGCTTGGCTTGAAGCAATCTTGGGATGAGTGACCACTTGGGAAGTTTTCTCAGGAAGTGTGTGAATGAGGACAAAACACACTGAAAATGACACGTCTCGGGAAGTGTGTGAGTGAGGACAAAACACACTGAAAAGGACACGTGTTGGTTTGTATGACCAGTCATTGGTCTGATAAGGCCCGCCCCCTATTATCTAGTCCAGGTGAAGGAGGAGAGATGCAGTGCTCCCTAGCAGACCCAAGTTAGGGCGTTACAAACTGCATATTCTATCTAGGTTGCAAGTGATGCATTTTTTTGTACACTTGAAGTAGAGATGTATTGTTTGCCTTAGTCCCTCGCTGTCTTGAAATTTTATGCTCTATTCGTGCAAATGATGCATCTCCTAGCAAATAAAGGTGAGGCTAGATTTGCCTCTTCATGATTCATTTGGCATGATTTAATTACCCAAGCCCTTTGTCTTCTTTGCATATTTTTTCACTTATCGATTTGGAGGATACTCGCCTAAGCAAATGAAGTTCAAGCAAATAAGATGTATTATTTCTTCTTTTTGCCTTACTATTGGGATGCTAATGCGGCGATTTCCCTTTAAGCAAATAAAACTCAAGCCAATGAAGTTAGCCTTTATTTTCCTAACTTAACTTTTGGAGAATCACGTGGATAAGTGCATCATTTTGGGGTGGCACACAAAGGATGCACAAATGACTCTCTATGAGGTTAAGCGAAAAGATGCAAACTTTCACTATTTTTTTTTTTTTTAGGAATTTTATGAGCCTTCATTAAGATTTGATAAAAAAAAATCAAAAACCTTACTTAAGGGAAATCTAAGTCTTTCTATTAAACCAAAAGATATGAGAGGGATTTTAAATCTTAAGAAGGATCTGCAACTTTTTTGCAAATCTCAAAGGAGGTTATCTTTTGCCATATTTTTAAACATAATTTTCAATTTAAACCTTTTCTTTTTATATTTATGTTTATGTTATAACATAAACATAAATTTGAGAGCATTTTGATCTCTTCATGAAAAATTTCTATCTATGAGATTAATAAAGATCATTGCTCAAAGTAAGGATTTTGAGTTGCTCCTTTCATTGTAAATAATTAGAAGGGTAAAATCTAACAATACCCCTGATTTTTTTTAATATGACACTCGATCTACCTCCTGAATTTCTAAAAAGCTACTACCCCCCACCCTAGCAATGATTTAATTTTGTGGACAAAAAGAACCTTTCGCTAGTTAATAGTCAGTCAATAGTTAAGTTTAATAAAAAATAAAATAAAATTTCACCATAATAAAATGACAATTTTACCCTTTTCATTCAATTATAATAAGATAAATTAAGAAAATAATATCAATTTAATAAATTAAGTTGAAAAAAATTGCTCACCTAAGTATAATATATTTTGAAAATTGAACTTATAAATGAATTGGATACCCAGTTCACGGGTTGACTGGTCTTACGGGTTTAACTGCTTCGAGTCAATCAGTTGACATAAGCAAAACAATATAATTAAATTATTTTTAAAAAAATTCAAAAATATATAAAAATAACTAAACAATACTAATAATTCAGGAAAATATACTTGGAAAACTACGTTTTTCCAAAAAATATGTTCTACAATTTTCATACAAATTAAATAACTAAATATATTTTTAAAAATTAAAATATAGTTTAAAAATCAACTCAAATGATCTGATTGGTTGAATTGCAGCTTGCTTTTTGAGTCTGGTAATTTATGAGTTGACTTAAACAAAGTTCAACAAATGAATATAAATTTTTTCTTTATTGGTCGTTTCATATCACTGTCAAAAATTAGAGAAATGAAAACCAGAAACGAAAACAAAAAATCAAAAATAAAAACTAAAGACAAGAAACCAGCAACATGTTTAGTTAAAATTTGTAATACTAATATAAATTAAAAATTTTAATTTAAAAAATACTCATTTTCTTATTTAAATCAAATAATATTATAAAAATATGATTAAAATAACAAAATTACAAATAATGCACATTAAAATTTTACTATAATAAAAATAAAGTTTATTATAATTATTTTACTTAATTGTTCCACTTTCAAATTTTACTTTACAATACAAATTTTATTGGACATGACAAATGAAAAATAGTAAAAATATTTTGTAATTGGCTTTATTATTATTTTAAAAAATTTATATATATATATATATATATTAAATTCATTTGATCATTTAATTTTGATTTTAATTTAAATATGTATAAAATCAATAATTTAATAAAAAACTATTTTTGGATATTAAAATTTCTGACAAGAAGTTGGAAAAACAACTAAAAATCATAAAATCTAATTTTCAGCTTTTTTGGCAAATAGCAAAACCGACAATAGAAACAAAAAACTAACAACATAAACAAACGCATTTTTATAATATGTTTCCTCATTGTGGAGAAACAAAAATGAAAAACAGAAAACAACAATGATACTAAACATGCCCTTAACCATTTTGTATTTAAATTTTACTCATAGAAGAACTAGCATCTAAATCCATATTTTTAATTTATAAACTATGAATTCTGAAATTTAACTTTACATTTGTTTAATACTATGTTTGATAAGTCGCTTGAATTTTTAATATTGAATTATGTTTTTATTTGTTTTATGACATATTTAGTCATTAATTTCTTAAGAAAAAAATTACACCAAAAAACTATTTTGTAGTATTATAATTTCTAGGTACTTTTATGATTTATCAATAATTTTTATTTTTCATAAAAAAATTTTAAATAATAATATAATTATTTTTTCCTGCTAATGTCTATGAGTTGACCCAAACTAAAGGACCAACTAAACCAACCAATTCAAGAACCAGTAAGTCTCTCATTAAGCTATTTAGCTTTCAAGACATTGTACTAACCAATTTTCTCAATTTAACTTATTAAAATAATATTATTTTAAAATATTTTTTATTAAGAGTAAAATTTATTTTTCCCACATATACTTAATGGTTAATTGATAAAAGATTTATTTTATTAAATCTGCAGAGGAGGGGGTTAATAGTTTATAAAAGTTTGAAGGTCGGAGCATCTTATTTGAAACATTAATGAGATTATTTCTAGTTAGTAATGTTGCAAACGTTAGCCGCAACAGGCCCGTCTAGCTCAGTCGGTAGAGCGCAAGGCTCTTAACCTTGTGGTCGTGGGTTCGAGCCCCACGGTGGGCGTTAGTGGGGAGTACGTTTTTTGTGGGGGCAGTTTGGTTTCCTCACACTTGGAAAGTGGGAAAGCACCAATGGAAGTATGGAATCAGAGCATGGCAGTCTTGTTATATGCTCTATTTCTGATTTTTGGAAAGCTTAAAAGCATTCAAATCTCAGCGTCCTCTTTTGGAAACCCAGATACGACCAAATTCACTTGACTCCAAAAGGACACTTTCCCGCGGAACTTTTGCGCATCAAAGCTGGCCAAATTCCTTTATAGAAACTTCTCTTCTTACGTAAATCTACAAGTTCTTTGTTACCTTCAAATTTCAATTACTCCTCTCAACCCCTTCACTGCCTCCTTTTGTGTCTCCGCCTCTCCTCTAGGGCTCAACTTCTCTTCTTCAACCACTGCAGTTTGGGAGGAGAGAAAAAAAAAAAAAAGGGTGCTTTGGATCTTCTTCTCCCGCTCTCTTATGTGATTCATGTTATCCCGATTTCCGGCCCGCAAAAAAAAACTGCACTGACAGGTTAGAAGCTTTGAATCTCTTTACAGCCCTTTTCCTCCCTTTACACTTATTTGCATGCAGGGTTTCTTTCTATGTATATTTTGCCTATAGTGCGTTTGGTTGGAAAGAAAGTGAAGAGAAGAGAAAAGAAATAAATTTTTTTTCCCTCTGTTTTTCTTGTTTGGTTGACATCCGGGAAGGGAACAGAAGACAAGTGGACCGAAAAAGAAAATAGACAAGTTGTAAAAGAGACACTTCGTTTTTCTCAAAATAGGACAAAGATGGAAGAAATAGAGAAAATTATGAAGAAAGACCAAAATATCTCAGCTATCCCTAGAAAATAGCCATGCAGAGAAATTTTTGTAAATATAATTGACTTTTATATCTTATAACAAAAAGATATTTTTATATCTCTTGACTTTCATTCTCGAATGGGCTCGAAAGTGAGTAATGGTATTGGATGAAATGAAATAGAATGAAATTGTTCTTTATAGTTTTACAAATTTGCCATCCTCTTATTTTCACTTTCTCTAATCGGCTTGAAAGTGAGTAATGGTACTCTTAAAGAGTTATGATTTGATATATTTTTGCTATGCAATTATAGGATCACGAATGAAATAGAATGAAATTGTTCTTTATAGTTTTACGAATTCGTCATATAATTTTTCATTCTATTCCACTCCCAATCTATTCTATTTCAATGTGCCAAACAAATAATAAGATAAAATTCATATTATTATTATTATTATTATTGTTGTTGTTGTTGCTGTTTGTTGTTGTTGTTCTTCTTCTTACTATTACTACAACTACTACTACAACATTTCAGCAATTTTCTGTCTTTTGTTCAGTTTTTCATGTATGTTTTTTAATTTTAGTACAAGTTTATGACTTCCATTATTATTTTCTATTTATGCTCATGCACTGGTAATTTAAATTTATTACCTGTCAGAGATGCACATTGCGGTGTCTTGGATCAAAAACTGCATTACTAACTATTGAAGTTACTAATGTTGATATATCCAAAATGGGATTGATGTGGCACCAATTATTACCGCTGCACTATGATTTGTTCCTGGCTGCAGTACTACTATTACTTGATTTATTAGTTTTATTGATTGAACTGCTTAATTTGTTCAATTTCATATTTGAGCATCCTTTTAAATTTTTTTTTATTAGAGTGATAAAAATTGAACTTTCAATTGTCGTAATTTAAGACGTGCGCTAGCATTACTGTGGCAAAATTAGAGTATCCATAAACAAGTAGATGTGGGAAAATGTAGGCCTATACTAGAAATTTTGCAATTGTTTCACTTTCTGGTGGTGAGAAATTAGATTTGTCATGGAATTTTGCATGTGAAAATGACTTAGTGAAGGCAAGCTTGGAAAATAATAATACCCTTTATACCAAAAACCTTATGATATGGCAGGCCATGTGGATGAGTACACTGGTGAGCTAGGCTGTGTTGTGGCTGCAGTTTGTGGCTAATTTGCAGGGAAGTTGGCTTCCCTGCTTGACGGATCTTGCCCCAGGGTGTTCGGGAAGAAACTCTGATGGAGAACAAAGTCTAATTTAACTTTCTGTTTAGTAATAAATTCAAACAGCTTCATAAATTCCGTTCAAATGGTTAAGGCGCAAATAAAGATACTAGTTCAGGCGTCCAGCCAAAAACATATTATAGTTATTTTCTACTCTAGCTCAGTATAACCCAGCAAATGCACTATAGAACATTCACACAAAGGCGTGAAATTCATCAGTCATTCTAAAGATAAAATGAGGATGCTGGTGATGCGTAATTCTAGTGGGATGAAACATGCGGCAATGGGATATTAAGAACCTGTAATTCATAATAAGCAACGACTATAATGATGGTCTGAAATTTGTTTATGAATCTATATTTTTTTTAATGTAATTACAAGCTAGTTTGACACGTTTCTTCCAATTCTTCAATCAGCAAGCAAACAAGTAAGATTAATTGAATGATATTCCCTGAAAATTTTCCTTCTTCAATTTCTACCTAGTAGCTTTTTTGTTCATCCCCATCAAGCTGAGTTTAGATGCTGCTTCTTGTCCATGTAAGCCCTAAGCTAGCCTTCACTCAACTCATGTGCATTTCACATGCAAAATTTCCATTACAAGTTCCAGGTCAGTTGCATGGATTTCCTACATTGCCACACTAACGGTAATCTAAGCCTTGAGTTGCAACTATTGAAAGTTCAGGTTTTGATTGTAATTGTAATAACAGTACAGTAATTTTTGTGATTAAGCCAAAAAAGAAATTACTAAATAAATAAAGCTGTTGGAAATATAATCCTGTACATTACACGCAACTCAAAACGAGCATGCTCGCTTCCAGAATCATAGAAGATGAATATTTATCGATAAGGTCTCACTCTTGCACGATCCATTTGAAAATCTGTAGGACAACTACAAAACAATAGAACCTTACTATTAAACGAGCAGTGATCTCCTAGTAAGCTTTGTTCTGGTCAATAGACTCCAGGAAGTACTAAACTTCAAAGCCATCTCCACCTGCAGGAGTTAAAGGCAGTAGCCCTCATCCACCATGAATGCGCCACCTAGAATGATTTGCATCCTAGTGCTAAGGTTCCTAGCATTCAGCACAACTCTTTCAGCAGCCATTGTCATGGCTACAAGTAATGAGACACTTTCTTTCTTCACCAACTCTGTTGAAATATCGTACAGCAATTCAACAGCCTACAAGTAAGTCCCAAGCAGTAATTAGCTAGCCTCTCTTTGTTTCTTTTTTCCCCACTTTTGCATGACAATCTCCTCCAATGTCTTTTTTATACTAATTGGATTGAAAGCTTCACTGCCACAGGTATTTTGTGATTGCAAATGGCATCGTATGCGGCTATAGCTTTCTTGTTCTCTTACTTCCTTCAGATAGTTTGCTTTGGCGATTGGTTGTGGCTTTGGATGGGGTACTAAACATTTTACCAGTTTCCTTTTTTACTGTTATGCTTTTTGTATCTCTCAGCTGTCAAATGAGGTAGGATCATCTCTGACCTTAAAAGTGATTTTGGGCAATTAGAAAGCAGTTCCAAACGTGCAGTTTAAGAGTGCAAAATTTTCACATTGTGTTTAAATCACCCAGTTCGCTAATGGTTTACTGTGGAAACAGATATTGGCTACATTCCTCACGTCGTGTGCTTCGGCAGCCCTGGCAGTTGCGTATTTGGAAAATAAAGGAATTTCTAGTTTAGGTTGGCAACCTATCTGCAACCAAGTCCCCAATTACTGCAATCACATAACAGGAGCTCTAGTTGCTTGTTTCATGGGGCTAACATTTCATGTGCTGCTCCTCCTCTATTCCATCCACATTGTTCTGAATCCTCTTCTTGTGCAAGGGGTTTATCAATAAGGCGAATTCCAAGACAATTTTAGTTAAATGTAAATGTTTCCTGGGACTTAATTACTGTAAGCTGCGGACACCAGGGCTCTGCAGGGTTCAGAGTTTCTGCTTCAGAGATTCCATACATCATTTTATTTATTTGTTAATTTTTTTGAATTTATGTTTAAAATAGCAGAGTGAAAGGCTTGCTGGTGAAAAATGAATCATCCTAAAACTGGCTGTGATCATTTTTCATCGTTCAACTGGTGTTTTGCACATCATTTGCACATGAATTATTGTGAATGCATTGCTTGTTTTCTCATCAGAGGTATGAGTGCATTCAGTATTCCACTAATTAATTGTAGGCTACAAGTGAGTTTGGATTAAATGAACAACTTTTTAAGTTTTCTAAGTGTAGGTGCTCCATTACAAAATATTGATACAGTCTACGGTTGAATATGGGTAAATGATCTTATCCCATTTTTAAATTGTTGATTTGTAATTTTTTTTGGTATGTAAGAATAAAATAAAATGAATCCTTGCACCACCCGCAACGCGAGTAGATAACCAACGTGCCCATTCCCAACCACATCCTCCACATTAATTCCTTTTGTGCCATTATTGCTTCACCAACAAAAAAAGTCGCTTTGCCATCAATGTTTGTATCAAACACAATGTATGGGTAGAAGTCTTTGTCCAATAATGCAGGTTGCTAACTATTGGTGGTCATTTTTTTTAGCAAACAAATTTTAACTCAAATGAAGATACCACAATTCAATGAAAAAAATAAAAAGAAAGCAAATTTTTCATTAAGCGGTCGACCCACTTCTTTCCCTTTCTTTTGGCTTGGTGCCACCAATAGGTGCTTGACTAGCCTATAGAGACAATCGATCAATCCCAACATAATTTGAAATTTTGTGTTGTCCTATTATCATTAGCTAGGGAATTTGGGTATTGTTGTTGAGAATTCTATTGGGGATGGAATTAGTATGCCCTAGATCCAATCTCACAAAGTTTGAACACATTTTTTATCAGCAGTTTTGATTAACAAATGACATTAGTTGTTTTATTATTTAGTTATTTAATTAACTAAATAAAGATCCTTGATTAAATTTATGGCCTTGTCATCATGATGGAGATTGTGTATTGAGAGTTAGGCCTTTTACTATTTAATCTAAATTGTTCTTAGTCATAAGATCATTAATATTAGGACGTTAATAATCCGGTTAGATCAATATATGTGTGGTGGTCTCTATACGATAGAGATTAGTTAATCTCATTTACTAAGTTACATATATGGATGATGCATATGGAAATATGATCATTGAATTGACTCAATTGAAAATTTGTAATGATTAGAATTACCTTTGAACTGTCAATAGGATATTTTCTTGAGGAATATGATGTAAGAAGTTTCTTTGACCTGAGATCTTTATAGTAAATAACATGTTATTTATCGTACTTTAATTCTAGACACCTATTGCCCTAGGGTGATTATTGAAAGAATATTGGGTATGATTTAATACTTGTAGAATTAATGATTGATCAAGATGGAATCCGTCAACTCTTGAAAATGAGTTTGAGTTCTATGTTGTCATTAATTATAACGACTAAATTAAGACCTTGGGCAGGGCAATTGAATGAAATAAGAAAAAGAGTTTCTTATGTCGTTCATTAGTCAGTTATAATAGACATGAAACATAGTAGGTTACCTATTAGGATTTGACAGTTGGACCATATCCCGGGGTATACCCAGAGCTGTAATGACGAAAGTTAATACTACATTATTCTTCTACGGGTTTTTGAACGTAATTGTGTACTTCATGCTATCTGATTATTAAGGAATGTTGCTAAACACCAACCTTGATTAGTAGATTAGTTTGACCAACTTACTACTGATTTAGTATTGAACCTATGGGATCGCACACTAACGAGTGTTCCAATATTTGCTAGTGGATTATCTATTTTATTATTTGATAATTAAATTGAAGAATTTAATTGAATCAAATAAATAAATATTTTAGTTCAAATGGAATATTATTATATTTTTTGTTAGGACCGAGAATATAACTAATATTGGAAACAAACTGATAATTTCATATTTAGAATAGGAAAATGATAACATATTTTCATTATTTCATGGACAAAAATAATTTGCCAATATATGTATATTGTTATGAAATAATAAAATAACTTATCTCTACCTCTCCACCTACTCTATTAATGGTGGAGTTAACTTATCTCCACCTACTCTATTAATAGTGACCGGTATAAAAACCCCTCCCCACATGGACATATGTAGAGAAAAAAAGGCTCCTCCCGCTAGAGAACGAAAAGGCGCAGAGAAATAGAGAAAGGATTGGAGATTAGAGAAGGTAGTTGCACTTGCAACAAGGAATTCTTTTAAAAACCAAGAGACGTAGCACAGAGATATTTTCAGTTTGTCTGTTGTTTCCATTGATCAAAGGGTTGATTACAAAGGTCAATTCCGATGTGAATATGCATAGAATCTTCGTACTATCGAACGGTAATACATATGCTTGTACCAGACATGTCACTCTTGTGGCAAGTACCATTGAGCTTCAAACCTCTACAATTTGCAATATTAAAAGTATATGTAGAATTGCAATATGTTTTTATTGTTATTGAAGCATGTGATGTTAATAACAATAGCATAGAAAAATAAAAAATAATTAACATACTGATTTTGTTTAATTGTTACATGCATACTTGTACTTCAAATAATTTTGAATTATTCATTACATGTGGTGTAAATTAATTTAGGACAAATTGCATATAGACAACCTAAATTTAAATTCATATGTTTTTGGTGATTTGGTCACTATGTTATTAAAATTATTTTAATAATTTTTCCCTCCCACTGAAAATTGAGTTCTTGGACAATAAAATATAAGATATTTTATTATTAAGCTTTCCATCAAAATAAATAGTTATATTTATTTCTTGTTTACAAGGAGCAGTCTAACAACTAGAAGACTTGTAGTTCAAAGAATAGAATAGAATTATTTATTGCATTTGATGATTGCATGGAAAGAATTATTTAATTTTATACTATACGCCTGGACTACCCAGGGGAGTACGACATGTAACGGATTCTTTGCCATAGTGATGGATGAACTCAACTACGCCAAGGAACGACCTAACAACTAGGAGACTATTTGGTAAGGAACTAATTATGGAAGTTGTATAAAGATACAATTGGTAAAAGTACCTACTTTTAAAATATGCGTGAGAAACGACTTAACTACCAAGGGGCTCGTTCATATTGTTAGAAGATTCCTATATTCCACTTAAAAAAATAGAGTTTTCTGTAACTACAATGAGGGTAACGTAGTTCATGTTGTTGGTGGAAATATCATTTAGATAAAAGCTCATGTCTTTATGATATAGTGTTCTTACATTATTTTATTTTTCCTAATCTCAGAATTCTCAAAATGTCTGTTATATCACTACGCGGTATACTTTATACTAGAAAACTGGTTGGACCAAATTTTGATGACTGGTACCGAACTTTTAGAATTGTTCACATGCATGAAAAAGTTATCTATATAATCGATAAGCCTGTCAAAGAAGCTCCATCCCTGGATGATACTAAGGCTACCAAGGATTTTCAAAAAAGCTTGGAAAAAAGTCTTACTGCCAAATGCATCATACTGGCATCTATGAGTTCTGAACTTTATAGGAAATATCAAGATATGGATCCACCTGCAATCATCGAACATCTTAAGAAGATGTATGGTGCACAAAGCAGGACAACTAGATACCAACTATCTAAGGCTTTATTTAAATCTACACTGACTATGAGCGCTCAAGTTGGGCCTCATGTGATCAATATGATGGATCTTATTGAACAACTTGAGAAGTTGGGGGTGCACACTTGGCAATGAGTTTTCTCAAGATTTGATCTTATAGTCACTACCTGATTCCTTTTCACAATTCATTATTAGCTACAACATGAATAAAATGAGTTGTGATCTTCATGAGATGCTCACTATGTTGGTTGATTATTATGAGAATCAAATTGCATCTAAGAAGAATAAAGGAACTATCATGTTGGTTGGCAGTTCTTCCAAAAGGAAGGGTAAGGGTAAGAAAAAGCCTAAGAAGTAGTCTACTGCGCCTAAAGGTGGTGCGACCAAACCTTATGGCAAAGAGGGCAAAGCTAATCAAGTTGATAGTGAATGTTTCTTCTACAAGAAGAAATGTCATTGGGAGAGAAACTGCAAGGAATATCTTGCATCTCTAAAGAAACCATGTGAGACTTTCATGAAAAATATTTTCATGATTTCTATAATTGTTACTGATTCTTCAATGTGGGTATTAGATACTAGCAGTAGTTTTAACATCTGCAATATGTTGCAAGGACTTCAAATCAATGATAGGTTGAAGAACGAAGAAGTTAATCTTCAAGTTGGGAATGGTGCAAATGTTGCAGCCCTAACTATAGGATCAATTTCTCTAATAATGCCTATGGGCAAAGTACTCGTGTTAGAAAATTGTTATTATGTTCTAAAATTTGTTTCAAACATAATTTCAGTTTCTATGTTGGACAAGTGTGGTTTTTGCATTGTTTTCAATAATTACATTTGCTCTATTTATCTTAATGATGATTTATATGTGAATGGTTATCTCCAACATGGTATTTATGTCTTACCTAATGTACATGCTAATACGATTATGCATGTTCCTAGTCTTAAGAGAAAAAGAGATGCTTAAGTAAATCAAATTTATCTTTGGCATTGTAGGCTTGGTCATATTGGAGAGAAAAGAATTAACAAGTTGCAAAAGGAGGGTTACCTTGACAATTATGATTATGAATCATATGCAACTTGTGAATCTTATCTCAAAGGGAAAATGACCAAATGTCCATTTGTTGGAATTGGAGAAAGAACTTCTGAATTATTGGGTCTAATTCATTCATATGTTTGTAGGCCCATGAAAATTCAAGCCAAAGGAGGATATTCTTACTTTATCACATTCACTGATGATATGTCAAAATATGGATTTGTGTATCTTATGAAACACAAATCTGAGTCATTTGAAATGTTCAAAAGATTTCGTAGTGAAGTTGAAAATCAGACTGATAAAAATATCAAAATACTAAGAACTGATAAAGGAGGAGAATATCTTAGCGATGATTTTATTGGATATCTCAAAGAGAATGGGATTCTCTCACAATGGACACCTCCTGGAACACCACAACATAATGGTGTGTCTGAAAGAAAGATTCGAACCTTATTAGATATGGTGAGGTCCATGATGGAGTCCGCTGATCTTCCAATAAATTTATGGGGATATGCTTTAGAAAAAGTAGCATATTTGTTAAAAAAGTTTCCACAAAGTCAGTCTCTATGACACCATATGAGATATGCAAAGGACGTAAACCAAGCCTTAAGCATATTAAAGTTTGAGGTTGTCGAGCTAATGTTAAGAGATTGCAAACAAACAAACTTTCATTGGGTATCCCAAAGAAACAATGGGATGTTATTTCTATCACCCTTCTGAACATAAAGTGTTTTTTCCTAGAGGAGCAACCTTTTCAGAAAGGGAATTTCTTTTAAAAGGAAATCATGGTGAAGAAATAGAACTTGATGAACTTCAAGAGACTAATGAATCTGCACAAGAGCAAGAACTTGAGATGCAAGTTGAGCAACCCTTACTGGATGTTCTGAAGTTGACCAGTAGGTTGCCATCTTCAACAGTTGAAGTTCAAGAACCAATTATGGTTCAAGAATAGGTTAGTGAACCAATTATAGATCCAATTGAGCAATTATCAAATCTAGTGCAAGGTGAGCAAGTTGTACACGAACCTCTTAGAAGGTCTAGTTGACAACGTCATACAACAAATAGATTAAATCTAATGGTGCAAGATGTATCACCAAATGAGGTCAATAATAATGATGATGACCCTAAGACCTATGAAAAGGCTATACAAAGTTCTAACCGTAATAAATGGCAACAAGCCATGGAATCTGAAATGGAATCCATGAAGGTCAACAAAGTATGGACTTTGGTTGAAACTTCAAAGGATACCAAACCTATAGGATATAAATAGGTTTATAAGAAAAAGATTGGAGCAGACGGAAAGGTGGAGACCTACAAAGCCCGTCTTGTTGCCAAGGGATGTCGTCAAAAGGAATGAATTGTCTATGACAAAACTCTCTCTCCCATGGCAATGCTCAAATCAATTCGGATTCTACTTGCTATAGCAACATACTATGATTATGAAATATGGCAAGTGGATGTGAAAACAACTTTACTTAATGGTGAGCTGGAAGAGGATGTGTATATGACACAACCTTAAGGTTTCATATCCCCGTCTGATCATAATAAAGTTTGCAAGCTACAAAGATCCATTTATGGATTAAAGCAAGCTTCTAGGAGTTGGAATATTTGTTTTAACAAGAGAATTGAAAAGTTCAATTTTGTTAGATGTGAAGAAGAACCTTGTGTGTACAAAAAGGTAAGTGGGAGCAAGAATATTTTCTTAGTGTTGTACGTTGATGATATATTACTCATTGGGAATGACATACCGGCATTACAAAATACTAAGATTTGGCTATCTAAACAGTTCTCCATGAAAGACTTGGGAGAAGTAGCTTATATATTCGGAATAAAGATTTATAGAGATAGATCTAAGAAGTTGCTTTGGCTTTCCCAGTCTATGTACATTGATGTCATCTTAAAAAGTTATAACATAGAAAATTCCAAAAGAGGCTATCTACCGATAGGCACTAGAATTACTCTCAGTAGGGAGGATTGTCCTCAAACACCTTAAAAGAGATAACACATGAGTAGAATTTCATATGCTAGCATAGTGGGAGCTATCGTGTATACGATGACATGTACACGACCTGATGTGGCTTATGCAATTGGAGTGACTAGTCGATATCAGGCAAATGCTGGTGAGGAACATTGGAAAGTGGTCAAGACCATTCTTCAGTCCTTGAGAAGAACTAAAGACCAATTCCTCATCTATGGAGATTTTGAGTTGAAACTTGAAGGTTATACCGATGCAAGTTTTTCTTCAAATAAAGATGATAGCAAATCTATTTCTTGTTATGTGTACACCTTAAATGGTGGTGCAGTGAGCTGGAAAAGTTCCAAACAAGTTACAATAGCTGATTTAATGACTGAAGCAAAATATGTAGCGATAAGTGAGGCTACTAAGGAAGCAATTTGGATGAAAAAGTTCATTATTGAATTTGTTGTGGTTCCTTCAATAGAGGGTCTAGTTCCATTACTATGTGACAATATAGGAGCTATTGCTCAAGCAAAAGAGTCAAGATCACATAAAAAATCCAAACATATTTTGAGGAGGTATCACTTGATTAAAGAAATCATTGAACGTGGAGACGTCATAATTCGAAAGATTGAAGGAAACGAAAATGTAGCAGATCCGTTCACTAAGGCGCTTGGTGCAAAGGAGTTTGACAAACACAAGTAGAAATTGGGAATGAAATACATGACCGATTGGTTCTAGTGCAAGTGGGAGATTGTTGGGGATAGAAATAGTATGCCCTAGATCCAATCTCACATAGTTTGAACGCATTTTTTATCAAGAGTTTTGATTAACAAATGGCATTAGCTGTTTTATTATTTAGTTATTTAATTAAATAAATAAATATCCTTGATTAAATTTATAGGTTTGTTATCATGATGGAGATTGTGATAATGAGAGTTAGGTCTTTTACTATTTAATTTAAATTATTTTTGGTCATAGGATCATTAATATTAGGACGTTAATGATCTGGTTAGATCAATATATACGCGGTGGTCTCTATAAGATATAGATTAATTGATATCATTAACTAAATTACATATATAGATGATGCATATGAAGATATGATCATTGAACTGACTCAACTGAATATTCGTAATGGTTAGAATCACCATCAAACTGTCAATAGGATATTTTCTTAAGAAATATGATGTAAGAATTTTCTTTGACCTGATATCTTCATAGTAATTAATGTGTTATATTGATTTTGAACACCTATTGCCCTAGGGTGATAATTGAAAGGATATTGGGTATGATTTAATATTTGTAAAATTAATGATTGATCAAGATGGAATCTGTCAACTCTTGGTAATGAGTTTGAGCTCTATGTTGTCACTAATTATAACGACTAAACTAAGACCTTAGGTAGGACAATTGAATGAAACAAGAAAAAGAGTTTCTTATGTCATTCATTAGTCAGTTATAGTAGACATGGAACATAGTAGGTTGCCTATTGGGATTTGATAGTTAGACCATATCCTAGGATATACTCGGAGCTGTAATGACGGAAGAAAATGCTACATTATTCTTCTATGGGTTCTTGAACGTAATTGTGCACTTCATACTATCTGGTTATTAAGGAGTGTTGCTAAACGCCAACCTTAATCAGTAGATTGGTTTGACCAACTTACTACCGGCTTAGTATTGAACCTATGGAGTCATACACTAATGAGTGTTCTGATCTTTTCTAGTGGATTATCTATTTTATTAATTGATAATTAAATTAGAGAATTTAATTTAATTAAATAAATAAAACTTTTAGTTCAAATAGAATATTATTATATTTTTTGCTAGTACTGAGAATATAATTAATATTGAAGACAAACTGATGATTTCCTATTTAGAATAGGAAATTGATAACATCTCTTGTTTATTTCATAGACAAAAATATTTTTCCAATATATGTATATTGTTATAATATAATAAAATAACTTACCTCCATCACTCCACCTACTCTATTAATGGTGGAGTTCACTTATCTCCACCGCTTTGCCTACTCTATTAATGGTGGAGTTAACTTATCTCTACCGCTCTACCTACTCTATTAATGGTGGAGTTTACTTATCTCTGCCTCTCCACCTACTCTATTTGGTGGAGTTAACTTATCTCCACCTCTCCACCTACTCTAATAATGGTGATTGCTATAAAAACCCCTCCCTACATGGACATATGTAGAGAAAAAAAGACTCCTCCCGCTAGAGAATGAAGAGGCACAGAGAAATAGAGAAAGGATAGCAGATTAGAGAAGGTAGTTGCACTTGCAACAAAGAATTCTATTAAAAAACAAGACACGTAACATAGTGATATTTTCAGTTTCTCTACTGTTTCCATTAATCAAAAGGTTGATTACAAAGGTCAATTTTGGTGTGGATGCGCATAGAATTTTCGTACTACCGAAGAATTTTTATATCCAATATTCATTTCCAGGTATATTGTTTCAACATTTAAAATAATTTTTAAATGCAAATAGATCTATCTCGGATTGACTTTATCTTCCGCTGCGTGTTTTGAACACTAAACAATCCTACAAATTCCACTAGTGAGTTTGTCCCACATTAGAAAATTTGAGTGGATGATGGGTGCTTATATACATGGTTGAGCACAAAATCCAATAGGCTTAAGCTTTTGAATCAAGTTGGTGCTCACCCATGTGTACCAAGCCCACCCATAGACTCCTCTGGTGATAACAAGCAGTGGTATCATAGTCGACGATTCGTAACTCCGGGTGAGAGATATCGTAAAAGTCGAGACGTGAAGCTAATTCTCATGACGTTCTAACAGTTGAAGGACCAAGTGTGTGATCGAGGGCAATAAGGATCATCTAGGCTTGGAAGATGGATCTAAAAAGGATCAAGAAGCGAGAGGTAGGATTGGTTTAGAGGCACGTGAAATGCAATCTGAGACATGTAAGGCATGGTGGTAAGGCCCACTTGAGCAACTGTTGGAGAATTGAGTTTACTCCCACAAAGGAGACGGTTTTCATTCAATGGGAAGTAGTTGGAACTCATAAGTGAGGGGGTGATTGTTGGAAATTCCACTAATGAGTTTGTCCCATATTAGAAAATTTGAGTAGATGATGGGTGTTTATATACATAGTTGGGCCAAAAACCCAATAGGCTTAAGCTTTTGGATCAAGTTGGTGCTCAGCAATGTGTATCAAGTCCACCCATGGACTCCTCTGGTGTTAACAATTGTCATGTGTCCCAATGATGTCACATATCAAACGACAAGATTGACAATTAATTTTGAATTTAAATTTTCCAAATTCAAATTCAAGAGGATTTTTTTCCTCCTTTCCATTGGAGGTCTATAAAATGACCAATTAGGAGAGAGATAAGAGCGCATCCAAGTGGGGGTAAGAAGAGGATTTTCAAGAGATTTTGTGGGGTTAAAAAAGGGTTGTCATTTAAAGGAAGGCATGGAGAAAATCACGTATCTCTTCCATTATTTTGAGTATTTGGGGAATCAATTGAATTGAGAGTATCCTCCACTTGATCTGCAGAGTATTATTTTTCAATAAGATTGGTGTCTAATCCTCTACTTTATTCATTTACACTTAAGTTTTTGTATATTGAGACATATTGATGTTTTTTTGAATATTCATGTTAAATGATTCATTATTTCTCCATTAATTCATGTCAATAATGCATGTTAGAAGTGTTAGGACATGTTTTTATCTTAATTGTACAGAAAAAGCATGTTCAAATGTCAAAATTTGCATGTTTTATGGAAATTAACTTGCAAACGGTTGATCGGTCCATTCAAGTTGTAACGACCCCAAAAATAGTTATACTTGATTATGGTTATGATCCTAAAAATAAATAAATAAATAAATAATATTAATTAATTAATTAATTAAACATTATTAAATTAAATTAATTAAATAAATACTATGATGGATATATATATATATAATATTATAAATGTTATAAAGTAGTATATATATGTAAAGAAGAAGATGAATTCAATTATATCCAGAGAATTCTGCTTCTCCCCCCCCCCCCTCACAGCAGGTTTCCTTCTCTCTCATCACATCCTCACTCTCTCTCTCTTCAATTTCTTCCCAATTTTTAGCCGAATCGACAATCAAACACCACTACGAGGTCCCAGTTTTGATTCTTAGCAAGTTAATCGGAGTGGATTTTAAGTTTGGGCTTCTTAGGCACCACTCCAGGACTAAGGTAAGGAGTACAAATTATGTCAATTATTTTAGGAATTCATCATGTTAAATCATGGTATATAATTACTAAAATACTGTATATGGTTTTCTGAGTAATTTTATGGGAATGAAAATTATGGTTTATTTATTAAATTGTAGTATTTGATTAAATTAGATTTTTGAAAATATTTTGGAATTACGTTAAACTGCAGGGATTTGATTAAATTAGATTTTTGGAAATATTTTGGAATTAAGTTAAACTGCAGGGATTTGATTAAATTAGATTTCTGAGAATATTTTGGAATTAGATTAAACTGCTGAGATTTGATTATATTGGTGTTTTTAAATATATCAGAAATTAAATTTAAATTTGGGAAGTGGATCATACCTGCATTTTTAGAATTTAACCAGTTAACGGGAGCGTGTGTTTCTAGGGATGTTAGGATAGTAATTATTTCGGGACTTAGCTGACTAAGCTAAAATATATGGTTACAAGATTTTGTGTGAACGCCACATGCATTGTTTTAGGATCCCTACAAGCATTTCTTCAGGAAACAGGTAAGGGAAATAGATTATGTCAAGAATTTTTAGAAATATTTTTCTAATTATATATGCATGTGGAAAATGATATTTTAGAAAAATCTATATTTTTCTAAGAAGATAAAATGTTATAATTTATTAGATAAAATTCCTATGGCATGAGGATAATATTTATGGCTTGGTTGTATATGAAAATTTTACTAGTGATGATATGATGGCTATAATGCCAAGTATGATATATTGATTTATACTGAAATTGAAAATTATGGTTTTATACCGAGATGTGTTTTAACTAGTTGTTGATTTATACTAAACCTGAGAATGATGGTTTTATATGAGATATGATTTGACTGGCTGTTTACAGATTTATGAAAATGAGATTTTGATACTGTTGTTATGAAAACCACAATATAACGTTGGTAGGATATGAGGAGTTCGTTATATTATCTGATTTTATGAATTTTATGGGAATATGAGAAGTTCATTATACTGTTGGTTATGAATTTGCAATATAACATTGGCAGTCCAATTTCACCGTCATTAATGATAGCTTCAATGACCTGCAAGGGAAACAACCAATGGATATCAGTAGCAGCGAGGCCGAGTCATTTGATGGAGAGCATGGTGATGGTGAGGACTAGGCTGCATATCTGAGGGGGTGCAGCTTCTTATGTTTATTTTTAGCTATTGAACAATTTGAAAATTTTTATCTGATAAACATTTTATTTTCAAGTCTGTAATGATATATACACTCTTGTTATGTTTTTTTATCTTTTGTAACACAACACTAAATATTTCTATCCATTACTTGCTTTATGCTTAATTATTATCTGATGGATGGTTTATCTTTTGATTATAAGCATGAAATATCATTGAAAATTACTGAATTGTGTTGAATGTCATCTGCATGGTTGATGCAGACTTGTGAAATGCATGCTGGTAATTGATTGGGTTGAACTGCATAATGGAAAATGAACTATTTACAAATGGAATGCTGGCCAATTTTTGTTAAAATATATTTTTCCTAAAATGCTCTAAATTATATACACATTATTTGTTTTAGGAAAATTTAGTTCATTGACACCATTTGGTCTAAGTTTTAGATTCTGAACTTCATTATGGACCTAAATGCTTAATCATGCTATTTTTAAATTCAAATTTACATGTCCTGATTAAAGTCCATAAACTATGAGAAAGTGCATAACTTAGAGGAAGTATTGAACCCCAACAGCATAGCTTTTGCATGATAATTTGATATAGCCTTAATTGATTATCATATGCTAAATGGAATGCAATATACAGCGAATATGTGCTTTGTAACACCTCGAACCCGCCAAGTGGGGTCCGAAGGTTACATGTTTTATTCACCTGTTTCTGATACCATAAACATCATTCACACAGCGCAAATAAATAAACAATCTCAATTTAAATACGAGAGTATATCTATAAATCCCAAAAACAACAACATCCATTTGTTTATATTACATCTCAGTATTTAAAAACATAAACTATACATAAACTGTTCTTACAATCACCCCAAAATTTTACCAAAAATACTACCCTACCCGGAGCTCTAAGCTCAATCACCTGAAGGACCTGAAAATGTAATCGTTCGCTAGGGTGAGACACATCTCAGTAAGAAAGAATAAACTATAACAGTGTGTGGCAGAGAGTTTAATAAATACAAAATATAATCATTTGTTATTCAACATCAGTAGAGGAAGCACATACAGATTACACTCACACATACATAATTATTTATAGTGAAAGTTCCCAAGGATAGGGAAGATTACACGCTCATACATGTACCTTCCCTCTGCTCTAATACCATTACCACTACCAAGACACTCAACTTACTCAGTAAGCCCACAAGTTATGTATATAGGCGAAGTCTCCGAGAATAGGGAATATTACACGCCCATACATTTAATTTTCCTCTGCTCTAGTACCATACTAAAAAAACCAGGGCACTCGTCTTTCACAGCAAACCCTCAAGCGGAGAGTTTTACTTTACCATAAATATCCATGCAATTAAATTCACATACCATATATCCTACCAAAACACATTCCATGTCAATTATCCACACAAGAAATATAGTCCACACAAGACTCACATCCACATAGGATTCTGCACAAGTTCTTTCCCGCCAACCATCACTGTCACACCTTCACAATGACCTATTTATAGTATATCAGTAGAACAACTTCCTCGGGTCTAACAATATTCTTCCCCAATATATAATGACAATATAATGAACTCCTTAGGCCTGCCAACATTATATCGTGATTATATTTAGGCAATATAACGAACTCCCTAGACTTGCCAACGTTATATCGTGATACACACGAATAACCACACAAAATGACTCATTCACACACATCAAATTATTCACCACCAGTAATCCCAAGTAGCCAGTATTCGCAACCAATTAATGTTCACAAATAAACTATATCCACAACCAGCCAATATTCACAAGCAATTAGTATTTATCACCAATCAGTATTCACAACAGCTAGTACTCGCAACCACTTAAATTATAAAGAGTTATATCACTGCCACACGGTTTAAAAGTAATCCATACTGTTGTACACTGTTAATAAATAATATAACCTACTCACGTTGATTTTTCCCTATATATGAATCATAAACAAAATCATCATTTTCAAATGCCTAAATTGTTTAGAAAATCATACTATATATAAACGGCCCATTTACTCGAAAATAACCGGTTCAAACTTAATAAAAACCTATTATAATTAATTCCCCATACTTGCTTTCCCCAAAAATGACCTGAAACCAATAGAAGTCGAAACCCTAGCTTTGTAGATTTGCCGCCAAAACCGTTCCGGCAACCCGCAAAAAGAAAGGAAGATGACTGTTGAGCAAAAAATGGCGTCGGGTGAGCGAAGGAGCAAGAAGAAACCATGTGAGGGAAGAGAGAGAGAGAGAGAAGTTCGAAGGAGAGAGAGTGGGAATTGTTTTTCCTGAAAAAAATGACCTAAGATGTATATATAAGCAAGCTGTCCACGCGGAAAATCATCAACGGTTTGGCTTTTAATTTGCCCACTAAAGACAAAACCGTCGACGGTTTTCTGAGAGATCCTCAAACTGTTGATGGTTTTCTAAGAGATCCTCAAACCATCAGCGGTTTGGTGCTGAACCAAACCATCTTCATCCTGTTTTCTTATTTTTCCTTTCCTTTATTTATTTCCCTTTTCCTTTATTCATTTTTATTTTATTTTTCGGGTTCAGGTTATTACATGCTTAATGAATATATATATAGATAAGTTGTATGCCGAACTTTTATGTGCAAACAAGAGAGCATGAGCTCTATTTTTAGAGAAAAAGCCTAAATTGAACTATCTTATGGATTCAAATGAATAATATTTTTATTGTTTTTGTTTTTGAGTCTTGAGGCTCTTCTGGAAACCATGAACATCATATCCTACTTTTATGAATCTAAAAATTGGTATGGATTGTTCTTGGGTTTTACGAACACTTTGCATGACTTAAATATTAAGATTTCTAATGCATGGGTGTTCTATAGGAATGATTTTATTGATTGAATAAAAATGGCTTAATCTATATCCAGTAAAATTGTTTAAAGAATCAAAATAGTTGCTTATACCGTTTGACACTTAATGATATCAATCTCTAATGAGTATAAGTGATTAATTATATCTAAGCTAGTACTCAGATAAAAAGGGGGAGTTTTTGAAATTAAAATTCTATCATTTTACGCTCACCCATCCTTTGGCTTAGATCTCTCTTAAATGCTTAATGTGGCATGTATGTTTAAGCAAAATGATTTTTTTTTTCACTCACAGTAAATCTTAGATGAAATGTGTTGGTTAGGCACATTTGTTCTAACCTTAGTCATATGATCTTGCATTAAACTTTTTGATAAATTTAGGATCTATATGGTTGATTATTTTTGCTAAAGTATGTAAATTGTTCTAATTTATGTTTACATGCTTACAAAAAAAATATAAGCTTGCTTGACCTTTGTGTTAAAATTATTATATACAGCAAGCATATTCCCTAGCACTTGTTAATATCAAAAAGGGAAATTTTTTATGGCAAGAAACCACTTGAAGCACAAATATAATTATCTAATTTTCTTTTGCTGCAGGTTGTAAACTTAAAAGCATTCATGACATGAGTTCAAAAATTTATTTATTTTTGTCATGAAATTCATAAATTTTAAGGGCCTTCTTATTTAAATGATCCTCTTGAAGAAGAAGAGATGTTTCGCCCTTTTGCTGATGACAAAATGGGGAGAAGGTTTATAAGCAAAATTATCATAATTCTTTTACAATTGGTATCCTCCTACCCTTTTGTTATTCACAATTGGAAAATGATAGACATAATATTTATTACAAAATTGTAATCATTTATGTATGTATCTTTGCCTTTTAACTAAATATTTTTTCAAAGTCAGTTTCAATACAAAATGCACATTGAACCAAACTAAACTGAACTTAAATTCTCAACTTGAAAAATTCTAAAATCTTTGATTTGAATATGCTTGAATTATATTGACTATTTTTTTAAATTAGGCATATTGTAATGGGGAGTCTTGTCAGGCAGACCTCATTTTGTTCTTGTGTTTGTCGTTATAAAAAAAAGGGAGATTATTGACTTTTTAAGTCCTATCCCGTTTTGATAATGACAAAATCACAACATCTCATTTGTGCATTAAGTGTATGAACATGTTTATTTTTATGTAAGAACAAATCTCTGATGCAAAATGGAAGTCTTGAAGTACTTAATCGAGCACATCTTCTGGCGTATTCCATGGATTTGTAAAGGGCAAAGCTTGAAGACCTTATGTTTTTCAGTTGTATTGTAATTAGATTTCAATTGTGCGTGCATGATCTTTTGCTTTGAATTGAAGCTCTAACCGACCTTAGATTGACCTTAGGAACTCCAACCTTTCATGAAAAACCTTTTTATTAAAAAAAATGCTAAACTTATACAAAAGGTTTGAAATAGTTTTAAAATAAAAAACATGCCAAAACTCATTTTTTACGAAGGGATCAGTCAACCAGATCATATAGTCCGGTCGACCGGACTTCATATAGGGACGATCCAACAGACCGGATCATTCGCTTGGCCAATCGAACATGCTAAAATGGAAATCGCCCTTTGGCCGGTTGACTAGACCTCTTGGGTTGAAGTCTTTTTGTGCTTCAAACAGTCATAAAAATTTGAAATAAAATTTCAAAGAAAATTTCTCCATTTTATTTATTTTTGGTATTTAATTTTTTTCTTTTTTTTTTGTTATATGAGTAAAAAATGACTAAAATAATTTTTATTTATTTTTCTAATTTTTTAATAACTTTTCTCGATTTTTTCTAATTTTTTTTATTATTTTTACCAATTTTTAAAATTTTAAAATGAATTAAAATTTTTTTAAAATTCAAAAAAAAAAGGTGGTTCAGGTCCAATTCAACTGATTTGAATCGGTTAATGGGTCAACCTATGTTAACATGGGTCAAACCTAGTTGACTCGGTTCGAGGAAGTGGCCGAAAGTGGTTGCCATGTGTCACTCACCAATGGCGACACATGGCAATTGAAATTTTTTTTTTTATAAAAAAAGTAAGCAGTGACACGTGGCAAGGTGACACTAATGTGACATCACCACCATGTGGTAGAAAATAATAAGCACTGGGAATTGGGAATGGATCGCTGACGTGGCAGCAGTCCAATAGTTTTAGTCTTCTTTTACCAAAGCTATGATCGAAAGTTCAGTTATGTGAGGGGAATATATTAGCAACAAAACTATCGCAACATCCTAGAGAAGGGTCCAAAATGGTGACGGGTAATAATAACTAAGTTGGTTCAATGGAGTCTCTAACAACTTGTTATTTTCCTAGGTGCGGTTTGTTGGCCTAATAAGGCTTACAATTCTTATTTTGATGATAACAAATCATGATGTGTTTAATATGGTTCAAGTGAAAGTTTTTCAAGAATAAGGCAAGGCGGAAGTGACAAAGTTCAAGAGCATGAGAAAGCTTATGGATTACAAAGAGATCTTAAAGAACATAAAGATTAAAGATAATCTGGTGAAAAGCTTAAAGAGAAGATCAAATACTCAAAGATGATGGAAGAACAAGATTGAAGATCAAAGGATCATTTTTTTTAAGAATGTTCTGAATGTAAGTACTTCAAGTTAATTTCAAATATAAATTGAATTGAAGCTCCCAAAATATTCAGAAATATATTTTTAATACTCTAAAGAATAATTTTTATAATCAATAAAAAGAAAGGGTTTTTGAAAAAGAAAAACTTTTGAAATAAAGAAAGGTCAGGCGACTGTCATGATATAGCAGGCGACTGCCAAATTAAGTAAAGGTTTTTTTAAAGAGACAGTAGCAAGACAGGCGACTGCCTGAACATGCCAGGTGCCTGAGTGAACATGCCAAGCGACTGCCTTGGTTCTGGCAGGTGACTGTCAGTGTTCTGTGTTGTGAGTTTGTTCTATAACAGGCGACTGCCAAGTCGTGGCAGGCGATTGCCACTCGAACGTTGGTTAAAAAACTCTCAATGGGACGATTTTTTAAACAGAGTTTTTGGACACTATTATTTTAAAAAACTTGGAAACTATTTTAAGGAAACTTTGGGGGTAAGGAATTGCTTCTAAACATCTATAAATAGCCCCAATCTTCAAAGGTTTGAGACACCCAAGCAATTTTCAAGCAATCAAAGTTCTCAAAGGCTCTTAAACTCTCTTGTGTTCAACTACTGAATTACTACTGATTCAAACTCTAAAGCAAAGCTTTCAAAGTTAGAATATTTCATATTTTGGAAGATATTTGGTGATTCACATTAAGTATTGAGCTTCAAATTCTTTATATTTGAATTACTTTGAAGTATTATTGTGCTGAATATTGTACAGACCTACTCTGTTGTGAGAGTGTTTTCTTATACACAAAATCTCTTTATCTTGATTTTTATTCATAGACGATTCAGGGCTGTAGAATCGTTGGACCAAATGAGGGAATATAGTTTGGAGAGGCGGGCTCTAGCCTAACGGAAGGAGTGTTTGTAATCGGTATTGTTCCACCCGTCAATGGAACTAAACTAGTGAATCCTTTGGTGGTTTGCCAAAGGTGAGGACGTAGGCTGGGTATAAGTCGAACCTCGTAAAATCTTGTGTTTCTCTTCTTCCTTACTCTTTACTCTTTCAGCAAAGACTTATAACCTACGTGTATGTTTTTAAATTGTTAATTCTGAGTGTTTAGTTGTTAAATAGACTGGAGGATAATTTGTTTTTGGTTTGATCAGCATTAATTGCGAAAACCGAAAGGGACTACGTTGGTTGATCAACCTAAACTTATTAATCTGAAAGTTTGTTTAAAAGCTAAACATAAAGAAGATTTGTGAGTTTGGAATAAACACAGGGCTTACATAAATTCATCTTGATTTACAATTCATTACAGGGCTATTGGGACAAAGATCGAATTCTTGATTATCTTGACTAGTTGTGATTGAATTGTTTTATATTTACTTATTGTGGTTGTTGATATTAAACAAAGAATTAAAATTGAATTAATCTTAAAAATTCCAATTCACCCCCCCTCTTGGGAAGCTATCCTAGATTCACGGTTGGTTCACCTAATAACTAATCGTTGATTGGTCTCTAGACTAATCCTCAGGTCAAGGAACCAGTAGTTTCAGTCTAAATTTACCAAAACTGGTATCAGGAGTTCAGTTATGTGAGGGAAAGGTATTAGCACCCCCTACATAACTATTCCATGAACGGTACCTAATTAAGTATGAATTATCCATGAATTGAATAGAATGGTTCTTAATTGATTCCTTAATAAACAAATGAACATTAAAAAATTTTAAAAAAAATTCTAAATAAGGTGTGATTTAAAAATGTCTAATAAGATCTTCAAAGGAGGAGATCATCTTATTAGATAAACTCCCATCATAACAAATATATGTGAAGTCTGCAACATCTCTTTTCCATTTTTTTTATCATCAGGGTGCATATACACACAGAAGATATATGCAAATACTAAATACATGAAATGATAAAAAAAAACTTATCAAATTTAAGCAAAAGGGGCCTTAAATACTGTTAGCCTTAGTGGCTACATAATCCTAATTGTCGTATTTTGATGATAACAACCCATTAGTGATTCTAAATTAACCTAATCTTTACATACCAAGTTATGATAGGTATAAGTGGTGATATCAAACAGCTATGGGTTTAAGTGCAAAGATCGAGCAAATACTCTTATAGGGCAAAGATTGAGAGAATACTCAAATAGGCAAAGATCAAGTGGACACTCACTCAGGAGATCTCAAGCACATACCAATGGAAGCTAATGTAGAATCATATGTAATGGTAATGGGGAGTGCTTGAGGTAGTATTTGCTATAACTTTTGTAGTTCTGATTCATGCATGTTTATTGAGTAAGAGTTTATCAATTGTATATGCATACTAGTATATAGGAGATCACTAAATCAAAGCTTCATACTTTTGAGTTTTCAAAAACAAAACAATAATTTTTATGAAAATATCCTATACTCAAATTTATTTTAATATGGGACAAGTTTTTAGTATTGTAAACTTTTATATACTTGGTCCCGGTTGGGTTAAAACCATGATTATGCACCTAAACATCAAGTTTGTGAACGGTTTGGCCCAGAGGCATCGACGGTTTCAGGTAGAGAGTTAATTGAAATTTGGTTTGGAGGCAACTGTCCATGGTTTAAGGGAAAACTGTCAAGGGTTAGGGGAATCCGTCGACGGTTTGTGCCAGGATTCCAAAGCCAACGACTATAAATGGTTAGTTTTCAAAGTATTCAATTATTTTCTAAGCCCAACAACCATAAAACAACTAGCACTCCAAATGACCTATAATACAAGGCAAAAGACTTATTCTAGATCGATCTTAGTGATTAACATTCAATGAATATCATTGAGAAGCACTTTGCATTCAGTTCATCATCTCAAGTGCTCACTATCCCTCTTACTCTCTAATCTTTGTTGTGACTCATTACTTTGAGAGATTAGTGTGAGGTTTTCATTGAATTAGATATCACCTCATTCAAGGAGAATTGTTTGTAAATCATCTTCATCTTGTAAGGGTTCTTTGTGAACCAAGTGTAAAGGGATTTGTTCGCTTGTAAAGTCTCAGTGTGAGCAAAAGAGATTTATTCCCATGTGAAGGCTCTGTGTGAGTACAAAGGATTTGTTTAGGTATGAAGGCTATAGGTGAGCATTAAGGAATGTGTTTCCTTGGAAAGCATAAATATAAAAAAAAAAATTAATAGCATAAATATAGGAGTTTTTTCCAGTTTTAGTATTTTTTTATAATAAAATATAAAATAATACTCTGTTTGGAAAAAATTTTCCTAGTTTAATGCTTACGTAATCTCGCAGGACCAAGTTGTGAGATTTAAAAAGAGACAGACTATCATGGTGATGCATGGCAGAAAATCTTGTAGGATGGTCCTATGAGATTTTCCTGGGAAATGGAACGGCGCGTGACGCATGACAAATCTCGCAGAACCATCCTGCAAGATTTGCTTGATCTGAACCTTTCCCCTTCATTTCACTCGCAAATAGAGAGCAGAGAGGGTCATCTGCATAAGGAGCGTTTGCAGAGAGAGCAGAGAAGAGGACGGCAGTAGAAGGAGGCATACGAGCACAGGTGACCTTTCGATGGACTTGAGCAGGTGGTCGTTCGAGAGTGGATTGAGCAAGTGACCATTTGAACGACCAGGCGAGGAAAGTTATAAAAAGGGGTACTGGGGTACGTATTTTTCTTATCATAAAACAAAATTAGTTTCATTGATTTCTGATTCAGGATTAACCAAACGTTTGAAGATTTGTTATTTTAGCTTCATAAATTAGTATTGTGTGGTTTCGATTTTTTGGTTGAAGGCAGCATCCGAAAACCCCCAAGGTTAGGTTTCATTTCATTTTCCTTTTTTTTTTTCCTGTTCTCTGGCTTTTGGGTTATAATGAGGTTTGAAGGAATGTATGCTCTTAGGATTATATAATTGTAATAGGTTTTTATAATTAAATGTATAAAAAATTTATTGATACTATGAAACAAATTGATAACAATGTGAATTTTTTTATGAGTTCTTAATAAAAGTAAAGAATAACTGCTGTAATATTTCATCATTGAAATGTATATTTTTTTTTTGTTGCTTACATGTTGAATGAAATAATGAGGAGCATATATGGAGTCACTGTTACCAACATTCCCCCCCCCCCCCCCCCAAAAAAAACTATGTTCCACATTGAAATGTTATAATAATTTTCAGCTAATGAATATAATTTAATTATCCTTAGGGAGTGCTCCATCAAAATTAATAACATTGAAATAAATCTAGAACTTTATATGTTTACATTTTTAAGTTGGAATTTTCATTTCTCTAAGAAAAAATTCAAATTTATAAATTCAATGTGTGATTGATTTATAAGCAAGTAATATGGATGGTACTGAGCTTGCTATGGAATACATTGTGCTCTTGATTTTGTATCTAGGTTTTTTCTCGTTTTGTTTCTCACATATTGTGTCTAGCTTCTCGTTATGTTTTTTGTGAAGGATTCCATTAATTATTTCCTGTTAATTATATATTGAAATTGTGTATTGATTTGTAAATGAGTTAGGTTGGTTTGATTCTTGAATTGAGATGATATTTTAGTGAGGTTAGTAAAAATTTTTGCATCAAATTCATTAATGGGTTCCCTAATACCATTTTAATAAGCAAGTTAAATATCCTTTTAGCATTCCATAATTTAAAAGTAAGCCTCAATAATGCAAGTGTCCATTTTTTTTATAAAAAAAATAGTTAATATATGCTTCAAAGTATAACTAAACATCCTTTTATAGCATGTAGCATTAATACATAGGTGACTTATATTTTACTATAATAAAATACTATAATAAAAATTAAATTATTTTCATCCGATTATGCATGAGGCGTATTGGTCAGCATCCTCGTCGCCGACTTTGTAGGCAAATCCTGCATATGCTCGACATAAAGGTCGGCCTAGGAGTTTACGTATACACAATGAGATGGACGCAATGGAAGGTAGGAAGAAGAGCACGTGCAGCATATGTCATCAAGAAGGACATAATCGCACAAGGTGTCCGAGAAGGACGCAACCAGGGGATGCAGCTGGCCCTTCACATTGATTTATGATGCACTTAGAGGACTTTTACTACACATCATGTTCATTTTTGTATTTACTGTATTTCACTGGTGCCTTTTGTAGGAGTGATCCAGAGCCGAGTGATCGCAGCGTGTTGATGTTGGGCGATGATCATTAGTCGAGCCGAGCGTCGGCAGATGGTCAAGCCGACCCGTTATTCTGCCGAGGGGCACGCAGTTTGCCGAGTGCTAGTTGGAGGCAAACGGTTGCATCGTTCGATGGATACGCGATGCGGGGTTCTACAGTATATATAATATTGCCTATATCCAGTTGGATTGGCATCTCGTGACAGCTTTGGTGGAGCGATAGAGACCAGAGATGCACTCATTCCACCTACCGCACGGGGAGGCGACCGTCACACTCTAGGACGTCGCGATTTTGTTCAGGCTACAGATTGATGGGAGCCCCATCACTGGTCGTACTGCCGGACCAGTAGAGGGACCTACAAACCGTTAAGGACGACTCGCACTACGTACTATGTGCAAGCGTTTGTTAGGGGTCGTGCCACTTGACAACGAGTTGGTTGGTGCACACATTCGTATGTGGTTCCTCGAGGGGGATATGTTTCATTAGCTCCCAAAAGATGCAAATACATAGACTATAGCGTGCCACGCATGAGCCCACTTGTTGCACTTGATATGTGGGGTGTTATTGTAACGACCTCAAAATTACTACCAATTTTTTTATCTATACATCCTATAACAAAATAACATTACTCTAATACCCATAATAGTATATACGATCACATCTTGGACCTCAAGTGGTACTGAAGATACCTATTCACAAAATATACCACCTAAGTAGCGAAAAACATAAAAATACATTAACCTTATTTACAATACCAGAATTTCAGGGCTTCCCAAAATATACATATATATCTCTCAAAAGAAATACAATGCCCTAGGGGCATACCCAAAAATACAATTCCCAACTCAAAACTTACCCTGCAGCTAGGGCGATACAAAAGTCCTCTCTATCTCGGAGCATGCTCCGCACGCCTATCTGGATTATCTGAAATGTTTGGAATATTGGGGCGAGACATCTCTCAGTAAGGCGGTTACATCCAGTGTGTGGCAAATGAGTTTTACATGAGTAGCATAATTACTTACTCAACTGTGTCGGATAACATTTCAATATAAAACATATCATAACTCACACTTATGCCTTTTTAAAATAAACTTTCTATTTGACCATACTTATAACTATAATAGGTAGTTCCTATTCTTTGTAAAACTATATACATATATCTATATAACTGTGAAAGCTTCCCTGGATGGATAACTGTATGCATGAATTAACCTCGCATGCTCGAGTTGTGCGGCCCGTGGGCAGGACTTAACTTTGGTTGACCTACCAAGCTAAGTCAAAATATAACCTCTATAGTACGATTGGCCTCCTCTACTTGGACCTGACTACTAGGGAGCCTGCATCTCTCCTCTAGGCACAATCGATTGTTCCATTCCATACTCTATCTGAGATGTGTGGTTGCTATCTATACGGTGTTAGCAACGGCACCATGCTCTGTAATCTATACTGGTCCATTAGGGATCTGATACTATATAATACTATTCCTATATATTCCTATTTTACCATGATTCTGTAATTAACTGTAATACCATGATTTTGTAATAACTGTAAATCATTGCTTTGTAATAACTATATGTTATGGTTCTATAAAAGTTGTGTATAATCATGGTTCTGTAAAAGTTATGTATAATCATGGTTCTATAAAAGCTATGTATAATCATGGTTCTATAAAAGTTGTGTATAATCATGGTACTATAAAGGCTATATAAAATTCTATATTAAATCTCTGTACTATATCTAATATTTCTCATGCCACACAATTTTAATGAAAATATTATACTATAATCTATACGTGTAAAACTGTATTTTCCTGTTATATGAAAATAATACATATCATTTGTAAAACTATCTTGTAACCTAAATTTCTGAATTTTCACAAATATACCACCACTGTAAAATTCAAACCCATAAGCACATGTTATTTTTTAATTAATAAAATTACCAAAAATTAACTGGCGTAACTTATTCCCCTTACTTAGATTATCAAGAAGCTTGCTAAAGCTACTATATTCACGCTTGGGGCGTTCATAACTCAAAAACCTTGAAATCATGTAATCCCAGAATAATATCACATTCACATTTTCCTCGAATCCTCATACTCCATTTAACCAAGGAAACATCAAATATTTAACTATTTATCACCCTTACCTCATTTTCTAAGGAAACGCCCTTAGAAACCCTAAACTCGCACCTGCAGCATTCACACCAAAACCTTGTATTCCACAAATCCCAATTTATCAATTCACCCTAGAATTATGCTCATATTCACATTCCTATACCTATACACCCATTAAACTAATTAAAACACCAATCAACATCATAAACAACTTTCTCACCTCAGTTTGGGATGGTGTCTGGGATTCTCAAAACACAATTTTGCTCTGGTCAAATTAAAGAGAATCACTGCTAGGCTTTAGATACGGAGTCTGATTGTCGATTGGGCGAGTCTAGAGTGAGAAAATGAAGAGAGAGAGAGAGAGAGGTTCACAGCTGGTGAGAGAGAGAGAGAGAGTGAGGGTTTTAAAATTTACAAAGAAAATGACTGTGCAGCCTTTAATAGCGTTCTGTCCCTGGCAAACACCGTCGACGGTTTTCTTAGGCTCCCAAAAAATCGTCGCAGTTTTGTATTTAACCTTACCCAGTTTTCGCTATTACCCGTTTACCCGGCTGCAGTAAAACCATATAACCGTCGACGATTTTCTTAACTCTTCAGAAAATCGTTGCAGGTTTTCTTCACACCAGACTATTTTCCTCTTTTTCTTATTTATTTTAATATTATATTTTTCGAGTCTCTACATTTTTGCGACGTTTCGGGGAGTTACGTGCATATGATGTTCCTTCCACTCCTTGCGGACATGGGAGAGATTACCTCGTACAGTTGGGGGTCTGCGACTTTGGCGTGGCTTTACATGGAGATGTGTCATGCTGCTCACCTAATGAAGACACAGATCCCTGGCCCACTTTGCTTATTACAGGTTTGGGCCTAAGAGAAATTTCTATCCTTAACTCCCACGCGGCAAGGTTTCCTGCAGATTTAGAGGGGCCGGGATGGTCGTCCTATTGACCCACTCCCACTCGCATACCGTTAGTACCAACATAATTTATTATAGCATTTGTGCTATAAGTACTATGAATACTAATTCGTAGTACTTACTAGTCATTACATTCGAAAACTTACATTTCATTTTGTACAGATGAAGGGACGACTTGAGGGCACCATCGGTCGCGCAACACACATTGCCCTGGTACAAGTTTGAGTTGGACATGCACCGAGAGCATGAGATATAGTCTGATTAAAGTGTATCACATAATAATATTTTTCTACCAAATACGTATAGTTTGCTTACTTTTTACTTATGTTTAAGTGTAATTCCTATGGAGGCCCTATACGGTTGAGATTCTATCCAACCTACCTCCTGATTATGCAGTTGGGAGTGACCTGTGGGTAACCCAAGTGCCACTTATATGCTTTCATATTATCGAGTGGTATCTCCTTGTTGACCTTATAGGTCATACACTGTTTTGATTATGACAAATACTTTGGTATTTAATGTTTGTCAAATTTGTGTGCAGGATTATATTGGCGAGATCATATGATGGCATGTGGTGACTTGAAGAAGATAAAGACCCAAAATATTTATTTATTATAATTTATATTAAGTTCAATTCGGGTCTATAATATTTAAGTAGGAACGGTCTGGAATAATTGATGCATATCATGCATGTAGGATCCTATAAGCTCAAAGACCTTGGAAAGACCTTAGGACCTTGCACATACACTTAAAATAAGTCCCCACTTTCAAATATGCAATTAGGGGAACATATATTACTTAGGTCCTAAAATAGTGAGGTTTCGGGCGATCGAACCTTGGTGTTTAAAACACCTCGGTCGATCGAACATAGGAAAAGTTAGTGTGTTAACGTGACTTTGGGTGACCGAACCAAAAAGACCTTAGCGTCTTCGGTCAACCAAACATTTATCCTGACCTTTCCAACAACTCGGGCACTCGAACATTTACGTTCAAAATACACTCGGGCGACCAAAAGTGTAAGTTCGGTAAACCGAACTTGAGACCAGGTGATAAAACCTCGAGCAGGTTGGAAAATAGCCTTGGTCAGCGGACCGAATATCTGTTCAGGCACTTGAACATGAAAAACTTGCTTTTTATCACATGTCTATTCGGGCAACCGAACCTATGGCTCGGTCGACCGAAACTCTCAGGTTTGCCTAATTTTTACCGATGTTAACTGGGGTTAAAGAGCGTTAATTTTTTAAAACTCAATTAAAATAATTTTAATAATTTACTTGGTGTCCCCAACGTTTATAATTTTGGTCAGGTCTATAAATAAGAGTTCATTTGTACAATTAAAAGGTGATTAGCATTGTAATTAGCATTGAAACTCTCTGAAATTTTTCAAAACTCAAAAAGCCTATACCCTCACATAGTACTACTCTTTTGCAAAATCAAGCCTTGTGAGTGATTCTATATTATTCCTAGTTGCTAAAAACTCTCATTGAGTGATTGCTTGGTTATTTTTTTATTGAGAGTTATAGCTAAAGTTTTCCTTCGGTTTAACTCAATAAATCCATTGTGAGGGAAACTTTAAAGCTTGTGGGTCTTGGCATTTGAATTGCAAGACACCTTAGCTTGTGTTTTTGAGTGTGCAAAAATCTTTTCACAAACTCATTTTTCGAATATCTCTTGTGCTTGAATATTGAAAAAAATATTTTTAGAGATATTTTGATTACTCTTGATGAAAATCTTTGAAACCCAAAATTGTTATTGAGATTTACATCTTTACATTGTTTCAAAGATTAACTTGTTAATACACTCCTGTGCTTGATTGAATATAGACATTATATTGAGTTTTGATTGCACACATATTTCACTGAGCTTATAGTTCTTATATTATTGATGTGCACTGATTGATACTGGTACAAATGTGCTTGTTGGAGAAGCATATATTTTGTACACATCTTGTATTGTGATTTGGTTGTATTCCAAGCATGACTTGAGGGGATGTTAATCCATCCTGGAAGGATTGGTTGTAAAGGTTGAGGCCAACCTTGTGTTAATTTGACCTGGTTGTATTTCGGTGCCGCTCCACCCGTTAAGTGAGCCATAGTGGAATCCTTGTACTTGTGAGCCAAGACGGGGATGTAGGCAGTATTGGCCGAACCCCAATAACATATTTTGTGTCAACTCTCTATTTAATTTTTGTACTTTCAATTTCGCACATGTATGCAAGTACATGAACTGCTGCGATTGTTTTAATTGCTTTAAATATTTGCATACATACTTGCTTAGGAAATTGAGTCCTTTTTAGAAAGACCCCAAGTTGTGTAATACTGTTGCTGGATTAGTTGAACTTAGGGGAGAAATTTTTTAAATCTCCAATTCACCCCTTGTTGGGATTGCACCAAAGTCAACACTGACCAAGTTATGCGGTAGTTCGGCTATTGACAAGGCATTCTCGACCACTTATTGACGTTGGGGGTAGATGTACTTGGGGAGGACCTCCATGGCATGGATGGACATGGTCTAGGGGTTACAGACTGGGCGACTACATTCAAGGTATACGTGACTGCATGGGACCATCGACGAGAGTACATCCTACCGGGAGTGGCGGAGGATGGTTCGATGCGTCTGGATAACCCACACTTTACCTAATATAGGTCCGTCACACGACGCTTCGTCGATAGGACCGCTGCTGTATATTTGAGTCTTGTAAGAAGACTTTAACCCACACTTACTTTTGTTATGTGTATGTTACGATCTACATGTGTTGACCAATGTTTTTTGTATCCTACATGCTGACATACTACATGAGGCAAATCATATCTCTCCAGATCCCGCAATCCATAGGTTAATGAGTGCTACATTGGACCTTGTCCATGAGGACAGCCGACGGATCCCTACACCTTGACCTGATGTACTTGCACGAGGAGGTCGACCAGCTCCAGTACAAGGAGGTCAAGCAGCTCCAGTAGGAGGACGACATGCTTCCTCCAGTCGTCCATTGTGTCCCACCTCCTTGCCATTGGTTGTACAGGCGGAGTACGTGTTCGGCCTGTCAGCACTGTATCCACCTTCGTCTAGAGCTGATATTGCGAGACTGTCCAATAGACAGGTTGGTGTCCCTTCTGACTTTGCTACCACCCCATCGATGTCATTTTTATTGGATGACATTTTAGTCTGGGAGGAGGTCGATGCACCCGCTATGCCACCTCATTCTTGTCCAGATACATCATATCAGTTCTCTCCCTGTGCGCTTCACATGGATGATGATTACGTAGTACCTCTTGACGGAGATGATCCACAGACGGGACGACGACGGGACAGGACACCTGATGCAGATGACCAATAGGGAGAGGGTAGACGCAGGTGGCAGCCACCCCGAGACCAGAGACGACTGCGCTGCGACACTGAGTAGTATATCATTATGTTTATTTCATTTGTATAGCATTGATTATTTTCATTTCATTTGTATAACATCATTGTATTATTTATGTATAATTGTGAATGTTTATTCATTTTCCCCAACATATATATGTGAATGAAAGTTGTGCATGACCGTTTAGAATGAAACACAATGTTATCGCCTATCATACAAGCAATTCTACTCTTATAAAAAAAAAAATAAATTAAGGAAAACCTTAAAATCAAATATTCACTTCTAATTTTTTAGAACAGTATTAAAAACAAATTAAATGGTAAACATAGAATTTACAACGAATTATCACTTTACATGTTTTAAAATTGAGAAACATAACTTTGAAAAACATATCAAAACACATGACTTGAAAACTATTGAGTTAGTAAATAACTTTAAAAATGGAACAAATTAAAATGCAATAATCAAGAGCTTGTGAAAATATAGCCAAAATATTTTTATATTTTAATTAAAATATGAGACGTGTCAAAATAAAAGTGCTCCTAAATAATCCTCATACTGTTGAGGTAGTGAATCAATAAAAGAAAAGAGAAAAAAGAAAAAGTAGCATTTAAATTTTTTCTACGTTAGAGAACATTTGTTGGATTTTTCCATTTGATGTTGGGAGTAATTGAATTAACAATTTCAACAATTGAATTAGGACCAACCGATTGTAAATAAGTTGATTGAATAGAGTGGCTAAAAATTTAAAATCAAAATAAAAGCATGGGCTCTCATGTACACTCATATGCATTTTCACATTGCTCTCTTACCATAACTGTAATTTTTTTTTAAAAAAACAAAAAATTTCTTCAAAAGAGTGACACTAAAATTTAAGGTCAATATTTATGTCAACATTAAAAT
This sequence comes from Malania oleifera, assembly GCF_029873635.1. NCBI lineage: Eukaryota > Viridiplantae > Streptophyta > Magnoliopsida > Santalales > Ximeniaceae > Malania > Malania oleifera. The sequence goes on along the minus strand of NC_080418.1, from coordinate 69,463,030 downwards.
TTTTAATTATATTAAAATAAAATTGTATTTTTAGTAATATGGGCTATTGTTTCTAAATTTATTATTCAAACGGATTCCAGTAAGAATGAAAAAGTGAAGTCCATAATATGTGCATGTATATATTTCAAGACATGCAAACGAAATTTTAAAAAATCAAAAACCAGCAATAGACAAATAAGCTGTTGTGTAGAATTTGGTTGACGCGTGGCAGATCTCGTAGGATCAAGTTATGAGATTTAACTTTTGACACGCGACAAATCTTGTAAAATAAAGTTGCAAGATTACGTAAACATAAAACTAAAATTTTTTTTACAAACAGAATATTATTTTATAAAATAATAATAAAATGTGAAAAAACCCTAAATATAGTATCGAAATATGTTTCTTTTACAATACACGAACGGAAATAGAGAGTGGAAACAATACCGAACGGCCCGTAAAACTAGGCACTTGTTTTTAAAATAGAACGCGTTGTCGCGTTGTTAATCCCACGGAGATTTGCCGTGGAAAGTAGGGGCAGGTGGAAGGCCGTGGGTGTTCACCATCATGTATCTGTACTTTGTCGTTTGCCGACAGTGCCGGGGGCAATCTTCATAATATTACAATTGAGCCAAACGCGCTCTCACTTTGGACTAAAGTCAATAGGTGCAGCTCCGATCCACCTTTCTTCGTCTGAAAGCGTCTCGCCTCCCACCCTCTTTCTCTGCTAGAGGTCTGGCATCCAACCGTTGTCTGGCATCGGCTTCTCTTTTCTTCTTCTTCTTCTTCTCCTTCTCTCTACTTGAAAGAAGATGGAGAAATCTCTGCTCGGCGGGGAGAGCAGCGGGAGCGGCACGGGTAATTTGAGGCTGAAAAATCAGATGCGGGCGTTCGCTCGGAGGTCCGATGCCATCACTTACGGCTCTCGCTACCAGAAAGCGGCAGCTCTCGTCGATCTGGTTGGCCTCTCCCTCTCTCTCTCTCAAACTCTTGCACATGTCAATATGTCAAATGTCGTCTTTGAAATAACGTGCCACAGCTCTGAACAGGAATTTGGGTGCGAATAAGTTCAGAGGGAGTATGAATGAGCCTAGTATAAAGTCTTTTAGGTTATGTTTGGGATCATAATATATTTGAATATGTATGGATTTGATCAAAGCTCTATACAATTGTGTGTCCACGTTTTGTCTAAATCCACACATATCCGAATATAAGGAGTTATTTGATTAACAAAATAGCATCTATGTAATTCATAAACCGAGTATTATAGAATCCAGCATTAATGTCTCATGCCAGTCGCAATAGAATCAATTGGAGCTTATAACTTGTAAGACCCATTTGTTATATTTGTGGCTATTATTTTTAGGACCTGCGTGTTGAATGCAAGAAATCAGGCCAATATTCTATTGAGGAATTTGTTGAAGAAGTTAGTCCACATTTTTCTTTGAATCTGAATACTGCATTGCATATGAGACTAAGAGTCTCTGACTGAAGTGAAAGAAGAAAAAGAGAGGGCCTATGCTGCTAGAGAGGAGGAAGTACTAACCTAGTAAAACCCATGAAATCAACACTTTATTCCAGCTTCCATCCTTTATAAGTCTTTGGCCCATGGCGGCACTAAATGATAGACTGGTGTCACCATTCTCTTCCAATTGAATTATTTATACCATCGCCAATGAATGTTTCAATCATCTCACCATAACTAAAAAAAAAAAAAAAAGAAAAAGAAAGAAAGAAAATTTTAATGAGCCTTGATACTGAAACCTCAATTTCTTATCTTTTTATATTTCTGATCCACAATTCACCAAAAGTTAGCAGTAGAATGAATTTTCTTTTTCCAATCTGCTAATTGGAGCTTTGGGCATAATTGTCACTCAATCTATGCACTTTAATATGCATGTATCCACACCTACAATGAACTGAAGATAGCATAATATGATAATGTCATAACTGACTCCCAGAGTTCTCATGACCAAAGAACTGAAATATAAGCTCCTTAAATAGCCACTAATTGTAAAAATACTGTAATAATGTTGTATTTATCCATAAAGAAACATCTATGTGTTAGTGTGTAACTAAGCTTTACTCAAATAGCGAAGAATGCTCCTCAAACATGAAGAGTGAAGTCCATTTCCAATGCAGTTGCAGTGAACGTAGAATTTGACCACAGTGCTCTTGATGACCTGGATACATGATGGTAGTCTTGTATGAATATCAAATCTAAGAGTGAGAGAGAAACATAGTGTATATGATTAAAAACCAAGGACAACACATGAGCATAATATAACTTGTATGATGCTCAATTTCAGCACAAACCAAAATCACAAAAAAAAATTGATATAGGACATAATAAAGATGGAATTCAAAAGCATAGAACTACTCATTTTTTTATTTTTTATTTTTTGAATAGAAATGAAGAAATTCATTAAGAAAAAAATAAAGGACGAAAAGGATGAGAAATCCTCACAAAACAAAGAGGAAATTGAAAACAAAAGCTAGCTATTATAAAAAAATATAAACAAAAAACTATGCTAAAAGGGCCAACCAATCACACTGAATATTTTTAAGAAACTTACGAACAACAGCTAAAAAAAAGATCTTTTTGCAAAAAGCAAAAGCTTCAAACTATAAGAGCATCTTAATTTGGTTTTTGGCATCTCTTTAGGATTTTATTGCTGGTTTCTTCAAGGTTTTTTTATTTTTTTGGTGCTGATTTTCAGTATGTTTGGAAGGCTATTGTAATGAGATTTACATTTTCTATTTCTTTTTAGGTGTCTTTAAACATTGCTTTTCTTTTCTTGTGGAGGATTTCTTTTCTTCAACTATGTATATTATTATTTTTTAATGATAAAGAAATCTTCATTACTTGTACTCTAAAAATCAGTTTCTATAGAACAGTATAACCATATGTTAGAATAATGATAAGCCAAAAACAAAAATTGTCAAAAAACTCTTCATTAATTGTACTATAAAAATAAGATTTAATGGAACAAGATAATCAAACGCTAGGATAATGATAATCCAAAGTTTGTCGAAAAGACCTGACATGTTGCCTTTAGTATCACTCAATATTTCAATACAATCATCAATAGTAATCATAGGTATTCATCAAACTCAATAATTAGCAGCTCCTACTGCAGTGGACAACAAAGATACAGAAATTTGCAGCAATCAATAGTAGACTGATTACTGATTATTCCTTGCCTGTTCCCATGGATTTTTGGTTCGTCCAAAGGAAGAAGCAGTGCTGTTGGATTGGATGGGTCTGCAAATTGGGGAAAAGACTGATGGTGTTGGGTGAGAAGGCAAAGGATCAAGGAAAGGATTAAGAATCTAGACAGATCTCCAGCTGTGGGTTCTTATTGCTTGTTGTTGGGAGTCAATGAACTTGGAGTGATGAATGGAGTAGCTGACGGAGTTTGTTCAGTCCTCCTCTGATTTAATGATTAAGTACTTGGTTCTCCTTCTCAAAGATGCGATGCTTGTTGAGGTGTTCTTGATGGTGAAGCAGGTTCTGATGGGGATGATGCCACAAGGTGGAGAAGAAAGATACAGAAAATAATCATATATCAAGAGTAGACTGTTCATCACGAAATATTTTTAGATAGAAAAAAGTTTTCACCTTAATATCATTGATCCCATGGATTTTTTGTTTGTCTGAAGGGCGAAGCAGTACGGTTGGACTGGTGTCTTAAATTGGAGAAGGACTGATGTGGCTGGGTGAGAGGGTGAAGGATCAAGGAAAGGATTAGGCATCTAGGGAGATATGTCTTTTGCAGCTCCCCAAACATCTGGTATACATGCTAGCATGATACTAAATTGTGAGATGTGGAAGTGCTGAGGGTGCTGAAGCAGACTGGCAATGGTGCAAAATTCTGGTTTTGTGTGGTCTTTCTTTTTTTTGATTCTTCCTTGGGAGCTTTACCCCTGTTAGCAGATCACTTTGTTTGAATTTATTTTTCATGTAGACTTCCTTCTAGATACTTGTATTACGCAAGGAAGTTGCTTGAGAAAAAATGTGGAATGGAAATGGCTTGAGGTCAGCTTCCACTATTCTTGAATTTAATTTATTTTAGTATGATCTGCCTCTGTTGATGTTGGTTAATTTGAACCTCTTTGCTGGTTCTTTGATTAAAAAAATCTATCCATGCCATCAATAAGAACATTAGCAGCCTTCAAATTCTTTTAAATTTTGAGAACTTGTCAACCTGTGGAGTCTTAGTGTGATGCAGTTTTATTTATTTATTTTTCTCGAGTGAGTACTTCTTGTTCTCCTTTTTTGTAACATTTTATTTTTCTACTTCTCAACGAAGTTTCTTTTTCTGTCCAAAAAAAAAAAAAAAAAAAAAAATGGCATCCTAACATCTGCATGTGTTGGGCAGAAACATCAAGACCTCATTTTTTAAGCAATATTTTTTTTGAAAAAAAATTATTAGTGCTGATATTCTGTAACATGGGAATTCAAATATCAGCTCTGTATAAATTTGTAACTTTTTTTTCCAAACCTTTTAACACCAAGGGAAGAAGGCCAGACAATTTGATGGAATCTTGGCTTTCATGTTCAGTGAATTTGCTTGAATGTGACCCACCAAGCAGCCATTGCCCACAAAAGAAGTATCTTAAGGAAGAGGACAGTAGAGTCAAGAAAAAAAAAGATGGAATTTACAGAGGAAGAGGGGACTCTTGGCCATACATTCATGTAAAAAAGTTAAGAAAAATAGCAAAAAAGAGATAAACATTACCAGAGCAGTTGCATGTGCTATCCTCGGTGTTGTCATGCCAAGCACTCCATCTAATCTGTATAGTCAATGTAACATCACCAGAGTCCAGTATTTCTTCCATGAACAACTGCTGCTGGAATTGTATGGATCAGTAAGCCATGAGAGCTGCTGCTTCTGACTAATTGACCTGGACCTACCTCATTGCTTCTCTGCTGTACAGCCATAGTTGTTAGAATCTTATGATTCACAATTTGATTCATATGATTCGTATCAATTCCAGACCAAATTGATTTGAATCTTAGTACCGACTACAAAAACAACTGAATCATTGCCGAATCTATCGATTCACCTCGCGAATCTGATGAATCGATATGAATCTATCAATTCACATGATTTTAGGCCTATTATATCATTATAGATATGACTGATTCAAAATCTCATTTCTTTTTCTTTTTTCTTATATTTTAAAACAATTACCTTCCATTCCTTATCTGTGTCTTTTTGTGCTAAAAAAAGGAGAAAATATAACTTTAGGTCTTGTATTGTCTTCACAAAACCATTCTTCACTCTTGGAGGAGTATAGTTTTCTGCTATTGAGAAGACGGGGCAGAACACTCTGCTAAGGTGGTACTCATGTTTTGCTGTGTTTTTTTCTTGATTTCTTTCCCTTAAACAGCGCAGATTCTTTTTTTTATTTTATTTTTATTGATATTTATTGACTCATTCCTTTACTTTTCATTTGCTTAGGAAAAGCATACACATGAAATATGATTTTTCTATTGGCAAAATTTAAATGCATTGTACTATTTTACTTGTTGTCTGTACATCAATATAGGCATATCATTTAGAATTGATTTTGGAAATTTGTACCGAATCTTCTGATTCAATTCAATTCTCGATTCTCGACTCTTGACTGCCAAAATTGGAATTTTGATTCACAATCTGAATCTTGATTTGACAACTATGTGTACATCAAGATTGCTGCACTGAAGTGAATAGGTTTATCTTGCCAAGTCCTTACACTGGCTTGAAAGATCCATACAGCACTCTTTATTCGAAGCACCAGCTCTCTCTCTCTCTCTCTCTCTCGTGTTGTATTTAGAAAAGCTTGTTCCGTGCACTAGAAGTTATTAACTGGATCAAAGTTATGCATAGGTTCCTGGGAAGCAAAGGGGCACTGCAGAGAAAAAGATGGGAGATGAATAGTTGACATAGATGGGATGGGTGAGCAAGAAAGCAAATTCCAAAAAAATTAAAAGAAAAAAAAGAAAAGTGAAGTTATGATGAAAAATAAAAAATGTTGCTGACTGGACTCAATGAATGTTCAGTTGAGCTTTCTTTATTTTTGTTATGTTGCTTTTTAACTTACTATTTTTCATGAAACTTGCAGTTACCATAATTGGTTAAAAATGTTTTGAGCAGGCTGAAGATGGTATTGGTCTACCTGAGCAGATTCTTGATCAGTCGACCTTTGAAAGTGCAGCAAAGTTCTACTTCATCTTTATTCGATTTGATTTTCTTTGGTCCCTTAACCTTTTTGCCTTGATAGTTTTGAATTTTCTGGAGGTTAGTATTACCTTTTATATTATTGTCATTTATCTTTGCTTTTATGAGATGGTATAGGGCCTTAATGTGAAAGAATCTGTGGCTTTCTATTCACAGTGCATACTCTTTTAAAATCAAAATTTGAAGAGATTTCTATCTTGATAGTCGAAATATTCTCAGTTTGTCTAGATCTGTGCAGAAACCTCTATGGTGTGCCAAGTATGCTGCTGCTTCTTGCAACAACAGGGATTACTATTTTCTTGGGCAGTTGCCATACTTAACTGGTATTGAATCTCTTATTTATGAGGTAAATATCTCTTTTTTATGAATAAATATAAAATTGACATTTTGCTTTCATCTCTTATGGGTAACCTTGAACTATTATTATTATTATTATTATTAATAGTAGTGGTGGTGGTGGTTGGGATGAGTTCCCAGCCCAGAACAAGAGGTATGTGTGATTTACCACTACAGCTTTAGAAGCAGTAGTTCAGTCTCATGGTGTGTAGATGTGACTTGTGCAGTTGTTCTAACAGCTAAAATTTTCTTAGAAATGATAGATAATGATGAGGAAGAAAAGAATGAGTTTTTTCCCGATTTATCTTTTTTTTTTTAAAAATATATTAAATAATACCTTTTTGCTGAAAATAATTCCGAGAATGACTCTGACGTAATCTCGCTACTCCAAATAGCGAGATTTGCCATGTGTCAGTTCGGGAATTATTTTCTCAAAAAAAATATTATTTAATATATATATTTTTTAAAATGATAAATGGGGAAAAAACTCTGTTCCGTGTGCTGTGGTGTTTTTTCGTTCGTTGGATGGGTCGTATTGTGTGGACAACCCCAAAATGTGCAGAGTTGGATGGCCCACGTGAGCCCTGATTTGTCAGCCTCTGATTGGACGATATCAGATGGCTGACAGGAGTCTCTTTGGACGGCAGCAAATCCCAAGATGAGATTTAAAATTTTTTATAGAAATGATTACTAAATATATTTATATATATTATATTATTTTTATTGCTTATTAGTATCCGTGGTTGGATAGATGCTAGCAAAAATAGTATGGTAGGAATATAATGGCTATACCTGCAGGCTGCTGTGCACGCTCTGCAACTCTCTCCAGCTGTTCAGAATTCTGACCTATCGCATCCATTATATTGACATGCACAATAAAAATGTAATTCACCTTTTTAGTAATTCATTTCTTCAAGGAAAAAGTTTCTTTAAGAGGGAGGCCTAAGGGTGATTATCGCTTGAGGCTAATTAAGAAAGAGGAAGAGGAGGTCATTTGTGACACGATTCCTTAGCCCCAATTTTAAGTTTTAGCTACTTTAAAAAATAAAAATAAAAAAATTAAATCTAATTTTGTTGATTTTAGCTTATTTTTTAAAAATATATTATAATTTTACAAAAAAATCATTAATATTTTACTGCTGCCCCCTTATATTTTTGGATCCATTTAAATATTTATTAAGATCAGGCAAGACAACAAAATTAAGAAGTGTATCCTCATTTCAAAATTGTTTCATATACTATTCAAAATTTTGAATTTAATATTTTTCATGACAAGTTTGTATGATATCCCCCCCATAATACAAGGATCAAGTTATCTTTTACCTTGCAAGCCAAGAACTAATTAAAGTATTATACAATATAGATTGGAAATATTTTTTTACCCTTTTTATAAAATATTAAAACTCAAATCCATCTCTAAATTTCAAAATTTTGATTTATTTTAATTTCTCTTTTACCTAACTCCTAATCTTTCAATTTTTCTTTTTTAAAAGATTCCATAATGATGATGATAAATTAAAATAAGACAAGTAAAAAGTGAATGCTTAATAAAAATAAGTTTAACAAAAACTATTGTTTAACAATTTTTTTTCGGAGGGGATTTTAGAAATTAGCTCAGCACTTATATGCTATATTTGTTTACATTTTTATTCAATATTTTTATCTAATTTCACATTTAATACATATATATTTTATTTTATTTTATAAAATTTTAATCTTGAATTTTTAAAGAAATTTTATCTTTAATATTTTGCAAGTACTATTCATGTGAAATTGACATGCACAGCAGCCTGCAGTTATAGCCATTATATTCCTACCATACTATTTTTGCTAGCATCTATCCAACTACGGATACTAATAAGCAATAAAAGTAATATAATGTGTATAAATATATTTAGTAATCATTTCTATAAAAAATTTTAAATCCCATCTTGGGATTTGCTGCCGTTCGAAGAGACTGAGCTGCCTGTCAGCCATCTGATATTGTCCAATCAGAGGCTGACAAATCAGGGCTCACGTGGGCCATCCAACTCTGCACATTTTGTGGCTGTCCACACAATGCGATCCAACAAACCAAAAAACACCACAGCACACGGAACATAGTTTTTTCCTCATTTATCATTTTAAAAAATATATATATTAAATAATATTTTTTTTGGAAAAATAATTCCCGAACTGACACGTGGCAAATCTCGCTACTCCAAGTAGCGAGATTACGTTAGAGTTATTTTCGGAATTATTTTCTGCAAAAAGGTATTATTAAATATATTTAAAAAAAAAAAAGATAAATCTGAAAAAAACTCAGAAAAGAATAGCTCCACAAAATAAACTGTTAACTTAAATGCACATGAAAAAAAAGTGAAAAAAGAACCATGTAATGTCATTCCTTTGGTCTTGTTTTAGATCATTTGGAGAGAGGGGAATGCAAGGGCCTTTGAGGGAGTACAGACCTCTTCGGAAAAATGAAGGAGAAATGCTCCACACACTGCGCTTTTCAGAAGAAGGCAGTTTTGTTAAAATCAGAATTATTTTATAAATACTGTTGATATGTTTTTCCTCAGAAAATTATAACCTTGTAGACTTGTAAACGTCCAGTGTACATGGGTGGCTCCTCCTTAGTAGCCCTGAATAATTTATACTTTAGTCTTGTATTATGTACTGTGTTATATTTGCAATGTACCTCTGACACAAATTTTGGAACTTTGATAGTGCAATAATGTTAGTCCCCTTTAAAATTAAGGCTTTTATTTGGTTGGTTGCACTTGATAGTTAATACCAATAACTTGCTGCAGGTTTGGAGACCTTTGAAGGCTATATCTCCAGGCACATTTGTTCTCTGTTTTAATTGTTCAGAATCATCATCGCATTTGTTCATTCATTGTGACCATGCTTGGAGTGTTTTGAATATGCTATTTGGTGTTTTAGGCAAATGTTGGGTGTGTTCTAAGACAGTGGAGGATTTTTTTTTTTTTGATTAACGTGGGAACTCCAGCCACCAACAAGCCCTTTGGACCCCCCGGAGCAGTACCAAACCCACGGGTAGCGACCTTCCCCCCTGATGCGCCCCCTGATAAATCCGGATGCGGACACAGCTTAATCACACTTGGGATTGACACTGCTGCGGAGTTGCCTGTTTGTGGCTGGGAGTCAATTGCTTAGGGTTTTCCTCAAGAGTGGTGCTGTTTGAGGAGGGCAGGGTGAAAATACGGTGTATTCCCAAGAGGGGGGGTGAATTGGGTATTTAAAATTTTATTCCGTGGAAAATTGATTTATTTTGAACCTTTTTAACAATCTCAATCACCACACAATAACTAATCAGTGACCGGCTATACCAATAGACAATCCTAGGTATATATGTTATTTGAAAACACAATCTGAATTTACCTTCAACAGATTCAAATATCCAATCTGAATTTAGACAATAAACAAGTATTTATTTAAAACAAGATTCAACAATATAACTCAAGCAAGTAGACTTCTTAGGCTTGAACAATCAAACCACAAAAATAACTTGACCTTAGCCAATCAAACTTAATTCAGAGTTTCAGCAACCTTCTGATTTTCAACCAGAAACTTAAACCATACAAAGCATTAACAAACTGATTTAATTATTCAAAGTGATCCCAATCAAATCTCAGCATTCAACAGATTTTCCCAATAAATTTAAAACATACACAGCAGTTAATTAGTGCAGAAATTAAAGAGAGTTAGGGAAAGAAGATGAACAAACGGATTTTTTATAAGGTTCGGCTTCCCACCTACGTCCTTGCCTTGAGCAACTTGCTGTGAGGATTTTCCTTACTCTCTCCGTTCAATAGGTGGTGTTCTTTCTCTCCGTTGGAAGGTGGAGCCCCCTCTCTAGCAAGAACACCCTCCTGCTAGGCAACAACTCTATCCCCGAGTTGTCAGTTTGCAAAGCAGCAATACAATTTGTGTACAAATAGATAACTCTCACAATAGAGCAGATTTTGTACAAAGATAAAAACACTATGTACTTCTAACAACAATTTGCAATGAAGCTCACAAAGAAATTAAGGGTTTTCTGATTTGTGTAATGAGAATTTCAGAAGAAAGAATCAGAAAAACAGATTAGGGCTCAAGGATTTCGCACAACAGCTTTTCAAGAAGAAATCAAAGTATAATCGTGAGTATAATGTGTGTATTGGTGCCCTAGTTTGAATATAATAAGCCTTATATAGTTTAGGAAGAAATCTTACCGTTTTCCCCAAGTTTGGAAACCATATCTTGTAATTTAGGAAAGAAATCAGCGCAGTTCGTAAGTTTAAAACACGAACTTCAGTTGCCTGAACCATTTAAAATATGCGCTCCAGAACTGGTAGTAGTAGTTCAATCGCCCCTGATCGAGTGACCTGAATTTACTTTAGTCTCCTATAGCAACACTGTTCTAATTTCTTCACACTGGCAGTAGCAGTTCAGTTGATTGAGCATTAGCCTCAGGTGCCTGAACACTCCGTAACTCAAGTGTATTTCCATGTTTTTGATTCCAAAACTTGTTTGTATTACTTTGAAAAGAATTTCAGACTTTATAAAGATGTTTTCCAAGTTTTTAAACAGGTCTCTAAGTCCAATGTTTATTCCTAAGAGCTTCATAAACAAATTTGAAATTAAGAGTACTTACGTGAGACTTCAAGAACATTTAAATACATGTAAATCCTAAGTCTTCATGTAGTATTTCTTTAACGTCATCCAAGCTTGATCAATACTTCAATGAGCTTGTTTTCTTCATGACTTGTGAATTTTAGTTGAGCTTTAGTCAATCTTGACCAAGTCTAACCATTGTGCTTGTGAGAAATATAATACCTGAAATTAACTTGAAAGCACAATTATAATACCTTAGTTTGTTATCATCAAAACGAGATTAAGCCTTGTTAGGCCAACAATCTCCCCTTTTTTGATGATGACAAATAAGGAGCAAAATGAGGTAGCCTTAAAATGGCTCCCCTTCACAATAAGCATGAAACATAAAAGATGAGGTTCAAAATTCCTCCATATGGAAGAATAACTCGTCTCGTTTCCTCTTTTAAGATCATCCATTTTAGGATCAAGGTGGGAAAATCAAGGCGTTTGCCCTTATATAAACACCACATGACAAAACAATCTTGGTAGGAAAGATGGTCTTGAGACCCAATTTTAGGTAGAATGTTGTATGTGATGAGCATATGAATTATCTTTTCCTCGAGTGTCAATTGCCTATATAAAGGTGGTGATCAAATTAAATTGATTGCTCAGTCAGATAAGAGGTAAGAACTCTTGCGGGGTGAAATCATGTTCCATTATAAATGATTGTCCCAAATTAGGACATTCAAACTCACCAACTTGAATCCTGAGTCTAGTCGCTATAGATTGTGGGGTGTGCAAATGTTTTGTCCATGACTTTGGTGGTATATATGTTTTCTGACCTTTCCAAGTTTGCATAAAACAATCTAACCAAGTTTGGATACATCCCTCTAGGTTGATATGAAATGAATCTATCCCATCCTAATACTTTGAACATATGAAGAATGTTCGGAAAGCTCTCTTGCATAAAAAGGATATAAAATATCTTACCAAGAATTGGTTCCGTAGATCGGATATGCTCAGTGTACATTCTCTTTGCCGCAGGAGAGACAAGCCAGTGTTGAATAGCCTCAGAGTCATCTTTTCCTGAGGTTGGGCTCTTCTGTGCCCTAGCTTTCGTTTTAGGCATGATTTGTGAAGGGATAATGCAGAAAAATCTGAGAAATTGAGAGTATTGGGCAAGATTTAGAGCTTTAATGGAGGTTTAGGGGCTAAATCTCAGTGGGAGAGCTTTGAAGAGGGATAGACGAAGCTTCAGAGGAGAAAAGAATAGTGTTTCAGGTGCCGAAGGGTGCAAAAATTTAGGGTTTTTCGCAAACAGCAGTATATATATCTGTGTAGTTTAGGCACTTGACCTAAATGTTCAGTCGCCTGAACTGCTTGGGATTTTAAAAACTCTAAACCAGTAGTCATTCAGTCGACTGAGGTCGATGGTTCAGTCGCGTGAAGTACTTGGTCTTTAAAATGGCACAAGTCAGTAGCTGTTCAGTCGACTGAGAGAGATGGGTCAGTCGCCTGAAGTAATGAAAATTTTGTCTAACTTGAACTTTTGACCCAAACTCATAAATTTATGAATTACTTCCTCTCAAATCACTTCTCTACTATGCAATAAGCCTAAGACTCGTCGTATTGAGATGAACTGGTCCTCTTGAAGAGGTTTTGTGAAAATATCAGCCCATTGTTCATCCGTGCTTATGAATTCGAGAGTGATATCCTCCTTTTTTATGTGATCTCTAAGGAATGATGTCTTATGTCAATATGCTTAGTCCTTGAATGAGATATTGGATTTTTGGATATGTTTATGGCGCTAGTGTTATCACACTTAATAGGCACAGCCGCATATTCCAAATTAATATCCTTGAGTTGTTGCTTCATGTACAATACTTGTGCACAACAATTGCCAGTTGCCACATACTCAGCCTCAGCAGTGGATAATGCCACGAAATTCTATTTCTTGGAAAACCAAGATACTTAGAGATTGTCCTAAGAAGTGACAAGTACCACTTGTACTCTTGTGGTCTATTTTGTACCTGGTATAATCTGCATCAGAGTAACTAATCATTTCAAATGATGTATCTTTAGGATACCATAAACCTAAGTTTTTTACAGTGATTTGATGTGATTCTTTAGGTGTTGCCTGAAATCTAGCACACATAGAAACACTGAACATTATGTTTGGTCTACTCGCTGTCAAGTAGCGCAAACTACCAATCATACCTCGGTAGTACTTAACATCTACCGGTTTTCCTTGCTTATCTTTATCTAAACTAATAGAAGTGCTCATCGGGGTTCCCAATGGCTTGCCACCTTCTATATCAAATTTCTTGAGCAAGTCTTTTATGTATTTAGATTGATTAATGAATGTTCTATTTCTAGCTTGTTTAACCTGAAAACGAAGAAAATATGTCAATTCGCCCATCATGCTCATTTCAAACTCATCTTGCATGCATGTAGCGAATTCTTTGCTTAAGTCCTCATTTGTAGCACCAAATATGATATCATCAACATAGATTTGAATGATAAGCATATCATTAGTTTTAGTTTTGATAATCCATTTTACCTCTTGTGAAGCTGTTTTCTAACAGAAAGCCGCTCAACCTTTCATACCAAGCTCTAGGAGCTTGTTTTAATCCGTATAAGGCTTTTGTTAGTCTAAACACGTGGTTTGGAAAATGGAAGTCTTCAAAGCCAGGGGGTTGTGCTACATACACTTCTTCATTTATATAACCATTTAGAAATACACTTTTCACATCCATTTGATAAGAGTTTGAATTTTTTATGAGATGTGTAGGCTAGTAGCATATGGATTGCTTCCATTCTAGTTACGGGAGCAAAGGTTTCATCATAGTCAATACCTTCTTCTTGATTATAGCCTTGTGCTACCAATCTAGCCTTGTTACGGACAACAATGCCGTTTTCATCCTTTTTATTCCTATAGACCCACTTAGTGCCAATAACCGAATGATCAACAGGTCTAGGAACTAACTTTCAAACTTTGTTTCTCTCAAACTGATTTAATTCCTCTTGCATAGCTACCACCCGTGAATCATCATTTATTGCATCATTGATGTTCTTAGGTTCCTCTTGAGATAGAAACGCACAATGATTACATAGGCTCTTTAGTGAAGATCTAGTGGACACCCCACGTGATGGTTCACCAATAATTTGGTCCTTGGGGTGATTCTTCACAAACTTCCATTCCTTTGGCAATTCAGATTGTTCTTGATAGTCATCATTAGATGGTTCTTTGTTTTCAATGCTCTCATCCTTGATTTCATGAATTGCTAGCTCTTCTAAACTCTTTCTTATGTCTAAATCATCAACATCAGTGGTTTTAGAAGAGAATGGATTAGCTTCATCAAATACTACGCGTATGGATTCTACAATGGATAGTGTTCTTTTGTTGTAGATTCTAAATGCTTTGCTATTTACAGCATATCCTAGGAAATCAAACTTTCCTAGGTTCCTTTTATCATTTAAGACAAAACATTTACATCCAAATACATGGAAGTATGAAATGTTTGGTCTTTTTCATTTCCAAAGTTTATAGGGGGTTTTATCTAGATTAGCCCTAATGGACACTCTGTTCATCACGTAGCAGGCGGTGTTCATCGCTTCAACCCAAAAGTATTTGGGCAGGTTATGCTCATTTAACATAGTCCTAGCCATTTCCTGTAGTAATCTATTCTTCCTTTTAATAACTTCATTTTGTTGAGGTGTTCGTGGTGCTGGAAAATTGTGAGAAATTCCATTTTCATCACAGATGTTTTGAATATCTTTATTCTTAAACTCTCCACCTCTATCACTTCTTATGTGTAAAACACTATATCCTTTTTCATTTTGAAGTTTCTTACATAGGTTGGTAAGCATTTTACACACTTCATCCTTTGAGGATTAAAATAACACCCAGGTAAACCTGGAGTAGTCATCAACTATGATGAATGCGTATTACTTTCCTCCTAGGCTTTGTGTTTTAGTGGGGCCAAACAAATCTAGGTGAATTAATTCCAATGGCCTTTCAGTGGAGATTAGTTGCTTCTTCTTAAAGCTTGTCTTGGTTTGCTTCCCAAGTTGGCAATTATCACAGACTTTGTCTTTTGTGAACTTTGTGTTGGGTAAACCCTTAACTAAGTTCTTTCTAGCTAACTTGGATAACAAATCCATGCTAGCGTGTCCTAGTCTCCTATGCCATAGCCAACTAGATTCATTTAAGGCTGTGAAGCACTTTACATCTTGAGATACCGGGTTTTCAAAGTTTATGCAGTATACGTTTTCAACCCAGTTTGCAATAAACAAGATTTCATGTTTTTCGGTATTTTCAACTATGCATTTGTCCTTTTTAAATGTTATATCAAAGCCTTTATCACTTAGTTGACTAATGCTTACTAGATTATGCTTTAACCCATCAACCAACAATACATTTTCAATTATCAAGGAGGGTTCCTTACTGACTTTGCCGATGCCGATAATCTTACCTTTAGCATTATCTCCAAAAGTAACATGTCCACCTTGCTTTAGGGCCAACGAGGTGAACTTGAACTTATCTCCAGTCATGTGCTTTGAGCATCCACTGTCCAAGTACCACTTGTCTTTTGATGGGATGGACCTAAAACATACCTACAAAAAGGATTTAAGATGTTACTTTAGGTACCCAAACCTTCTTAGGTCCTTTTTGGTTTGTTTTAGAGGTATTTTTAACTCTCCATAGTCCACACCTTTTTGATTTTAGCATGTTTTCTTTTAAATGGACATTCAAATTTTATGTGTTCCTTCTCATTACATAGGAAACATGTGGTGTGTGCATATGCTTTAGTTGAGGAGGTGCTAGCATAATTTTTTGAAGCTTTTACAAAATACCTCATGTAGAAGTTACTTTTCTTCCTATTCTCAATTCCATTAAATCCTATGCCTTCCTTGTCTAATGACATTCTTTGAGATCCAATTAGTTTATCAAAGTTTTCCTTTCCTCTTGTGAAATTGTAAATGATTTTAGATTGGTCTTCTATCTATCTTTCTAGACTGATTATTTCTGAATCTTTCACATCTTTACAATTTGCTTGTAATCTCACTAAATCTTTGGTCATCTTGTTAATTTGATTTTCTAGATCAGCGATATACAGATCCTTCTCTTTTTCAGCTGATTGAGTTGACTCTAGTTTGTTCATTAGCATTTCAATTTGACCTTTTAAAGTGGTGTTTCTTTTGGACACCCTAATGAACCTTTTATGTAGTGTAAATAGCTTTGTTTGTATTTCGGTATAAGATGGCATACTTTCACATGATTCACTACAAATTCATCACTAGATTCAATAAATGAGTTTGAGAAAGAATTTACCTCATCATTTATCGCCATGAAGCAGAGGTTTGCTGCTTCTTGATCACTCGAGTCGCTTTCTGAGCTGCTTGAGCTGTAGTCGTCCCAAGTGGTGGCTTTCATTGCCGCCTTCTTTTTCTTCTTAGCTTCTTTCTTGAGCTGTGGACAATCAAGTTTTATGTGGCCTACCTTTTTACAATTATAACAAGTTGATGGTTCAACCTTTGTTTCTTTCTTATTAGATTCTCCTTTGTCCATTTTTGATCCTTTAAGTTTTCTAGCAAATCTCTTATTCTTTTTAAAGAATCTACCTAGTCGTCTAGTGAATAATGCTAGGTCATCATCATCCATCTCATCATATTCTTCGTCACTCGAGCTTTCTTTGGAAGCCTTGAGTGCTTTGGATTTCTTATGTTTACCAACTTCAGTTGATCTTTCATTTATAGCCATCTCATATGTGAGAAGTGGCCCCCTAGGGTAGTGTTCTTTAAGTTCCTACCATCAGTTATAAAAGTGGCATTGGGTTTCCAAATAGGTGGAAGTCCTCTAAGGATTTTCCTAATCATTTCATAAGTTGAATAGTTCTTCCCAAGTGTGTTTAGGGAGTTTATTATGTGAGTGAACCTAGTATACATACTTGATATAGATTCCTCTGGATTCATTCTAAAGGCCTCATACTCATTGGTGAGCATGTCAATTCTACTATTTCTAACATCTGCTATTCCCTCATAGGTTACTTCTAGTTTGTCCTAAATTTCCTTTGCAGTCCTACATCCCTTTATCCTGCTAAACTCATTTGCGTGCACAGTACAAGACATTCATAGCACTAGAGTTTATTTGCATTTGTTTCATATCAGTCTCACTCATTTCGTTTTCTTCTTTAGGAACTTCTTTGTTTTCTACAATCTTAGAAGGAACGTAGTTCCCTTGGATTATAACTTTCCAGACTTTCCAATCCATGGTTTGTAAAAATTTCCTCATTCTTTGTTTTCAGAAAGTGTAGTTAACACTGCAGAAAATTAGGGGTCTAGTGGAGGACTGTCCTTCACTGAAAGGGGATACACCTACATTTGCCATTATGATCTTTGTGTAACTACCTATTAGGATTTGCGACAACCTATGCTCTGATACTAATTGAAAGCACGGTGTATTTCCAATAGGGGGTGAATTGGGTATTTAAAATTTTATTACATGGAAACTTGATTTATTTTAAACCTTTTTAACAATCTCAATCACCACACAACAACTAATCAGTGATCGGCTATGCGAATAGACAATCCTATGTATATATGTATTTTAAAAACACAATCTGAATTTACCTTCAACAGATTTAAATATCCAATCTGAATTTAGACAATAAACAAGTATTTATTTAAAACAAGATTTAACAATATAACTCAAGCAAGTAGACTTCTTATGCTTGAACAATCAAACCACAAAAATAACTTTACCTCATCCAATCAAACTTAATTCAGAGTTTCAGCAACCTTCTGATTTTCAACCAGAAACTTAAACCATACAAAGCATTAACAAACTGTTTTAATTATTCAAAGTGATCCCAATCAAATCTCAGCATTCAACAGATTTTCCCAATAAATTTAAAACATACACAGCAGTTAATTAATGCAGAAATTAAAGAGAGTTGGGGAAAGAAGATGAACACAGGATTTTTTATAAGGTTCGGCTTCCCACCTACGTCCTTGCCTCAAGCAACTTGCTTTGAGGATTTTCCTTACTCTCTATGTTTAATAGGTGGAGTTCCCTCTCTCCTTTGGAAGGTGGAGACCCTTTTCTAGCAAGAAAACCCTCTGGCTAGGCAACAACTCTATCCCCGAGTCGTCAGTTTGTAAAACAGCAATACAATTTGTGTACAAATAGATAACTCTCACAATAGGACAGATTTTGTACAAAGATAAAAACACTATGTACTCTAAACAACAATTTGCAATGAAGCTCACAAAGAAATTAAGGGTTTTCTGATTTGTGTAATGAGAATTTCAGAAGAAAGAATAAAAAAAACAGATTAGGGCTCAAGGATTTCGCACATCAGCTTTTCAAAAAGAAATCAAAGTATAATCGTGAGTATATTGTGTATATTGGTGCGCTAGTGCGAATATAATAAGCCTTATATAATTTAGGAAGAAATTAGAAATCTGATCGTTTTCCCCAAGTTTGGAAACCATATCTTGTAATTTAGGAAAGAAATCAGCGCAGTTCATAAGTTTAAACCACGAACTTCAGTCGCCTGAACCATATGTTCAGTCGCCTGAACCATTTAAAATATGTGCTCCAAAACTGGCAGTAGCAGTTCAGTCGCCTGACCTTGTTCGGGTAACCTGAAT
The DNA here is from genome assembly GCF_029873635.1 of Malania oleifera. Classification (NCBI taxonomy): domain Eukaryota; kingdom Viridiplantae; phylum Streptophyta; class Magnoliopsida; order Santalales; family Ximeniaceae; genus Malania; species Malania oleifera. Next base: position 69,444,254 of record NC_080418.1, on the reverse strand, counting down.
TTCCTTTAGTCGCCTATACCAACACTGTTCTGATTTCTTCACACTGGCAGTAGCAGTTCAGTCGATTGAGCATTTGCCTTAGGCACCTGAACACTCTGTAACTCAGTGTATTTCATGTTTTTTATTCGAGAACTTGTTTATATTACTTTGAAAAGAATTTCAGAGTTTATAAAAATGTTTTCCAAGTTTTTAAATAGGTCTCTAAGTCCAATGTTTATTCCTAAGAGCTTCATAAACAAATTTGAAGTTAAGAGTACTTGCATGAGACTCTAAGAACATTTAGATACATGTAAGTCCTAAGTCTTCATGTAGTATTGCTTAAATGTCATCCAAGCTTGATCAATACTTCAATGAACTTGTTTTCTTCATGACTCGTGAATTTTAGTTGAGCTTTAGTCAAGCTTTACTAGGTCTAACCATTGTGCTTGTGAGAAATATAATACTTGAAATTTAACTTGAAAGCACAATTAGAATACCTTAGTTTATTATCATCAAAACGAGATTAAGCCTTGTTAAGGCCAACACAGGGTTGCTATCATGGGCTGGAATGGGCCAGGAGTAATTCAGATTCTTTGGGATCTCGATGAACTTTTGTGCAAGTTTGGGCCTGGTACGGCCAAACAAGAACTCACTAATTCCATCATTGAGGCCCAGTTAACTGAAAATAGACTCAGGTTTTGCCTGTTTACAAGTGGGGAAGATTCCTAGGCTGTGAGTGGTTACCAAGTGGGTCAAAAGAAGCAGGCTGTTAGGCTTGGTTATCAAAATATCCAACCTGCAACAGATGGCCATCGGAGTCTGAAATCTGTTTGCGGTTGTCATAACTTTGGTGATTTAACTGATCAGCAGTGGATTATTTTGAAGGAACCAGAGGCAGTCAGGTGGGAAGAGGAATGATATTGTTGATGATGTGCAGGAAGGATAAACTCTGGAAGCTATCAGAATTGATAATAAAATGCAGAGCGAGCATCTTGACAAGGAAGCAATGGTGAGTGCTGTGCTGGTGATGCTGGTGATACTCTTTGTAGTGACCAGTTTTAATGTGGAAAGTAATAGGAGGAGAAAATCTGGAAGTGCTTGAAAAAAGTTTCCATGTCTGGGTCTATGACGGTTATGCTGCTATGCAAGTGGGTTTTGGGATGTGTAAACTTTTTGAGGGAAAGTGACTTAATTAGGAGGTGTTACCTACTGAACTTTAAAGAGAAATAATGACAGAAGTTTTACTATTTTGAAGAATCTGGCCAATTCATCCACTAGGGGACATCTCAACAGTTAGAGCGGACTTTTTTATTAGAGGTATCAGATACCAACATTGAGAGGCGTGATGTATGAAGTTTGAAAATGAGAGCAATCATGTATCTCTTGGCCAGTTCAGAATGGCCAGTTTAGAAATTTTAGTATTTTACAAATGGTTATGGGAACAATAGTTTTTTGGATGTTTGAAGCTTAGCAACATGCTTTCCCTCTCTTCCCCCTCCGCCCTCATAGCCTTGGTTTCATCTGATGTGTTTGACCATGGCTCCTGCTTGCCATGACAAAAGATGGCTCTCATCTGACTGTCCAGATCAAGGGGAAATCCTTTGATCTGCGTTTAGAAATAGTAGGGGAGTGTTGTTTTGTTTTGTTGTTCGAAAGGAACCCCCTTCGTAATCATTGGGTTAGGGTTTCTTGAGCGGCTGCGCATCAGTTCAACGATGGATTGTCTTTAGTGTTTGGCTGGGTGGGGAGTTTCTCTTGCAAAACATGGTATGGAAAGGTGGGTAATTGGATGGTAGTTAGATTGACGATGAAGGAAAAAAATTTGGAATTAGGGTTGGGGTCATGGCAAAAACTTGTCTTGCTAGCATCTAGTTATATTTGTTGTCTGTCTTCAAGATTCCGGTGGGGATTGCTAGCAAGCTCAAGAGGATCATGAGAGAGATTTTGTGTCTGGCAGGGGGGAGTCATTGGAACCATTTAGTGAGTTGGAATGAGGTTTGTAGATCTAAAGAGGAGGGGGGGTTTGAGTCTTGGCAGGTTGGTGTCTAAAAACACCTCTCTTCTAGCTAAATAGCCATGGATTTCTTCTAGCAGAATCCTCCCTCTGGCATAAAATAATAAGAAGTAAGTTTGGGTTGGATGAGAACAGGTGGGATACCAATGCTAATTTAAGATGCTCTTTGGGGAGTCCGTGGCGTTCCATTTCTCAGATTTATCCTTCTTTCATACCTCACACTAAACTTGAGGTTGGGAGGGGTTCTCATATTTGTTTTTGGAAAGACCATTGGCTGGGAAATGCACCATTTTCTTCTTCTTTCCCTCGTCTATTTCATCTTAGTCCTGAAAAAAATAAGGCCATTTCTTTCTTTTAGCGAATTGAGTAGTCCTTTGGTGTCTTGGAATCTTCATTTTAGGAGACCTCGATAGGTAGATGGTGGAATTGTCATCTTTGTTATCTTTATTGAGCTGGAGTAATTTGTCTTTGGGGAGGGACGTTCGTTCTTGGTCTTTGGAACAGTTAGGTGTGTTTTCTTGTAAGTTTTTTTTTTTTTGAATTTTTGATTAGTTTCGACTCTTCTTTCTCGCTATACTCTACTATTTGGAAGGCTGTGGTTTCCCCTAAAATAAAGGCATTCTCTTGGTTGGTTGTGCTTAATAAGATAAATTCCAATAACTTGTTGCAAATTAGGAGTCCTATGAAGGCGCTCTCTCCCAATGTATGTGTGCTCTGTTACAAGAACTCTGAGACAACTTCTCACCTTCCTTTGCAATGTGAATTTGCTTGGAGTATTTGGAATATGCATTTTGGAATTTTGGGAGAAATCTGGGTTTGTCCTCCCTCGGTGGAAGACCTTTTAGAAATATCCTTCACAGTTTTTGGCAGAAGAAACGACAGGGCAACTTTATGGAAGTGTGGCTTATTCTCAGTACTATGGGGTTTATGGATAGAATGTAAAACCCGGATATTTTCTGGGAAAAAATTAAATCAGATTAGTTTGGAAATAAATAAAATATTTGGCCTCTTCGTGGTGTGTTAGGTATGGATTTTTTAAAGTGGCAAGCTTTCGGGAGCTGCAAAGAGATTGGAGGAGCAGGTTGACTAGATGATTTTTTCTTTGGCATTTTTAATGTTTAGTCTTGGAGAGTCTCAGTTTTTCTTGGGATATTTCTCATTCTCTCTCTCGTAAATTCTCTTTCTATTAATGATATCTTCTTTTGTTATAAAAAAAAAAAGTTGTTGATCTCATCATCACTGGCAGCGACCAGAACAGGATGGCAGATGCTAAACAGTGGCTTCACACAATTTCAAATAAAGGACTTGGGTATTCTGCATTACTTTCTTGGTTTTGAGATTGTACGGTGTAGGAAAAGGTTGAATCTATCTTAGTGAAAATATGCGTTGGACTTGGTAAGTAAGACTGGTTTTTTGGGAGCTAAGCTAGTTGATACTCCTATGCATCCCAATGTGAAGTTGTCTTGGGATGTTGGACTAGACTTTGAAGGCAAACATCGATATAGGCAGTTGGTTGACAAGTTCATCTACTTGACTGTCACTACACGTGACATATCTTTTGCAGTGGGGGTGGTGAGTCAGTTTGTGGAAAATCCTAAACAACAACATTGACATGCTGTCTTTAGGATTTTGTAGCATCTCTGAGGCTCTTTTGGCAAAGCTTTGATATATAAATGTAATAGAAATTATTAGATTGTGGGATGCTGTGTTGTAGATTGGGCTGGATTTGTTGATAATCAAAGGTCTACTACTGGATATTGTATATTTGTGGGAGGTAATCTTGTTACCTGGTGTAGCAAGAAAAAACCTACTGTAGCAAGATCTAGTGCCGAGGCAGAATATCGAGCTGTGGCTCATACTGTGAGTGAGCTTATGTGGTTGAAGTCTCTTATGTTGGAGGTGGGTTACTTGTATTGAAGTCAATATATACGTTTTGTGACAATCAAGCTGCCATTTATATTGCTAGCAATCCAGTGTTTCATGAAAAGAAAAAGCACATAGAAGTTGACTTTCGTTTTGTGAGGGATGCTGTGTTGAAGAAGGCCATGAGGACACCTTTTTGTGAGATCAGTGGATCAGTTAGGTGATGTTTTTACAACGCCTTCATTTAAGCCCATCTTGTGTAATGGTTGTTGCAAGTTGGGATTAGGTGATATTTATGCACCTCCAACTTGAGAGGGAGACTGGAGTATTAGAGGAAAATGTGTTATTTTAGTAACTAGGTTGTGTTAATGGGGGTATTTTTGTCCTTAAGACTTTATTTATATTAATAATATGTAAGAGGGCAGACTTGGAGCCGTACGCAGACTCCATGAAACTGCCACTCAAATTTTATTTTCTTTTTCTCCTCTTCTTTCCTTCTCTTCTTCTCTCCATCCCTAACTTTACAACATAATTCAATCACTTTTAGAAAGATTTCTTGATTACCATCTTACTTGGATAGTTATTAGAAAATTTATTTAATTATCATCCTACTTGGAATATTTTTTTGTCATTGAGGAATTTATGTTTGAGAAAAAAAGGCTGATTGTTTGGGGGCGTGAAGAGGCTCCAATCCTGTTGATTCTCTTTTCTAGGTGGCATTCTTAATCTTTGAGTATTAATTGATCATAGTTCTAGCAAATTACTTCACAAAACTAGCGTCGACAATATAGGATTTATATGATAAACGTGTGATCAAATGTCATAGTAAAACATGACTGGCTATTTTGAAATCATGTTGTGGGAATGACTTTAGATGATAAAAATTCTTCATGAGAGCTTCTTCAGAGTTGTGTCTTGTTTGTCCTTTCCATGGTATGGTTTATTTAAGATATAATTTTCAAGTTATTTAAGTTTCTCTTTCTTATGCAGGGAATTACTCTTGCAATACTGATGATGCATACCGTCTTTCCAATTTCGTATGAAGGTTTCCATATCTATTGGAAAAACCGTCTAAATAGATTAAAGGTAATTTAATCAAGTTACTTTCTTGCAAAAATGTTTTCTAATTTGTTCTCATGAAGCTATACTTTTTCTTAGCCTATTTAGAGAAGTAAACAAATTAGCACAAGTGCAGCATAATGGTTAAAAGAAAAAATTAAAAACAATGCTCCACTATTATCATGTCCCTGTTCTTGGACTAAATACATATTTGCCAATAGAGCACATGCTTTGTATCTTCTTGTCAAATTATAGTACATGTCAAAAGTGAGAGTCTCTTGTAAAATTTGACAAGTGGGGCTTTCCTCTAGTCCAATTGAATTTGAAATTGTTATGTAAGTAGGGTGAGCAACCACGAGCTCAGTTGACATTCTTAATCCCCTTTACTCATATAAGGATTTCACCATTTTTAGATGTGATTTCTTTACAAGCTCAGTGGACATTCTTAAATGCCCCCTTACACTAGAATTTCACTAATTTAAGATGTGATTTCTTTATATCCATACATAATCATAATGTCCTGAACACATTCCTCATTCTAAGCAGTCCCCTTATCTAGAGTTACTATCACAAGACATTCAAATAGCTCATATTCCAACATCATTTCAACATTATACTGCTACCTCAAAGAAGTACGAATTTTCATCTCAAGAAAGTGGTACGAATTTTCATCTCAAGAAAGTGCCAACTTCCAGCTTGGCCAACCGCTGCTTGACGCATAAATACCCTTTAGAGGTTTATCACCCAAGGGAGACACAACCCCTACTTGCTCAAATTTCACAGCCTCACAGCCACCGACAACACACATAGTGCTGACTATTTCATGTAATAGCAATTCAATAAATGCACACACAAACTATGCTGTAGCAAACAAACTATCTTCCTTACAAAATCAATATCCCACATGTAATTTTCCCAACTACAACAAAAATATGCACCTAAGAAAAGCCAACATATGTGCTGCCATATATAGTAATTAGAAAATAACAATCTTAAAATCCTTCCTTATTAGTATTTGTTAAAGCTCGATATACATCATTAGCATACAACCTAACAGCTTAAGATTTTAGGTAAAGTGGTAGTCTAACATGGTATCATAGCTGGTTCCTAGGTGTTGCAGCCATTGTTATGGCACCACCGGAATTGTTCTGTTTATTTAAAAAATTCTGGAAAACAGTCAAAATATCTAGAAATACATTTATCTGTTGTATATTTAATTGTCATCTTATATAATTGTTTACATTCCATACCTTGAACATTTGTATGTCTGATAAAATCACTTGATACGCAAAGATAAAAGTTGGGTGAGTTTGGCCCCCGTGTCTGGATGCACTTCTCACTTTAAAAATTAAAAGTTGGGTGAAAACACATCTAGTAAACACCTTTTTTAGATTTTTTTTTTACCTACTTTGAGGAACTTTTAAAAGTAATGAAATTTGCAGCTTTTAGAAGATAAAAAGTTATCCTTTCCTTAACAAATAATTCTATTCCACTGGTTTCCCTATTTTTTTTTCTTTTCAAATATTATGAAATTATGCAGAAATTAATTATATATTTTAAAATGATATACCCATGTTTGTCATTTAAAACATTTTTTCAGGTACCTTACAACTTTTTTACTAAACAGTTGGGATTAGCTTTTTCTTTGTTTCTTTTTCACAGGGAGGCTAAACAATTTTTACAACAATTGTGTGTGTGTGTGTGTGTCTTTTTTTTTTTTTTAAGGTTAAAATGCAATTTAATATGTATGTTCAAATTCTTGTTGTTCTGAGTCTCAGCTCCTTTTCATCGATTTCCTTTTCGTCAGCCATAGTCCCACCGCCCCCCGCCCGGGGGGGGGGGTGGTTAAGCTTACTTGTAAACTTAAATCTGCTACTCATTTGTATAATACAAGTTTTGTAATGCGTATGCGTTCCCTTTCCTGGTGTTCCCTGCCCAGGGCTCTGTAGGGATGTCACATAATTACAGTACTATTTTCTAACTTATATATGTATAATTTTTTCCACAGCTTCACTTTCTGGTTAATTGTTTGAATGCAAATTGTTTTTAATATGTATCTTTTCCGTTTTTCATGTTTTTTAATAATCTAACTATATTCTTTATGCTATTTTTCAGGTTGTTTTCCTATTAATCATGGTCGCTGATTTATTAGTTTATGCCATCCATTTGTCTCCAATGGCCTTCTTTTATGTTCCTTTGAGGATTGCACCGTATATCCGAGTTGCCTTTTTCATTTTGAACATTAGGTATGGAGTGTAAAATACTTCAATTTTTTATTTTGGTGTTACCATTGATGTAATATTTGTCATAGCTTGAATACAAGAAAATTTCTCTCTTTCACTTTCATAATCATATTATTCTTATATTATAAGTAATTGGATGGCCACAGTTGCTTTTGATGTTAGAAGCATGAAATTGGTGTTTTGGGATTGGTATTGAGGGGTTTAATTTAGGGGAGATTTAGTGGATTTTCATTTGGCTGATTTTGTAAGGAGAGGTCCAGGACTGTGCTTTTCATTTTGAGAGCCAACATGAGTTTGAGGAACTGTGTGAAGAAGAGTATAATATTTACTGGATGCGTGATGTCAATCCTGGCAAAGACATTTTACCATTCGTGATGGGCTGGTATTGAACTAGATTAGCTACAGTTCCAAAGATATTTAAACCACTCTTGCGGAAGTGCTTTTCAGAAAATTGCTAAATTTAATAAGTGTTGATTTAGAAAAGTGTTGAAAGTTATAACTGGTGTTTGGTTGTGTTTAATATAAGTTGTATTTGGATACTTAGTTTTTTTATAGGGTGCTACATGATCATTTTTAAATATATTTTAAATTAAAAATATTGAGTCTCTGCACCTATTCTTTAGTTTATATGTATTTATATATATTTATTAAAATTATATTTAAATTATATATTTTTATTTATTTTTAATTAAAAATTTCATTAGTAATTATTTTAATTAAAATTTAAATATTTTCTATTAAATAAAATAATATAAGATTATTATTTTTAAATTAACAATAATTAAAAATAAAAAATAAAAAAATATAATTTATTTAATGTTAATTTAAATTAATTGATAGTTTGTGTTCATTCTATAATTGAATTATATTTCATTTAATTATTTTTTTATTTAATGTTAATTTAAATTAATAGATAGTTCTTGTTCATTCTAGGATTGAATTGTATTTCATTTAATAACTGATATGTCAATAGTAAAATAATATAAAGTAAAATAATATATAATTATTTTTAACATATTTTAAATAAAAATATTAATATTTTATAAATTAATAATTATATTTACTTTTCTAATTTAAATTAAAATAATTTTTATTCACTAAAACAATATAAATATTATTACATTTAATTAACAGTAATATTGTCATTAGTTAATATTTATAGCATATGATTATCACATTAATTTATGTTAAAAATAGTACTAATAACTGATTTAAAAAATTTAATTTATTTAATGTTAATTTAAAGTTATAGATGGTTCTTTTTATTCATTCCAAAATTTAATTATTTCTTATTAATAATTAATATGTTATAATACTTAATAAAACTATATATGATTATTTTTTATATATTTTAAATAAAAAATATAATATTTTTAATTAAAAATTTAATTAATAACTATGTTAATTGTTATTTCTATTTAGCATTTAAATACTTTTATTAAGTAAAAATAATAAATATTATTTTTTGATTGGTAATGATCTTGTTCTTCATGTATATTTATGGCATATGATTATCATATTAATTTATGTTAAAATAATATTTTATTTAAATTACTATTTTTTATTTTTAATATTAATTAAATTAATAGATGATTTTGTTCATTCTAGAATTGACTTATGTTTCACCAATAAAATATGGTATAATACATATTAAAATAATATATGATTATCTTCTAATATATTTTTTGAAATTACAAAATAGCCACTAAATTTTCTTATATTTACAAAACTTACCCCACATACTAATAGTGCCCTTTATAGGTGACAAAAAAACTATCTTAAAGCGCTTCTCAAAATTCACTTAAATAGTTCTAAAAAATGTTGGTATGGAAAAGCACTTTTTGCAATAATTGCTTGTTGCAGTACCAGTTAAACACCACTTTTATCTTAAAGTGCTTATTTTTAGTGATAAGTGCTATAAGAACTTTTTTTAAAGTGCTTCCATATGGAGGTTAAGGAGTCATTTGTTTGCACTTAAATGCCTCTAAATAGCGTGGATTCTTAATGGTCCAAAATTCAGAAAAATGGTGTTGTTTGATTAGCCTCTAAAGAATATATTATAGATTGCCTTTAGGAGAACCAACGATCTCCCTACTGCTGATTCGGCAAGAGTACAAATTAGAAGGTTTTTTTTTTTGACTTTTTTGCCCCTAAAATATAACAAAAATTACACATCTTTGTCTTCCTTCCACGATTACCCAAATGACCCGTGACCTATCTCTCCAAGCTCTCACCTAGAAAAAAAGGGCAGCCTAGTGCACAAAGCTCCTGCATATGTGGGGTTTGGAGAAGGGGCGGACCATGATGAGTCTATAGTATGCGCCTTACCTTGCATTTTTGCAAGAGGCTGTTTCCACGCCTTAACCTGTAACCTCCAGGTCACACAACGACAACTTTACCATTGCACCTAGGCTCCCCTTCTTATTATGTTTCACAATAAATATTTTTTTTTAAAGATTTACATTAGAAAATGTTTACAATTAATATTTTTATGTTTTATATTGGAAACACATTATTTTTGATATATAGAACAAATTTGATCTCATAAAATGCTCATTAATTTTAACAAACATGTTATTTCTTGATAGTTTAAAGGGTTAAGATTGGAAAAATACATATATTCCGAGGTTAATTACCAAACGACTAAAATAATTCAGCATTCATATTTAGGAACTAGTTCCAATTATATTCAAAACCTAGTTCACAGATTCATAATTGCATTCAACATTCAGTGCTAATTACTAAATTTTTTTCAAATGCTCCCTAAGTCCTAGTGTGGAGGAGTCATGATTATTGAACAATCAGGTGATGAGACAAATAATTGAGACCCCAGGAGTTTGCTGGATAGGTTGAGGTTTAGGTTAGTGAGTTTTTGAGGGTTGTGAAGACCCCTAGGGCCTATTAACAAAGAATAGGAGGATGGATAAATTTACAAAATTTGTGTCCTTTAATTGTTGTGAGGGTGAAGGGCCAGACGGGAAAGGTGGAATTTTGGTGGGTTGAGAGGAGTTGAAAAACATCATAAAGTCGAAGTTATTTGCAAGGCCTCTCTTATAGGCATCCAAGTTTGAAGAGGTTGATGGGTTGATGGTTAGAAGTATTTGGGATTCTAGTTTCAAGGACGGGGTTGGGCTAGCTTCGAGTGAATCCTTTGGGGTTGGTGGGGGTGGGGGTGGGCGTGTGTTTATTCTTGTTATTTGGGAAACTAGGTTTACTAGTAAGGTACTGGATATGTTAGGGTCATATTCTATGCAATTCTTCTTAGACATTAAAGGGAGACGTGAGCAATGTTCTTTTTCTGTTTATAGGCTTAACTGTCTAATGCTTGTTGGGGGGGGGGGGGGGGGGTTGTGGGAAGAACTATTGTAGAGCTAACCAATCTCGCTGTATATCAGAAAATTTGATACTCCCAAAGCACCTAGACAAAAAAGACCTACAACAGTGCCTAGACGAAACCTAATGTTGAAGGATATGAGCATTTCTCTCCAGTTAATCACTCGGGATACAGGAAAAATGGCACATCACCAAAGCTACCTCATATCCTTATGCCTTCTACTTCTTAAGTCCTTTGAAATCAATCAATCGAAAATCTTCTGAAGAACTAGGGCATGCCAGCTCTCTCCAAACATACCAAAGAACTTGTTCCAAAAAGACCAAGCCATCAAAGAATGAAGAAAAACATGAGCATGTGTCTCACTGCTATCATGACACATCACACAAACATTAGGACTCGGAGCTTTTTAAGGCATTCTAATCTGTGACTGATTGTGAGCGACTTGGTGTTTTTACTCTATTAAGAATGACGATCCACAAAAAATCCTTAGCAACTTGCTCTGTACAAACCACTAGAGAGAGGCCAAAAATGCATGGAACAAGTTTGATGAGAATAAAAATAACTACAAGAAAAACAACAAAAGCATCCAAACTTCAAACCCTAGTATCCCCACGATAGGAGCAATGAAAGAATCCAACAAAGAGAGAAGTTCAGAAAGCTCCTTTGCTTCCCTATGAGTAAGATATCTACAAAATGATACTCCTAAGAAACAAGGTTGCTGTCAGCAATAATAAAAGAAGAGTGCATCATGACATACAAAAACAGAGGAAGAGCAAAAGAAAAACTTTGACCCCAAACCAAAGATTATCCTAAAAAAGATACAGACATTTGTGTTACTATTGCTATGGCAAAAGAATGCATGCATCTATGTATAAAACCTTTAGTTGGCCTTTTTAAAACAAATCTTTAAAATCATTTCTATTGAGAGATGTAAACTAACTAAAAGCTTTCATTTTAGAGAAGATTGAAGCAAATTTGGGACATATAAGGTTTGCCCTTTTTTTTTTGTTAGAATCAATATTAGCTCTTCATGCCCCATAGTTATTCTTCTCTATGTAAATTATGCATTCCTTGGTGAAAGTTGTTTTTGATCAATGAAGGCTATGCTTTTGAGCTACATTAGTTGTTAATTTATTTTCTAAAATATTATGATCTCTCATACTTGAACTACGAAGTCTTCCTTTTTTTGCTATTTAAGTTACTTCACACAAGTTATAATTGTTGTGTTGAAAACATCATCCCTTTCATCCTTTTTTTTGCCCAATATAAAAGGTGGGATCTGAGAAAATAATTGTGGGCCATTAATTATGATCTATTGTCCAAATATGAATGAATGATTAATACTTATTTATGAAGGTAGGCGGTAGGGTCTTAAATTCCGATTTTGACTAGAATTTGAGGCTTCAAAAGTACAGAAATTCAATGTAGATGTCAATTTCGATTTTGGAGTTAAAAGAGGATGGAAACTAGAGGTAAAAGATGGAATTTTTTTATGGAATTTTAGAAACTATTAACTTGATAATAATGCAAGATTAGAACTAAAATATTACAAATAAGAGACATCAAGGAAAGGTATGCAGAGTAAAAGGTGTTATAACTAAAATATAATAATCATACTAAACATATTCAATTAATATATATGCAACAACAACAATAACAAGAAGCCTTTAGTCCTACTAGGTCAGGTTGGCTACATGGATCCTTTTCCGCCAATTCACTCGATCAAGGGCTTTTTTCTCCAATAGCCCTTCTTCACTACCTCATTCCAAGTTACTTTAGGCCTACCCTTACCCATTTTCATGCCAGAAACAATAACTAACTCACTCCTCCTCACAGACGCTTTACCAGGCCTGCATTTCAAATGCTCAAACCATCTAAGCCGTCCCTCCCTTATCTTGTATTTGGTCAGTGTTATGCCTAAATTATTGCATATATACTCATTTTTTACTTTATCGTTTAATGTTATTACCACTCATCCACCTTAAGATGGCCTTATAGCCATCTTATAAAACTTTCCTTTTAATTGTAAGAGTATTTTACGATCACACAACACACTTGACGCACTCCTCCATTTTACCTAATCTATTTTAATCCTGTGTACTACATCTTCTTCAATTTCCCCTTCCGCTTGTGTAATAGATCCAAGATATCTAAATCTATTAGTGCTATTAATCTCCTGATCATCAAGTTTAATTTTCTCTCCAGTACTACTCCTTACATTATTGGAATTACATTTCATATATTTTGTCTTATTCTTGCTTATCCCAAACCCTTTACACTCTAATGTGGCTCTCCAAAGTTCTAGGTTAGATTCTATTCCACTTCTACTACCATCAATCAACATGATATCAACTGCAGACAATATACACCTAGTGATCTCATTTTGAATATCCCTAGTAAGTTCACGAATCACTAAAGTAAAAAGATGAGGACTCAAAGTAGTGTTAGTCCCTTGGGAAACCCAAGAGGGGGGGGGGGGGTGAATTGGGTTTTTTCTAATTTTTATGACTCTTACTCTTTTTATTAAACTCTTGGTGAGTAATATTATAGTATGTATATTCTAGTGAATGCGTTGCGGAAGCTTAGATACGAATAAGTTTATGTTCACTCACAACTCACCCTATATGCTTCAATAACCCAAGATAATGTATGGAATATACACAAACACAATTGAGCAATTAATTTTATCAAATAATAAGTAATGTAAGACAGGAGTGAGAGAAATGCTCAAACTCTTTATAGTGGTTCAGTCTCCTTCATGAGCACCTACGTCCACTCTCTCGACTGAATACATGCTCTACTATCAAATTTCTTGCCTTTCAATTGGGGCAAGAGCACAATTACAAGAACTAACCTTCCACCGGGGTTAGAATACAAAACGAGCCTTTCATTGGGGCTCAAACAACACTTACAATGATGAGAAATTACAAATGATATGTGGCTTAGTATCTTTAAGTAGATTGATGCCGCAACTCAAGCTTGCAATTCAAACTCTCTCAAAGAAATGAGACTTAGAACTTGAAGAGAGCTAAAACTAATGTAAATAACTTTTATAAAAGTGCTCTCTTAAGCAAGAACAAAACAATCACTTGGACATATGGAGGAGGATGGGAGGCCACTTTTATAGCAATTTCTCTTGTTCTTCTTCCTTGGAATTGGACTCCTTTTATAGCCAAAATTGTCCACTAGACGTTGGAGAGGTTTTGGCTCCATGTGATTAAAGTTGGAGCTAAACAATCAATGATATGACAGAAAATCTGATTTTTAGGTGAGCTGATATATTTTATAAAATCACAAACGGTCATGTATATACCAAATAAAATTCTATAAAAATTCATATTGACTTGTCAATGAGTCTATTTTCCAAAGAGAAAAAGAATCATGCAAATTGGAGTAGCCGTTGAAGAGATAAAATTCAGACACTACAGATATTTTGAGCTGCTTTTATGACAGAGGTCAGAATCTGTTGGCTGATTTGTACAATTCATAACAAATTGAATGTTCATTCAAATTTAGTGTGCCATATTGTTTTGGAATCCCCATAACGTCTATTTGTGATATGAAAAAAGAAAGAAATATTTTCAAAGATTCTACAGTAAGATATGTCTAATTTATTGCAGCATAATTATTTCACTTTATGGCAGTGCAGAATGACCATATAGTTTTAATTATTAATCCTACGTTATAGCTCCAAAATGTCTACATAAAATTTTTCTGGAGAGAATGACGAGTCTAGTTTTATATGAAATAATATTATAATTTTTGGACTCACGTGGAATAAAATATAGAATTAGATTCACAAATAGTACAGAATTATAGTGACTTTTTTCTTAAGACATAGGGTGCAAAAAAGGGGGGGGGGGGGGAGCAGCTCGGTGCACAAAGCTCCTGCGTATGCAGGGTCTAGGGAAGGGGTGTACCACAATGGATCTATAGTACGCAGCCTTGCCTTGCATTTTTGCAAGAGGCTTTTTCCATGCCTTGAACCCGTGACCTACGAATATAGAATTAGATCCACAAATAATACAGAATTATAGTGTGATTTTTTTCTGAAGACATCGGGTTCACTTTTACAAAAGCACCCATTTTAGCTTTAGATATATAAGAGTCAAATTGAATGCTCTTGAAAAGATTTATGAGTCAATTTTTAAATATAAATGGCCTTCTCACATTTGAGGTTTTCAATGAAAATATATAGTCATTTTACTATATGATACTCAAGTTGGTACATTAGTTTTCTAGCTAAGTATTAACATACTTAGCCATAAATACCAAAAATGAACCTCGTATATAAACATAAAAGAAAATAACTATCACATGATAGTTCATGGAACCCAAATTCATATAACACATGCACTAATTCTTATATGTTTTGTCATTATCAAAATCAACATGAAACCTAGTGGGCTAACAAGTAGAACCTTGATATACACCTATTGTGATTGGAAAATCTCTAGAATTGTCCTCTTGTAGTCCTGATGTTAGTCGCTACTCTATCATACATATCCTTAGTGACCTCTGTATATCTATTGCATACCCCTTTCTTTTCTAAGACCCACCAAAGAATTTCCCTAGGTACTCTATCATAAACTTTCTCTTGGTCAATAAAAACCATATGAAACTCCCCTTTCTTTTTCCTAAACTTTTCCATTAAACTTATTAAAAGATAAATAACTTCTGTTGTTGATCTCCTAGGCATAAAACCAAATTGACTTTCTGAAATTCTTGTTTCTAGTTTTATTCTATGTTCAATTACCCTTTCTTATAATTTCATCATATAGCTCATAATCTTAATTCCACGATAATTATTATAGTTTTGATATCGCTTTTGTTTTTGTATAAAGGTACTAACATACTTTTCCTCTAATTTTTCAAATAAACATCTTATCTTTAGTCTTCTTATTTTTCACTTCCAAGTTCAATCTTTCATTTTGGTTTTCATTAAACAACTTATCAAAGTATCTTTGCTACCTCTCTTTTATGTCTTCTTCTCTGGTTAAGACATTATCATTCTTATCTTTTATATATTTTACATCACCTAAATCTTTGCATTTTTTTTCTCTAGCTCTAGTAAGTTTATAAATGTCTTTTTCTCGTTCTTTTGTGTCTAGTCTAGTATATAAAAGATCATAAGCTCTATGTTTAGCTTCACTAATAAATTTTTTTTTTTAATTTTTTTTTGTTTTTGTTTTTTGCATTTTTTCTCCCCTTTTTATATTTTTCAATATTTTCTGTATTTCTACATTTTTTCCATATTTTATACCAAATTCTTTCTGTCTTAACAATTTTTTGGACTTCTGAATCCCACCACGAACTTTCTTTACTACTTGAGTATCTTCCTTTGGACTCACCTAAAACCTCTTTTGCTATCCTTACCATTTTATTCCAAACAATATTTGCATCTATCTTATCCCCTATGGTCCAATTACACTCTTTGATCATTTTATCTTTGAATTTTACTATGTTGTCTCCCTTCAAGCTCCACCATTTAATCCCTTTGTGTTGAATTATGTTACACTTTTTCTTCCATTTTTTAGTAAGTATATCTAATACTAGGACTCTATGTTGTGTAGCCAAACTTTCACCTAGGATAACTTTACAATCCTTACAAAATAGACAATCCCTACTCCTAGTTAAGAACAAATATATTTGGTTTTTATTACGCCCACTCTTGAAAGTTATTAGGAGTTCTTCTCTTTTTATAAAGCAAGTATTCAGTATAACCAAATCATAAGACATAGCTATCTAACATTGTATCAATGGCCTCATTTTTATCTCCATATCCATGGACTCCATGTATCCTATCATAGCCTATATTATCCTTTCCAATGTGTCCATTCAAATTAGCTCCTATGAATGTTTTTTTAGACGTTGGTATCCCTTGTAAAATACTATTCATATCTACCCAATATTGTGTTTTAAGATTTTATTCTAAACTTATTTGGGGAGCATACGCACTAATGACGTTCACTATTTCTAGGCCTAGAGCTATCTTGATTTTAATGATTCTATCCCCTATTCTCTTAACATATACTACATTATCTTTTAGGTCTTTGTATATAATAATTCCCACTCGTTTTTATGTCTCTTTTTTCTAGTGTACCAAAGTAAATCTTGATTTTTCAATTTCCCTAGCTTTCTCTCCTACCCACTTCGTCTCTTGAAGGCAGAGTAAGTGAATTTTCCTTCTAAACATTATTTCCACTATTTTCATACTTTTGCCCGTAAGAGCCGCTGTATTCCAAGTTGCTAATCTAATCTTAGTTTCTTGTGCTAACTTATTAGACCTCTCGATTCTATATTCACCCGATCCATTCCCTTGACCAAGGTGAATTTGGTAAGTATTCATAGTAATAAGATCTGACAAAGTTTTACGCTGGTTGTTAACTACCTAACTCAACCCTGCTCCTTTATTTGGACTTGGGACCAACTATGTGTACAAAGATAATTTGTGTTACATCAGCGGAGTACATGTTTGCTTTTTTTTTTAATGCAAACTTATTTCACATAGACAATTTTCTAGATCATACCCTACAACTAGTAGAAACCACACAAACAACTCAATGCATTTAAAAAAAAAAATCTAAAGCATACAATTTTGGGTGTGAATCCAAGATTGAAATAGAAAAAAAAAAAAGTGCAATAGTACTACTTTTTGAAAAAAAATTGTATACTCCAAGATTTAAAAATGGAAAACACAAAAATGCATATATTAGGCCTACAAATCATAAAAACAAAATATCCACTGCTAACCAACTATTGAAAAAATAGTAATAGCAGTAATAAGAAAAGAAATAATAGGGGAGGAGAAGATCTCATCGGTGGCTGAAAATAAAAGGTAATGACAACCGATTGAAAATACTGCAACAAGTACCCTTTGGCATCGGAAATTTGATGCTCCTAGCGAAAAATCAATCAAAGAACATTGAAGCAAAATTGCAAGAATTCTTCAATCTAAATTCAAGATTCACATTCAAGATTGGCAATGGAGTTGAGTAGTATATGGTGCTGACATAACCACTTATTGAACTCACGCCCCTCACACATAACCTTGATCAAAGCCGGATGTTCTTTTTTAACACGATCTTGAGATAAAATGTGCAATCTTGAGTATTTTTGATTGAAATTATATTGACTCAAATTCTTTGGAAGAACTGTAATTTGGCTTTTCAAGATAGACGAAAAAACGTAAGTGCAAAAAAATCAAAGAAAATTTGAGGAGTTGATTTCTTCTCTTCCAAGAAAATAGAATTTAGGAAGTGGGAGTGTGTATGTAACTCAAGATTTTAGATTAGACAAATCGGATGACGAATAAAAGCGAAAAAGAAGAGAGAAGCTCTGCAAGATGACAAAGAAACTTATAAAAGAAACTACCTTGAAGAACACCAAGAAAACGGAGGGTGGCAAGTGGAGTCCAAGATGTCAAATTTCTTTACTACTACAACAAGCGACAGGCGAACGCAAACAAAAACTCATACAATAACTTGACGAAATGAAATATCAAGAGAAATCAAGAAATTTGAATCGGAGGAAGATGGCGGGACACTCGGCGGAGGAACCAAAAACTCGTGGAAGGGGGCAATGACATGGAAGAACTTTTGAGCTTTCTTGAGAGAGAGAGAGAGGGAGAGAGGGAGGGAGTTGTCAGCTTTTTTATTAAATGAGGTTTGAAAATTGGGCTGGGAAACGACATATCAAGAGAAATCAAGAAATTTGAATCGGAGGAAGATGGCGGAACACTTGGCGGAGGAACCAAGAACTCGTGGAAGGGGGCGATTACATGGAAAAACTTTTGAGCTTTCTTGGAGTTGTCAGTTTACTAAATGAGGTTTAAAAATTGGGCTGGGAAACGAAATATCAAGAGAAATCAAGAAATTTGAATTAGAGGAAGATGGCGGGACACTCGGCGGGGGAACCAAGAACTCGTGGAAGGGGGTGATGACATGGAAGAACTTTTGAGTTTTAGAGAGAGAGAGAGAGAGAGAGCTTTTTTATTAATGAATGAGCTTGAATGTCCTAGTTGGGCTCCCAAGCTGCTTGTGAGTAGCTTGATTAGTTTGCAACTCTACTTGGAGACAAAGTGTGGGCCAACTTTGCTTCAGCTTTCAATCCTCGTGGGTGTAGAAAGTTTTTTACAATTTTTAATTCCAAGTTTTTTTTTTCATAAATCAGTTAAATACTAGTTAATACACCAATACACATAATTCAAACATAAATGGTCAAATAAAATTTTGAAGCCAATATCTAAGTTTAATTTTTCATATAATTTCAAAAGTTTGAAAGCTATTTGTATCCTTCTTGTAATAATCTTTAGCTGCAATGAAAAAAAAGAAGATAAATTGAGCAAGAAATTTCAATTTGGGTTTTGAATCTTATTTTTGAAATTCAAGGAAATTTCATTCTATAGTTTAAATTTCGAGATGTCAATAAATTTTGAGTGTTTCATGGAAAATTTGATATATATTTTGTGAAATGGGAATTGATTGCTGTTTCGATTTCAATGGTGTGGTGGAAAGGGAAATTTTGTCTATACCATGGAAATTTAAGACCTTGGTCAGTGGTAAGAGACAATTGCACTTGAACTTTCATAATCACTTTTGATTTACTTAATTATATGCATTCACATCTTAATCATTTTTTGGGTTGATGTTTTTTACTTTATTTTTGACTTCAGGGATTTACGAGCAAGTATCGTCATCCTAGGTGGAATGCTTGGCACATACCTAAATGTCTTGGTTTGTTCTTCAATATACTACAACAACTATGTCTATTATAGTAGCTTTTTGATAATTTTGTGATATTTTGTCCATGCTGTCTATATTTATCAGAAATACAGCATGTGTGCTTTGATAAAGGTTCTTTATGCATTTACTTGTTTTTGTACCCCTACAGCATACATAGTGCTTTCTTCCTCCACTTACTCAGCCTAATTTTCTTCAAGTGCAGGCTCTTGGGCTTTTGTTTCTTCTGTTCTCCAGTTGGTTAGCCTATATCATATTTGAAGATACTCTGCAGGGAAAGACTGTATTTACTTCGTATGGTACCACATTATATGAAATGTTTGTTTTATTCACTACATCCAACAACCCAGACGTTTGGATTCCAGCATACAAGTAAGTGTAACTTTGAGTAGTACTATGCCGAAGGAAAATTTCCCTCCTTTTGATAGACTGTTTCATGGTAACAGCAGCATTCTCATCATTGCTGTTTAAGTGCCCCTATTTTTTTTGATCTTCACCTCTATTTTATGGAGATAATTTAAAAGCAAGTTTCTCTTCTAGTTTATTTATTTTTCAGGTTCTCCTATAAGGTTCACTTTCATTACATTTGGTTTGTGCACATTAATTAAATTGTTTTCCCCATCTCAAAATTCACAGCATTTCACTAATTTGTGGTCTTAAGAAATTTTTTTTTTTTTTTTTTGATTGAAGAAAAAGAATATTATTTAAAGAGAAGGAATGTACAAGACAAGAGTAAGAAATCCTCCTAAAAAGAAACATCGAACCCCACAACAAAATTCTTGCGGTGGTTTTCTCTCGCGCAAAAAGACCTTTTCATCTCTCATTTCAATATCACGCTTTGTCTTGGTGCTGGTAGATCTTGATGGCGGGGCTTTGTTCAGTTGTGGGGAAGGTGGCAGCTCTGTTTGTTCTTGCGAAGAATTGGCAATGGGATCAATGTGTAAGACTTTTATTGGCTGCTGCAACATGGTTCTTGCAGGGATTTTCATCTCTTGATGGAAGGTCAAGCAAGGGTTTTCGTAGATCATGGGTGAGTTTTGCATGGTGATTCATGCGACAAGGGCAGCAAAGTTCTTGGAATCAGGGCATGGTGGGAGAGGCAAGAGGTACTCTATCTTTGTTCCTGAAGAGTCCAAAGGCGATGGGTGGCTTCAATTTGGGGAAGAATTTTGTGCTCTGGTGATCTCTCTTCATCCTGGCGCAATTGGTGTAGGGAGTAATATGATCTCTGAGAATTGTTCATGGAGTTGGGTAGTTTCAGGAAATAGCGATGATCCTGGTGGTTCTCATGCAACTTCTAAGGGTATGCTAGAGGTGGTGTGTGTTCGTTGTTTGGGGGGGGGGGGGGGGGAGAGATGCAAGAGGAAGTCCTGTGGCTTGCTTCATTCGATCAGTCAAAGTTGCTAAGGGCAAGGATCCCAACTGGGGGTTGAGTCCAGAGGCAGCTAGGGTTTCCTGCTTGGATGAAGGATTGATGAAGATTGGATGGGTTGGGCCTGGGTCTTTGATGATACTTTAGCCATGGTCCGGCTTTTTGACAGCAATGAAGGCCTTTTAAAACACCTGATGGGCCTTTTGGTTAAGGAGGCCCAAAATCAGAATTAAGACTCTACTTTGGGCTTGATTAATGAGCCCCCATTTGGGATGTCTTAAAAAAAAGTACTTATTTGTGAAGAGTACTTAAATTAAGTACTTTTGTCAATAATTAGTGTTTGGTTTTCAGTTAAATAAATACTTATTTCAAAAAGTACTTCTCCAAGCTTCTATTTTTTTTAAGGAAAAAAAGCAGCCCAGTGGACAAAGCTTTAGCTTATGCGGGATCTAGGGAAGGGGCAGACCACAATGGCTCTAGAGTATGCAGCCTTACCTTGCATTTTTTTTTTTATAAGGAAAATATATATTTTTTAATTATTTTTCTGAAAAAAATACTCATCTGAAAAAGTTCTTATGATAAGTAATCCCAAGCTACTTTCAGATAAGTACTTTTTCAGATAAGTGACTTTTCCAGAAGAAGTACTTTCTGTACGTGGTTCCAAATGATCCAGAAAACATTCCCATTAAGCCTCAGCTGGGCCAGCTGAATGGACAGCCCCAAAACGCTATTTTTACTGTCTTTAATAACCCAGGTGAAAGTCAGGTCCCCAATCTGAATGTAGTGAATAGTCTTTCTTGTAAATCCTGTGAATATGCTGGACTTCTTCCTTCGGAGCTGAAGGCTTTATATGAGAGGAGTTGTATGGAAGTTTTGTTGGAATGGATTGTCCGAGTGTCCCCAATTGAGCATTGCCACTGGCACTGAGCTAATGAGACACCATGAGAGGAAAATGAAGATTTTTTATGAGAGGAGTTGTTGGGATCGCTATCACCATCAAAGCAATGATGATCCATCTGCATATTTTTAAGATGAAACGGTTAGGACCCCACAAACCTTTCAAGATTCCAACAAGGTTGGGAAATGGTTAGAAACTGGTGTAGACGAGACTTTTTGAGCTCATTTTACGTATTCACCCATTTATCTATGATTTAGAATCAAGTCATTCACTGATTCACCCGTTTATCTATTATTTAGAATCTTCCTACAGGGATTTATGTGGCAATGGCTTGCTTTTATTTTCTGCATGCAAATTTGGAACCCTGATATTTCCTGCACTGGCACTCAATAACCTTACTTCCATTTTGTTATTGTTTTGTATGTTTTAGGGCTTCACGCTGGTATTGCCTGTTTTTTGTTCTGTACGTGTTATTGGGTGTTTATTTTGTCACCAATCTGGTCCTTGCTGCTGTGTATGACGGCTTTAAAAGTCAGGTACAGACCATTATTTCTGTACTTTTGTGTTCTTTACTTATTCTAGGGTTGCTCATTCTTCCATTGATAAAATGCATTTGTACTTGGGCTTGTATTCTTATTAAAGAGCCTGAATTTGGATGTTTATTTTATTCTATTTTATATTTTTGATAGCTTGTTAAACAAGTTGCTGAGATGGATAGTATGAGGAAACGTATGTTGGGGAAAGCCTTCAATCTCGTAGATGAACATGTAAGTATCAGCGTCAATTTATTTGTATATTCTTCTTTTCTTATATTTTTTGCAAGATTTGCCATCAATTTTATCCACCTTGTGGAACTTGCACAAATTTATTTTCCTATCCTTGACTCCAATCTTCATCTTGGTGCTTAGCTATTGTTCATCTAGGTGTCATCTCTGTTCTAACTCAATATCTTAGTACTAAAAGGAGCTTTGCTTTTAGAGGAGAACTTCTTTGTGGATGCAAACAAAATA
This sequence comes from Malania oleifera, assembly GCF_029873635.1. Classification (NCBI taxonomy): domain Eukaryota; kingdom Viridiplantae; phylum Streptophyta; class Magnoliopsida; order Santalales; family Ximeniaceae; genus Malania; species Malania oleifera. The sequence goes on along the minus strand of NC_080418.1, from coordinate 69,421,741 downwards.
GTTCATCTATTACATATGTAAAGGGGATTCTCCTAGTCAGTCCACCTTTTATTTTTCTGAATTATCCTTATAAAAGTTTTAATCAAATGGAAAAACTAAAGGAAGTAAAGTAAAATGCCATGTATCCTATAGCTAATCTATAACTACTTATAGTTAATACATAAATGTCCTTAATAACTCATATTTAATTCGTAATGACCTATATGATTCATTCTTTGGGGTCTATTTTTAATATCTTAGATATTGCCCCTGATCTTTACATGGAGAACACTTGTTGTTCTATGATCAAGTGGTTGGATTGGTGCCCCTTGATGATAAGTCATTTTGATTGCAGAGACCTTTGAGGAGGAGGAGCTTATGCAGGCAGTGATTAGCATGAGTAGGGAGAAAGCTGATGGGTTTGATTTACCTTTTATTTCTTATCCTAAAAATTGATAGGATTAGGGAGATGATTGGGGGTATCGTTTCTAGTTCCCACTTGGATTTTGCTAGGGTATATATATTTTGGACGCTATCCTTGTGGCTACTTAGGTTTTGGAGGATATGAGTAAGAAGCAGAGTAATCTTTAGTCTGGACTTTAAGAAGGCATATGATGGGGTAGTTGTCATTTTCTTGGGCAGGGCCTTCTTAGATGAGGAAGGATTTTGGTTTGATAACAAGGCTATACTAGGGCTTGTCTTTCATCTGCTGCTTTTCTGTGATTGTTGATAGTGAATCTAGGACTTGGTTTTCAACCTCCAGGTGTGTGAGGCAAAGGGGCCATTATCTCTCTTTCTCTTTATTTTTGATTGCTGCTGTGTTAGTAGAATGATTGAGAGGGCCATAGATGGGGTTCTATTCAGGGTATTGCTATATGTAGGGATGAAGTGATCATGCCTCATTTGCATTTTGCTAATGATACTATTCTAATCTTGTGCAAAGTAATTTTTTTTGTAATATTCTTACCATTTTATAGATTTTTGAATTAGCTTCAATGTTTAAGATTAATTTCGGTAAATGTGGTTTAGGTCTAGTTGCAACCTGTAATGCCCCTATTTTTGACTCGTGATCGGCCATGATTCCATCTAAAATCCGATGGAGGCACTAGACCTAGGCAAGAATTGTTGTACAAAACCGTCATTTGAAAATAAGTTAGAAACCAATTAAGAGTAAATATTTGTTGAAAACACAAGATGCACACATATAGTTCTTAAAGCAACTAAAACCATTTTACTTTCAATGACAATCTATTTACATTGGGCTGTACTTTACATGCCATATTTTTCATACTTCTTAGTCTGCATACATAACCGCCAACCAAAATACATGCTTAGTATCTCTATCATCTTCCTGACAACCTATAAATTTATAATACATGTCAAAAAATGGCAGTTTCTTGGAAACTTAACAAGTAGGGCTCTCCTTCAGTTTGAACATGAAATTATAAAAAAGCACGGTGAGCAACTACGAGTTCAGTAGACATTCTTAATTTCTCTTATTCAATCAAGGATTTCAATACTTTAACATTTGATTTCTAATATGCATGCTTAATTATAAGGTGCATGAACACACTCTTTATTTTAAGAAATTTGTTCATCTAAAATTACCCTCACAAAACATCCAAATAGCTTGAATTTACTCATTTTTTTTCAACAGAGCAGCCCTGTCCCAGCTAAGTGCACATATAATCTCAAACAAGTGCCAAATTCCAGGTAGGCCAACCACCGCTTAATGCGGAAATACCAACAAGTGCCAAATTCCAACTTGGCCAACCACCGCACCCTCTGAAGGTTTGGGGCCTTTCACCCAAGGGAGGCACAATCCCTACCTGCTCAAATTCCACAAAATCACAGCCACAAATCATACACAAAATGCCAACTGTTTTACATAATAGCAGTTCAATAGATACACAAACACACCCTGTGTCATAATCATCCGTATGAGATGAAAATCTATCACATGAAAATTTCCCAAATAAACAAAATATGCAGCTATGGTAACCATAGGGAACGTATATGCAGGTATATCGAGTAATTAGAAATAGTGATTCAATTCCATGAGATACTACCTCTATTGCCTTTGAATACTGGAAATTCCGAGGTGAATAAATGAAATGGAAGAACACCTATCTTGATTACAGCTTCTTCAAACTCAGATTAAGTTTCCCTCTTGAGTATCCTGAATTTTTTTCTGATTTTATCTGTATTTCCATGATTTCCTGCAGGGTTTTCTATCTTTTCCTGTCTCTCTCTCTCTCTCTCTCTCTCTCTCTCTTTCTCTCTCTCTAGAACTAGGGTTTACAGTGAGAGTTTGTGATATTTTATGTGTTGTGGCTGCTCCGCAGGGCAGGAATGGTCAAGGTAGCAGCTACTTGCGCTAGCTTCCTGCCAAGTGTCTCCTTCTAGGCTAGAAACATGGCAGGACTGCAGCAGCTGATGGCGACAAGTATTCTGCAGTGCTGCCATCTGTGCGCAAGGTGTCGTCTGCTGGTTTGCAAAGCTGCCAGTTGGCTACTGCTGGTTTGTAGTGCTGCCAGGTGCCACACCTTGTTTCAGCATGTCCCATTTTTTTTTTTTTTCCCACTTTCTTTGCCTCCAACTCTTATGTTGTTTATGTTTCAGCATATCTCTCATAATTTCCTTCATTTAAGCCCCTCGTACCACTAATAAGTCAAATGGAATTTCCAATATCAATTAACACAACTTAATGAATAACAGGGCTAGTATGAATTTGTTAGCAAAATCTTGCCTATTTTTCAAAATAATTTAAATTTACCGTGGCGTAAAGAGTATGGTTCTTACAATTATTCCCCTACAAGAAATTTCACTATTGAAATTTCATCTGACCTTCGGCTGCAAACAAATGAGGATATCTTTCAGTCATTGTTGATTTCTGATTCCTTGGCTGCTTCTTTGTTGCCATGGTGTTGCCATAATACCTTGACCAAAGGAATAACCTTTTCCTTAAGACTCTTTCCTTATTTTCAAGAATTTGGATAGGATTTTCTTCATAATTGACATCCTCCCCCTATGGAATCTTTGGACCATTCAAGAACAAGACTCAGATTTAGTTCATACTTTCAAAGCATTGAGACATGGAAAACATCATGAATATGAGCTAATTTATACGGCAACATCAATTTATAGGCTACTTCTCCAACTTGTTTGACAATTTGAAATGGCCCAACATAATGAGGTTGTAGTTCATCCTTCTTCCCAAATCTAAAATCCCTTTTTCGAGGTTACACCCTTAGGAATACAAAATCTCCAACTTCAAATTCCATGGCCTCCTTTTATCAGTTTAACTCTTTTGTCACTTTTGTGCTGCGAGGAGATGATTTCCTTCTTACTTAATCTTCTTAGCAGTTTCTTGGATTAAAATTGGACCAAGCATTTGATTTTTTTCTATCTCTGCCCAAATGACTGGTGATCTACAAGGTCTCCTATATTGAGCTTCATAAGGTGCCATATTTTACTTGATTGGAAACTATTGTTGTAGGCAAATTGTACTAAAGATAGATGCTTATTCCATCTCCCTTTGAAGTCTAGAATGCAAGCCCTTTACATATCATCAAAGTTTTGAATTACCCTTTCGGATTGGCCATCTGTTTCAGGATGATTGGCAGTGCTGAATTTTAATTGTGTGCCTATATTTTTTGGGAAATTTTGCCAAAATTGAGCGGTAAATCTTGGATCTCTATCTGAGATGATAGATAAGGGAATCCCATGTAGCCATACCATTTCTTTTATGTACAAACGACATTGCCTTCCAAGTGAATCTGAAATTGTATGGGTAAACGGGAGCTAATTTTGTCAATCTATCCACAATAACCCACACAGTATCATGACCTAGTGTAGTCCTTGGTGACCCTGAAACAAAATTCATTGTTACCTCATCCTGTTTCCATTGTGCTACTGATTATGGCTGTAATAAACCTGTAAGCTTTTGAAACTTAGCTTTCACTTGTTGACAAGTTAGATATTTTGTCACCAATTCTCTCTCTTCCTTCTTCATACCTATCCACTAGAATTGCCTTTTCAAATTTCTATACATCTTAGTGCTGCTGTGATGGATAATGTATTTAGAACAATGTGCTTCCCACAAGACCACTTCTTTCAACTTATGTGGAATGCAAAGCCTACTTAAACAACGAAGTCCTCCATCATAATATTTTTTCAACCCTTTAGAGTGTGTACCCTCTTCTATACTTTTCAATATTTTTTGAAACTAAGGGTCCTGCTTTTGTCCTTTGATAATTCACACCAATAAAGTTGGTTGTGGCCTTATGTTAGTGGAGTTCAAAGTCATAATCTTCCAAATACTCCACCCACCGCATTTGCCTCAAGTTCAATTCCTTTTGAGTAAAGAGGTATTTAAGGCTTTTATGGTTTGAAGATACTTAAAAGTTGTTTCCATACAAGTATAAATGCCATAATTTTAATGCAAACACAGCTAATTCTAAGTCATGGGTTGGATAATTGTGTTCATGTGGCTTTGATTGTCGTGATCCATACACAACTACCTTTTTCTTTTGCATCAACACACATCCCAATGCATTAAAGGAAGCATCTGTATATACTAAATTGGAATCCTCATTATTTGGAAGAGTTACTATTGGAGCTGTTGTCAATTGGTGTTTTAATTCTTGAAATGTTCTTTCACATTCTTCTCTTCCCACAAATTTCTTTTCTTTCTTTGTCAACTTAGTCAATGGCATAGCTATTCTAGAAAAATTCTGCACAAGCCTGTTATAATACCCTGCTAAACCCAGGAAACTACAAATTTTGGCCACATTTGTAGGGGTTTCCCAACTCAATACAACCTCAACTTTAGAAGGATCAATTGATAATCCATATTTGGTTGTGACATGACCCAAAAATTTCACAGTAATTGTTCATAACTCACATTTCTCCCGTTTAGCGTATGACTGATGCTCCCGTAATGTTTATAAAGCTACTCACAAATGTCATTCATGCTCTTCTTATGTCTTTGAATATATCAAAATATCATCCATAGAAACTATAATAAATTGATTCAAGTGTGGTTGAAAAAATCGATTCATCATATCCATGAACATGGTAGGTGCACTAGTAACGCCAACAATGGTAACACAAGAAACTCATAATGACCATAAATTGATTCTCTTTGGCATAGGGTATCAAAAGTAGTTTTGATCGGTAGGATAATGGGCAAGATGTCAATATCATAGCTAGGTTTTCAAATTACGCCCATGGAAATTCATTTCAGAGTGTTTCTTCTTTTTATTTCCTTTTGTTTTTTTTTTTCACTTGTAACAAATACAAAATGGGAGATGGATGTGGGGTTTGTTTTCGGAACAAACTTTAGCTTCAGAAAATATGCTTTTTCAGCCTCTTTTCCTTCTATCTTTTATGTTTCTTTATGTCTTCATTTCTCAATATGGTTAGTTTTGTTGTTTCTTGATATTTTCAGGTTCATCGTTACTTAATAATAATGTGGTGGGGGAAAATTTCTTCACTCCTAGGTTTGTCAGATTCTTTTTGATATTCTCATTGTGAGAAAGTTTGGATATTTTATGAGCCTTGAGCCATGTCTCTCTTGCTCATTTATCCCAAAAAAAAAAAAAGTCTCTCTCACTCTTGCTCTATTGCTCTCATTTTGTTATTTTCTCTTTCATTCTTGTGGATCTGATCAAAGTTAGGCATGGAGAAGAATCTCCTCAAGGCCGTGTTGCTCAAAAGTGTCTAATTGTTCATTCAACGACTCAATATAGAAGATGAAGTTATGATGCAAACTAAAATATTTTTAGTTGAATGATAGTAATTTTGTGTTTTGAAAATCATAAAAATAACTCATTAAGTCAAAAAGTGTGTTGTAGGGTTAAAAGTAAACTCAAGATCAGGAAAAGCCATATAGTAGGTATTAATTTGGGAGATTCTAGATCTTTTGAGTTGGCTTCTTTAGTGGGGTATGCTACCCTAGATACACCTATGACGTACTTGGGGGTTCATTTAGGTGGTAATCCTAAGTCTCAAAGATTTTGGGCTCTTGTGGTAAAAAAAGGAGTCAAGATCTGGATGGGTGGAAGGGTGTTTTTTTTTTTTTTTTTTTTTTTATATATATATTATTATTTAGGTTATTGGGTCATTCGTATACCATCTTGTTTTTCTAGTACAAGAACAACAACGAGCCTTAATTCCCACTAGATGGGGTCGGCTACATGAATGTTTTTCTACCAATTCATTCGATCAAGAGCATTTTCCTCTATTGGATTAAGGGCTGTTAAATCCTTCCTCACTACCTCATTACAAGTTTTTTTGGCCTACCCCTACCCCTTTTCATGCCAGAAGCAATAATTGACTCACTCCTTCTCACAAGTGCTCTACTAGGTCTGCGTTTCAAATGCCCAAACCATCTAAGCCACCACTCCCTTATCTTGTTTCCTTCTTGTCTTTTTGGTATACCTTATTATTCTTTAATCCATTTTTGGTGCCTAAAAACATTGCCGTGATGAATAAATGGTTATGGAGGTTTCCTTCATAGTAAAACTTACTTTGGTATGAAGCAGTTGAAAGTAAATTTTGCTTACAATAAAATGAGTGGGATACCAATGTGGATTTTAGATATTCTTTTGAGAGTCCTTGAAGATGTATATGATAACTTTATCCATGTTTTGCTTCTAATACCAAATTTGGGGTGTGTAATAAGATGCCCATTCATTTATGTGAAGACCTTGGGTGGGTGGTTGGGCTCTTTTCACGTTGTTTCCTCATCTTATCATCTTTCTTTGTGACATAATGGGGTTGTTTCATGGTTTTTGCTTTCTAATGGGGAGAATATTTTTGTGGGATTTTCATTTCTGTAGATATTTGAATGATGGAGAGGTGAAGGAGCTTGCACCTTTTTTGTGTTGGGGAGCATCTGTTTTTTTCTATCATAGAATTTGGAAGGCCAAAGTTGGCTCTAAAATTAAGGCTTTCTTTTGGTTGGTTCTTAATAGTGTTGACATTAGCAAACTGTTGCAGAGTAGGAGGCCTTTTTAGGCATTATCTCCTGATGTGTGTGTTCTTTCCTTTGATAGTTCTGAACCTGCTTTTCTTGTTGATGCATTGTTCTTTCTCTTGGAGGATATGGAACAAGCTTTTTGGTTTTATTGAGGAACTGGGTTTGTCTGGAGTTGGGGAAACATTTGCTGGCTTTTTCTTTTTTGGGATTTGGAAGGAGCAAGAGAGGTCTGCTCTATGTGTATGTGGTTTGTGTGCTCTGTTGTGTGGGATTTGGATGATGGGGAACAATCACATTTTTAAGGCGAAGAAGACTTCTTGGGTTTTGGTTTGTTATAAGATTCAATAATTGGCTTCTTTATGGGCTGTTGCTGCTTGTTTCACAGGAATGTGTTTTGTAGAAGTTCAGCATGATTGGAGAATTCCTAATTTTATGGTTATTCTTTCTCTATTAATGTACTTTCTTTTATTGATTTAGAAAAATCTTCTACCTTAATGATTTTTCTTTTGGTTAAAAAACATAGAAAAAATGTTTTACATTATAAAAATAAAAAATAAGGAAGTAAAGAAATAATTATTTTATCAACAATTAAATAAAAAACATATTACACATGATTTCTTTTCTGATTCGTGTTAATAAATGTGTTGAAAAACCTCTTGATTTGGTTCATTTTGATGTGTCGACCCTTTGGAGGAGTGTACGAGGCTTATGGACTATCCTTGCTGAATGTGGTGGTGCAGCTCTTCACTCTAGTGCATCTCTTGTACAGTGGCACTCTTGCCTTATGCCTTGTGTTGCTAACATTTTGATTTGGTTCATTTGTTGTGTGAGGCCTGTAAGATAAGAAATACATTTGGTTAGTTGTGCTTTGTTTTATTTGTTGATCACTATTTAATTTGCACGCTATCATTCTCAAATGTGCTCGATTTTCCTTTTATTATCAAATATTCCATAAAGATATCTATGCAGTTTGAGCATGCTCAAAAAGCTTTTGGTGATTTTTGTTTGGTTACAAAACTTTGTTCTCATATGTTGTAAGCAATGTACTTTTTGTGCATCAACAGAATGTCATGTTTCTTAATAAAGAGCAATGTATTTGCTTGTTTGAAGAACTGAACAAATACAGGTATTCCTCAAATATCTACCTTTTTAATTTTCCATGAATTTTTTTTTTTTTTTTCTTTTTAAGTTTTTTATTAGGCCCTATTGAAAAATGGATGAGGGTATGGACTACATCATGCAAAGAAGGTTGGTCATTTGACTGTGAGTGGGTCTAGGCCAAAGCTATATGTAAATATTCTGCGAAATTTGTTATTATCTTTGGACAAACTATCTCCTTGTCCACTTATATATCCTTTTAGATTTACTCTTAGAATGCTAGTTGTTTTTAGTTCCTTTTTCTCTTTATATTTACAAATGTTCTAATCTATTGATTTGAGCCATGAAATTGATTGGAAATTATTTGTATATTCTCATAACCCAAACTTTTAGTAAAAAGGTTACAGAAATTGATGACCACACTCTTCAACAAAACTGTAGAATGAAGCAGAAAAAAGTTAAACATCACAAAAGTTTACTAGTAGCCTGCTAAACTCAATCACCCAACAGATAAATACCCCACTAAGAAACAAATGCATCAATGAGAGTAAAAAGTGGCCTTGTTAGTTTGCATTGTTATAGTGAATAGAATGTTATAATTATTCGATCTGCACTTTGTATTAAACAATTATATTCTTAGTGAAAACTATAGTTGTTAAAACTGACCCCTCTCTCTCTCTCTCTCTCTCAATATATATATATATATATATTTATATTGTTTTTGATTTTCATCATCTTGCCTCTTAACCTTGTAAGTCGTGTTGTTTTTCTAAATATTAATAACAATTTAATACTTATGTAAAGAAGTTGCTACCATGGTTCTACTTTTATTTGCATGGACTTGTATTCTATTTGTCTAATTGAAGTTCTTCATTCTAAGATGAATTTATGGATTGTGTTTTTGCCTTGTGACACAGTCTTGTGAGTTTTAAGTATGGCTCTTCTTTGTGTTTTATTTAGGACTTTGCCAAAAATACCCAGAGAAGAATTTGAGCTTATATTTGACGAGCTGGATGATAGTCATGACTTCAAGGTATTCTTATTTTTAACCCCGTAAATCTTTGTGGTAAAATTGATTCTTGTGATTATTAAAGTTCTTTTCTATGAATGAGAAGTTCCATCATTTCTCTGTCATTTTTATATTGCACTTTTCCTCGTCATTCTATGCTGAACATATCTTTTAACTGTGCTACTTTTTTCTCCAACACATGTTTTTATGTTCTATATGTAGCTCAATGTTCTGGTGCACATGTATATTTAATTAATTCTAGGAAACTGACAAGCTTATGATGGATATTGTCGCTATGTTTGCGATAGCTGAGGTGTTCAATGCGAAATGGGTAGGAAATGTAAAATGGAGTCGTCACCCTACTTCATTTAAGGAAAAATAGAAACAAAACCTTTTTATTTTTATTTTTAATATTGTTAAACTGTCTGAACTAGAAAAACAGGTTTTGGAGTCGTTTGTGCACAATGAAACAATTAATAATTAGCACCCCTATTGTCAGTTGTTTTAGATGAACAGTTACTACTAAATTATATGTTTGTTTACCTGATTGTAGATGCTTGGTTCAATTTCGTTGCAACATTTTCAATAAAATAGAATGATAACTGAATAAAAAGTAAAGAATATGTCCTTGGTTTTAGATGGTACGTCTAGAAAAAAAAATGAGCCCAAGCCAAACCCTTGCAGGTGATCGAGGCCATTACTATTAGATATTACCTAACTCACCTCCAAGAGGGAGGTCCTCATTTCCCCCAACTATCCAGTATATGAAAAAAATGAGTACCCTCTCAACCTTAAGTTAGTAAGAGTGAGCCCTATCTAGGGGTAAGGTACCTTCTATCCTGGGTGGAGTTGAAACTTGAAAGTATTGCTTTATGCAGTTTATGATTGGATATAATTAAAGAAAGAAAATGTTGTGAATATGAATACATTCTTGCCACCTTTGGTCCCACTGGTTGAAAATCAATGTCCCCTCAACTATCCAACATATGGGGAAATAAGCTGCTTTGAGCATTCCTAGGGAAGGTGGATTGGGACCCTATCCAAGGGAGTCATCTAACGATCCCATCGTTATCTGAATGGGGAGAATGAACCTTGAAGAAACATCAAAAAGAAAATTCATGTAATGAAGCACATAAACTTAACATATTGTCTTTAATTTATTACTATTTTTCCTTAGATATAGGGACTTTCCTCCCCTTGACTATGTGTACAGGAATAAGGGTTGTCTCATCATGCCTAGGGAGACATGGATTTGGGCTTTATGGATGGTATCCCTGTCATCGACTAGGTAGAGAGAACTTTTAAATGAATTTATAAGTAACAAGTAAATGAATAAATAAATCGATTTGTATGATTTTTTTATATGAACGATATTGAAAATATAGTATTACTAATTGACATTTTTCTGACCCACTGGTTTTTCACTCCCCTAGACAATCCTGTATGTGGAGGTGAGATGTTACCCATTCTAGTGTAGGGAGAGAAATGAGGACTCTATCCACAGGCTTTTAGACTGTTCATCATAAAATAAAACCGAGTATTAATTTTTTAAAAGGAAAGTCAGCATTGGAAGCAACATTTAAGCAAAGTAGTGTTGTTGTAGACTTGTAGTACATAGATTTGAAATAAATACTATCCTGCAGCTATGTTATCTAGGTTCTGTTGTTTCCCTTCTCATTTATCCTGTGTGTGAAGAGAGATTATTTCCTATAGCCTAGGAAGTTAAATGAAGATCCTATTAAGGGACTTTTAAAATGTCCCATCATAGCCCAAACCGGATGTCAAGGGTCTCTAAACTTGCATTCCTTAAAAACTAAAGTAAATACACTGAATGTAATAATAATTTGGGAATGGCTTCTCTTTGGTGTGTCGGTAATGGGAACTTTAGGGGGGACGTGTTTTTTGGATATTCAGCATGATTAGTTTTCCTTGTTGAATTGATAGGGGTGCACAGGAAGTTGGACTAAAACTAGGGAGGGTGACAGGAGTTTAAAATTGAAGAACGAGAAAGAATGATTGTGGAGAAGGAAGATGGGATTATTTTAATGAAGGATTTTGAACACTTCAAAATATGGCTGGTTCAAAGGGAACTCTGGGGAGGCAAAAGAAGAACTAAAACTAAGCAAAGAGAATGATGGATGATGTTGAAGCGGAGTGCGTGGATTGGAGGTTGTCTTGTGTCAATGAATGTGGCATGGCGATTGGCGACTGATAGGAAGGAGAGAGACGATGAGCATAGGGGACTGAGGGAGATTATATTGTATTTTTATTTGTTTTTGGGAGGGGGGGGGGGGGGCTCAAATCAAGCTAATTAACCGTATTATGTTGTACTAATATTTAGGAACTAAAATTAAAGAAAATTTGAAATGCACTCCTAGGACATCCATTACAAAAAAATTCCCATATAATATGATCTTATAATTAAGTAAACCATACTCTTTGGTCTTTTAGGACATCAACAAACCATTGGCTCTAGTATTTGGAATCTGCATGCAAACAGGCCTGAATCAGTCTATCGAATTTTTTGCTAACTGTCCTCCATTTCTCACCATCTAGCAGTGACTTTGATGCAAATCTGTGTAGAAATATTAGAAAAATTCAGAAATAAAGACTGAGATTTCAGAATAGTGTTTTAGCAATCTGCTTTGACTCAGGTAACTACTAAATATGTAGAATAATAAAGAGATTACTGCTCTGAATTCCAGTTCAGCAAATAAGACAATTTCTAGGCACAACACTAATGCAATCCTCAAATCAGCACCTGTTTTGGCAATGTTTCAGAATGGTAACAGTGGCTTTCTGCTACCCTTTCATCCCTTTAGCAGCGATGGAGGGATTGATAGGCACCATGGGATCGAATCCTTAAAACCTTAACCTCCAAATCTTCACAACCCTAGCTGGTCTGGAGCTGAGCTCTGGAGATAAATCTTGTCAAAGACAAATGCCAAAAACCTCCTGGAAAATTGGTTGAAGACAACAAAAATTACGTTTCAGCCACTAAACTTTGTTTCTTATCCCTGCCAAAAGGACCTCCTAAACCTCCCCCATGCAATTCAGATATCAAGTATTCCCTTAATGAACCTTGGGAAAAATGCATAGCTTAACACCCTTGAACACATATCCATATTTCACTACAAATTCTGCACACAAATCACAATCTGTAGCTACAAATTTCTCAAAAATTTCAAAAAAAGAAGGGTTTGTTTGTATTGTTCCTTCATCAGCTCCAACCCAACAACACTAATAGACATAGTTTTTGGCAATAAGCCCTTCTACTCTTTGCATCTGCCTCCTTATTTTGTAAACCAGCCTTATCTCTCAATGTGAAGTGTACTACTGCAAGAATGCCACCCATTTTGCATGCTTCTGACTTAGCTTTTTGGAAATTGAGATATCTCAAGTCCTCATGGCCAGAATTCAAAATAAATTCCCTCTGAATAAGGTAATGCTGCCAGAATTTCAATGCTTGAACAAAAGCATAAAATTCTAGGTCATAAGTAGAGTAGTCTTGCTGAGCCTTGTTGAGTTTCTTGTTGAAATAAGATGGGTCTTCTTTTGTGATGCAAAAAACCCCATTTCTAAGCTTTGATGCATCACAATCAACTTCAAAGAGCTTATCAAAGTCTGGTAAGGATAAAATTGGTGCTTGGGTCATCATCATCTTTATCTCCTCAATGCTCTCTTCAGACTCCAAAGTTCAATTGAACTTCCATCCCTCGAGACATTTGGTGATAGGAGCAACAATAGTACTGAAATTCCTTATAAATCTCCTATAAAATGTGGCCTCACCATGAAATTTTCTTGATCTTTCTAAATTGTTCTTGGAGCAGGCTAGCTGTTCATAGCTTCAATCTTTGATGGTACAACTTCTATTCCCTTTGCCGAGACAATAAAACCCAGGAAGTCCAACCTGTTTACCCTATATCTGCACTTCTTCATGTTGGCATAAAGCTGATTTTGGCTCAAGAGCTGTAGCATAGCCCTCAAATGGTTAACATGAATATGCTTGTCTGTGTTGTACACCTAAATATCATCGAAATAAACAACAAAAAACTTCCTAATGAAAGGTCTTAGCACCTGATTCATAAACCCCATGAAGGTACTGGGTTCTTTGGACAACCAGAAGGGCATGACCAGCCACTCATAGAGCCCTCCCTTGGTCTTAAAGGCTGTTTTCCACTCATCTCCAGGCCTGATTCTGATTTGGTGATAACCACTCTGAGTCAATCTTGGAATAAACCTGAGATCCATCTAGCATGTCAAGCATATCATCCAATCTTGGAATAGGAAACCTGTATTTAATGGTGATTTTGTTGATAACCCTGCTGTTCCCGCACTTTCTCGAAGTTCCATCCTTCTTAGGAGTGTGTAAAGCTGGTACAACACATGGACATAGGCTTTCTTGAAAAAATCCTTTTCTAAGAAGTTCCTAACTTACTTTTGAAGCTCTTCATTTTCCTTTGGGTTCCCCGGACCCTGCATATGCGGGAGCTTTGTGCACTGGGCTGCCCTTTTGCCCTTTTAGAACCTGGTAAAAGATCAACTTGATGTTGTATATCCCTTATGGGAGGCCGCCCATTAGATAACTCATCTAGCATCACATATCCGAACTCATCAAGAATTTCCTTGACATCATCTGGGCACTCCAATTGCAGCCAAGGTCTTAAATTTCGATTTTGACTCAAATTTCGATCCTCCAAAAGTATGGAAATTTTGACGAAAATTTTGATTTCGATGTCAATTTCGATTTCAATTTGAAAAAGTAACGGAAATCAGTAGTAAATATGGAATTCTTTATGAAACTTTAGAATTGGTTAACAAACATAATAATGTAAGTTTCATGACTAATATATTACAAGTTAAATACATCTATGTTGTGTATGAGGTGGAAAAGTTGTAATATAGTATGCGTATCAAACATATTTGTAAGATAATGGACATTAAACATATTCAACTAATACAAATGAAATTCATAAATCATTTAAATATTATTTGTTATGCAAATAATGATAATTTAGACATAAATGGTTAAATAAAATGCTGTTGTAAGTTTATTTTTTCATATAATTTCAAAAGCATTTGTAATAATATTTTGTTTCGATAAAAATATATAAAATAAATTAAGAGAGAAATTTCACTTCACTCCTTAATCTCTTATTTGAATTTCTAGGAAATTTCATTGTATATTTAAAATTTCAACAAATTTTGCTGAAATTTCAAGATTTCGATAAATTTTGGAATGATTCATTGAGATTTCAATGGAAATTAAGCAAGACGGAATTCGACTGCCATTTCGATTTCGAGGGTGGTGGAAATCGAAAATTTCAACAAAAATTTTGACTATTTTGTGGAAATTTAAGACCATGACTGCAGCTTCCCTTCACTTTGAAAGAGGACATAAATCAGCCACTTTCCTTATTTTCTTGAGGTAAATCCATTTTAGTTAAGAGAGCAAGTGAACAACCATTTTCTTGCCTCTCAACATCATCACCCTTCATCCGTTTTGGCACAAGCTTCTTTTTTCTCTTGCCATTGTTCACAAAAAATAAAAAAGTGACCTTGGTACCATCATGGATTGTGCTTCTGTCATATTGCGAAGGCTGCACAATAAGAATATGACATGCATGCATGGGGTCCACATCACGATAGACAGTTTCTTTAAAAGAACCAATTGGGAAAGTAAAAAGACATCTTGAAGAGACGATTAGCTCACTTCCTTTGTGAATCATAGAATTAAGTATGGCTCTGGATGTCTTTCAGTTTTCCATACGAATTATCTATCATCTCTTGACAAACCAGAGTCTCACTGCTTCCACTACCAATTATCAAGTCGCAAAGCTTTCCACCAGCTGTACATCTAGTAAGGAAGATATTCTTATGTAGTCAATTATGGTTTGCTGGCTGGAGGGACAAGTAATGACCTTTGAATGACTAACGCCTCACCAAGGACATCATCCTTAATCCCTTCTTCCTTCAAAATATTTTTCAGCTTCCAATTGCTTCTCTTGGTCCTTAAGAAATGTTAAATTCTCTTCACCATCAGCTTCTGGATCCTCGGGACGACATACACTGCCTTCAACCCTCTTTGGACACTCATTGGACTTGTGCCAAAGCTCGAAGCATCTGTATTTCACTACTGTTTTCCCGTGTTACTTGGGCTATGTTCCCATGTTGTTGCTTGTTGGTTGGTTAGCATGTGTAGGAGCTGCTGTCCGACCACCTCTAGTGCTTCCACCACCGTACTAGTTGATGCCCGACTGCTGTGTTCTGTCCCAAGATTCTTAGGTATGTTGCAGACTTGCAGGTAAGTTGTGACTGGAATCACTCACCTTATAAAGACACTGCAAGATTGTGGTCTTGTATAGTCATTGGAGGCCATTCACATAGCTACCAACCCTTTGAGCATTTTTTCAGCAAGATTACACCTCCGTGGAGCCTATGAGACTCCTGGGTGTGCTCTTTGTCTGACTTCCCATGCTGCCTCAAGTTTTGAACTCTTCTGTACAAGGTTTGCTCATAATCCTGGGGTAGGAATTGAGCCTTCAGCTTCTCTGTCATCTTGTCTCATTTTTTATTTTCCTTTTCTTCCATTCTCATGATCATTTTGATAATGTTTCTGCGAAGTAGAAGCAGGTCCCCTGAGCTTTTCTCCCACAGGATTCACTTTCCTATTTTCTGCCACATCTTTCCATTCAAAATAACTTTCAATGCAATCAATCCAGTCCAAGAATTCTCTGGCTTCCGTATCACCTTCAAATTTTATTCAATGGTCTTTGGAATTTTATAGAGCACTACAATGCAATCTTCCCATCTTGGAGGCCTTTCATTCTGTTGCACAAGTCTTTCATTTTCAGAACTTCTATCATCACTAGAGCTGTCAGTGTCAGATTGCTCATTATTTCATTTCTTGCTCCTCTAACAAAATCATATTCATTACCACTGTCATTTTGGTGGTCTGATTACCATAGCTTGTGTAACAAGCTGAGTAAGTTACTAAGTTGTCTAACTTGTTCCTGCAGCTCTCCAAACATCTCAACAGTCACATATCCACCTCTACGGCCCCTATTTTTCTTCCAACTCTTGCAGCCATGAGCCCACAAGATTGAACTTATTCTGATACCAATTTGATGCAAATCGGTGCAGGAATATAAGAAAAATTCAGAAATAAAGACTGAGATTTCGAAATAGTGTTTTAGCAACCTTTTTTGACTCAAGTAACTGCCAAATGCATAAAATAATAAAGAGATGGCTGCTGTGAATTCCAGTTCAGCGAATAAGACAATTTCTAGGCACAACATTAATGTAATCCTCAGATCAGCACCTGTTTTGGCAATGTCTCTCGTGCCTTTAGCAGCGATGGAGGGACTGATGGGCACCGTGGGATTGAATCCTTGAACCCTAGCCTCCAAATCTTCACAACCCTAGCTGGTCTGGAGCTGATCTGTGGAGAAAATTCTTTTCAAAGATATATGCCAAGAACCACGTGGAAAATTGGCTGAAGACTCCTATTTATACTAGGCCTAAGGCTTCCAAGTTCCAAGAGATGCCAACTCCTATTTTGCACATAACCTCCTGTAGAAACCACTTATCTTCTAAAGCCCCACCCTACAAAAATACCCCTGATTATTACAAATTGAGCCCCCAGAGCTTATTTGACCAAAATAAACCTCAAAATTCTGAAATTACAAATATACCCCTAGTATTCATGAATAGCAACACTTGATGTTAACAGAAAATAAAATTAAGATTGTAGAATTGCATCAGACTTCTCCTTTGTTTTTGTGATTTGCACTTTTTTCAGCATTGAATTAAATAGTAGCTTGTGTTGTTGAAAAAAAAAAAAAAAACATTGTTCTAGTGTTTGTTTAAGTTTTTTTTTTCATAGCCTTGTTCTAAGTTGTTTGCTGAGACTTTTCTTGTTCATGTTTAGATAAGTTTGGATGAATTTGCCGACCTCTGCCATGCAATTGCATTAAGATTCCGAAAGGAGGATTCTGTAAGCTCACTATCTTATGGCATGTTTATCATGACTGACTAGGGGTTTCTAAGAATTCAAACTGCCCTTCTTTTTAATACTGTGCTTTTTTTTGTTTTTTGCAGCTATCTTGGTTTGAGAAGTGTCCATTTTATCATTCACCCTTATCTGAACAGTTAAAAGGCTTTGTTCGGAGCCCCAAATTCAGATACATAGTAGTTACCATTCTCATATTGAATTTGGCTGCTGTCATTGTTGAAACAATGGTATGAATGCTACTGAAATCAAATGCGAATTGTTCAGGGTGTTACTGTCACCAACATATTATGTTTTTTAAATTAGAATGATATGCGGTGCAACTTGGCTATGATTCCCATGCTTGGCCCAACTAGTTGTGTTAATTTTACTGCTATACATACACCTGCATTTGGTTTGGTGGTATGAGTCTTGGACGCTACTTTCCATTAATTGCATCATCAACTCTGTCCTGAACTCAATTATTTTCTATATTACATGGTTCAGATGATTTGGATTCAGAAATGATGACAGTTGTCTGTCTACAGTGTTTGTCATGATTTATCCTGTTTTCCTCTTTTATTTTTTATTTTTTGGGTAATCAGTGATTAAAATAAGGCATGAACACATTTAAACTAGAGCTGGCAACTAGTCTTTTTCAAAATGTTACTTTGTCTGGATCTCAGAAATGAACAAACCTGTGTGGACAGAAAACAGTCCTTTGGCTGGGGACATCGCTCAATTAGCTGCTTCCTTTGAGTAATGAAAAGATTCACTCTGTTAAGTTACTTATTTTAGTATTTGTTATAATACCCATTTACCTAAAAGCTTAAGCTGTTAGGTTGTGGCCAACAATGTATATCAGGCCTTAATAGTATTCTTTTTTCTTCCTTTCTCCCTCCTTTAACTGGCCACCCTCATCGGTAGGGGGGGGGAGGAGGAGAAAGTGTTGCACTAGATTCTGAATAGACAGCAGGTTTATTGTGCTCTTATTACCACAATTATGACATTCAAGTTATTTTGCTTTAAGCCTTAGCAAAAATTGCTCGTATCATTAAGCTGACCACCCAGGAATTTATTTTACCTTTTGAATGATGATAACTGCTTTAGCTATAGAGCCCAAGGTCGTCTTTTTAATCATGGCTTCAATATCAACAGTCGATGGGGAAAAAAAGTAAGGTGTATGATTGCATTGTCATGGTCTCTGTCCTTATGATCCTGAATAATAGTGATCTGGGATTCTCACGTTTTAGCAACCGTTTCCTGCTCATTGATAGTATATGGGAAAAAAAAATGGTGACGAGTTGCATTGTCCGGCGTCCTATGGATATTATTCTGATTCATGAACAATAATGCATATTTTTTCTCCTCAGCGGTTGTTTGAAAATGATACTACATTCAATTGCAGACTACTTGTATCTAGGGTTTTTGGATAACTGCAGCAGAATGTAGGCTAAATATGTTTAGAGGAGACCGACTCAATGGCAATGCTTTAAAAATAGAATCTCTATTGTAGGAACTGGAGTAGTGGTTGACTTCTTCAGAGCAATCCTGGTTACTGATGAAGCCTACTCCCATGATTGGCTCTTTGATTTATCCATTCATAATTTAGGAATTCTGGGCGACTTTTATTAGTATATCATGTTGCTTCCAAATAATGTTATAGCAATTTTCTTACTTCTTATTGCATCCAGAAGGTCGATACATGACATTGCTTCCGAGGAACATTGTAGTGTTTGACCATAGATTATAGGATTTATGCTATGATATGTGAGTCTGCTTTAGAGTGTTTTGTACCCTTTTTACCTTGGTGTTGGGTAGGTTATGTGAATGATAAGACGCTAAGGGAGTGTTTGGTAAATTAAGTGCTGAGAACGCTGAATTCAAATCTAGTTCTACGAACTAGTTCTGAATTTTTACTTGAACCAGTCACAGAATTTGAATTTTGAATTTTAACTGTTTACTATTTAATGTATGAATATCTTTTTATTTTTCAATTTTAACACTTTGAACTGAGAGCATAACTCTTTAATAAAATTAAGAAGTAGTTGCATAAACCAAAATATTTAATTAATACAGATAATGTTTTCCTTTTCTTTTCTTTTTTGTTTTTTGATAAAAGACAGGTAATACTTTTCTTGTCATATATTTATTTTGTAATTATAAATAAAAATAATATAATTTCATGGTAGACAAAATTCAAAACTTAGTAACAATATTTCAAGTCATTGGTCATCCTTGGCAAATGTTGCCATTATTTGTGTGTATATATAGTGCAATATTTTCATAGGACAAGTGGTAAGAAAAACTAATAAAAGCTTCAATACGCCATAAACATTTGAGAGGAAGTGATGCATGATGGAGAAATTGCTGAAGAAAGAATAAGAAAATTGCATATATTTTCAGGGAAGAAATTAGATTTTTTTTGGGTGTAGGAGAAGATTCATTTTCTGGCTTCTCTGTGGTGCGTGGGTAATGTTAATTTCAAGGGAATATGCTTCTCAGATATTCTGCAGGATTGGGATTCTCTGTTGACTTCTTAGGCGGTGCTGATTTCCTTGGTCTGTTTTTTTTACACTTTTTGGTTTTCTTCTTTTTTTTTTTTTTCCGAGGGGCTTCCCAGATTTTGCTAAGGAGATATCTCTTCTCTTGATTGTACATTCTTATTTTATCTAATGAATTTATTTTGCTATAAAAAAGAAAAAGAATTGGCTATGTGTTGGAGAGTTGAAGCTAGTGTGCATTGATGCTGGAGGAGATGGCTGGAGAGGGCAAGCTGCTCCAAGCTGAAGGAGCTTCTTCAGATATTCTGCAAGATTGGCATTCTCTGCTGACTTCTTAGGTGGTGCTGATTTCCTTGGTCTGTTTTTTTTTACACTTTTTGGTTTTCTTTTTTTGTTTTCCGCGGGGCTTCCCATATTTTGCTAAGGCGATATCTCTTCTCCTGATTGTACATTCTTATTCTATCTAATGGATTTCTTTTGCTATAAAAAGAAAAAGAATGAGAATTGGCTATGCACTGGAGAGGCGAAGCTAGTGTGCATTGACGCCGGAGGAGATGGCTGGAGAGGGCAAGCTGCTCCAAGCTGGAGGAGCTTCTTCATTGGAGGTGGCTGTAGCCTCTCATGTGTAGTGTGAAATGTGGGAGGGCGATAAGGTTTCATTTGTGTGTTGAATTTTTGTCATTTTCATTTTCGTAAGCTATAAAAATGGAAAACAATGACCTTTAAATTTCCCCACTTATCAAATCAGACATGGAAATATGTCTGACTTGGTCAAAATAATTTTAGGGAAATTAAGATTTGCTATCAAATGCTATGATATCTAACTGGTTTACTTGTTCAGTAGACCAAATCAAACGTAAACAAACCCCGCACACACCCAACCCCCCCCCCCCACCTCCCCCCAAAAAAAAAACAAGAATAATAAAAACTGGCACAGACATACATAATAGAAAAGAGGCCTCAAATGGTTTGGGATCATTTATTTATTTTGGTTTTTTATTTATCTTTGGTATATGAGTTTTCTGATGGTAAAGAGTTATCACCAACATGTTTTCCCTGACTGCATTTACTTTTTGTTCTACATTGGTCTAATGTCTGCTTAGTGACTTTCATGTGCATTATTACCTTTTTGTTTTCTTCTAAAAGAAAGGTCAAGGTAGCTGAGCTCGCATTATACATTTTGGATCAACTGGGAAACATTCTAAATTTTTTACATTACATTGGATTGCAGCTTGATTTAGAGAACAATTCTGCTCAAAAGGTCTGGCAGCGGGTAGAGTTTGTTTTTGGTAAGATCTCTTTAAGGTTCAGTGGCTTGACCTATGTCTTTTCTGTCACCGTCTCATTTCTCATTGCATCTCCCACCCTTAGTGGGCTGCTTTTAGCATTTTTAAGTGTGCCTTGTGTATATACTATGTACTAATGACCGACTAGGTGCTATATTGTTGCCTATGCATGCTGTCTTCTGTGTTATATGGCACTTTGTTTTGGCTTATTGATCTCACTTGTATGTGCCCTCATTGTCGGTGGTTATATGTCAAGCATATTTTTCCCCATTGTGCAATAAGAGAAAGAAGAATTAACCCATTGACTTTACTTATCATTGGTCTTCCCAGATTATTATTTATGTAAATTGAATTAGGTGGATGAGCGCAATTGGTCTTGTTTAGACCTATCCACCACTTCCCAACTAACCACATGATCCCTAATACCCCCTACTCCCGACCGCAAGAAATCCGTCATTATCTTCTCAATCTTATTAGCAATCCCCACTAGAATGTTGAAAAATTGAAAGAAAATATAAAGGAATGCTAGAAAAATACGCCTAGATAAGAGTAATCCTACCACCAAGAGAAAAAAGTGCGCCTTTCCACCCATCTAGTCTCTTAGAAACCCTTTCCACACCAAAATCTCAAAAGCTAGCAGATCTAGGGATACCCACTAAAGGAAACCCAAGATAGGACAGCGGCCAATCTAAAACACTACACCCCACCTCCACAGATAGCTCCCTAACACTCTCAAAAGACATATTGATAGCTTCGAAAATGTGAAGGAGACCCAAAATATTCTTAGAGGGGGTATGTCCTCTAGAAAAAAGACAGTATTGTAGGCAAACTGAAGGTGCAAAACGTTGACCCCCTCTCCCCCAATTTCCAAGCCTTTCACTAAACCTCTATCCATTGCCCTTTCCACCATCCTACTCAAACTACCAATCCCTAATCCCTCTCGTAGGCTTAAACCAAGATTTAGACTCACCATTTACTAAGACCAAGTAGCTCACATTATGCAAACATACTCGAATCCAGCGCCACCATTCCTTGCCCAACCCCTTCCTCTCAAAAATCTTATCCAGGAACTTCCAATTCACTCTATCATAAGCTTTCTCAAAAATCCAACTTAAAGATGATACCCTTCTTATTCCTTATTCAAATATCCTCCATAACCTCATCAGCAACCAAAAGTGGCATCCACGATTTTCCTAACCCCCACCAAAGATTTTTGAGCCTTAGAAATAGTCCTATCAAACACCATACTCAACCTATTAGTTAACACTTCAGTGTCAATTTTATAAATATTGGAAAGTAAGCTAATAAGTCTATAGTTCAAAATATTTATAGATTTATTCTTCTTTAGCGCCTGAGTTATGAAAGAGGAATTGATACTCTTGTTTAAAATGCCATTCGTATAAAATTCATGAAAGACCTTAAGAAATCCCCCTATCCACTTCGAACTCCCTGATCAAATTCTTCCTCATTTTACCTGTAGCTATCCTATGAAAAAATCTAGAATTATGATCACCATCTCAGATCCATTTAAACTTCGTCTTCTGTGTCCAACTTCTTATTTCCTTGAAAATCACCTCTTCCAATTCATTCTTCAAAGATACTCTTCTCATCTCTTCCTCCCCTTATAGAGCCTTAACTTATTCCTTCCTGTCTAACTCAATCAAATCTCCAAAGATACTAGCCTTTCTAAATTCTAAACCTAAAGTCTCCAAACACCTTCCTATTCCATTCTTTCAACTTCTCTTTTAACCTTTTAAGTCTTTTCTTGAATCTAAAGCCTTCCCAATCCCTCTCCATATCCTTATTCCAAGAATTCCGGACTAAAGGCTGAAAGGAATTGTGATCCAACCACATATTTTCAAACCTAAAAGGAGTAGGTCCCCAAGCAACCTTCCTCAATTTCAACAAGATGGCAAAGTGGTTAGAAGTGGGCTTAGGTAAAATAGATTGAGAGAGATTAGGGAACTCTTCTTGCTACTTCGTACAAAAAAGGAATCTATCAAACCTACTTGCGACCACTCTAGCCCCACCCACCGACCACGTAAAATTAGCATTATCAAAAGTAGGGTCTCTCAAACCACACTCCCTAACAAAGGAGTCAAAACTCAGCATAGTAGCAGTAACTTTATCACCTCCTTTCTTCTCTTAGGGAAATTTCACCGCATTAAAATCACCTCCTACAATCCTAATAAGAGCACAAAAACCGTACACATAACCAAGCTCATCCCAAAACGATCTACTAAGGGTTGGTCTAGATTGAGCACACACTGACGAAACCTACCAACAACCCTAGCCTTTTACATCTACTAAAATGGACATAGAGGAAAAAAAACTACTAGACTATCTACTTTAGCAGTAGAACAAGTATCCCACATCACAAAAATACCACTTGCTGACCCTCGAGAAGGTACAAAGGCCCAGTCTATATCGCGGCCTTCCCAAATCCCTCTTACAACACCCTGTGACGGTCCTGGCCCAACTCCGGTGAGGTATTGTGTGCTTTGACCCACTAGCCTCGCGGGTTTGTTCTAAAAAAGGTGCCTCACTTAGTTGGAACCCAAACCCTCCTTATATGCCCAAGATCTCTTTAGTACACATCTGATGTGGGACCATGATATACTCTCCTGTCCAATCTTTGAAGTCCTCATCAGCATGATTTCCCTAAGACAAATCCGATGTGAGACCGTGATAGGCTCTCCCGTCCAATTTCTGACGTTCTCATCTGCGTTATTCCCCTAGTACACATCCAATGTGAGACCGTGATAGATTGTCCTATCCGATCTCTGACTTCCTCGTCAAAGTGGCTTACATCTCTGTGTAGGATCCACTCACATGATAGTATCCCTAGGGTGGCTTTGATACCAAATGTAATGGTCTTTAGGCCAACTTTGTTGAGTTATTATCTACTTGGGCCCACTGGCCTCATGGGTTTATCGTATAAAAGGCGCCTCACTTAGTTGTAACCCAAACCCTTTTTATAAGCCCAAAATCTCCCTAATACACATCCGATGTGGGACTGCGACAGCAGCACCCCCCCCCCCCCCCCCCCCCCAAAACACACACACACAAAAATAAAAATCAACATTCTCGAGTTTGGTCTCCTGAATCAAAACCATAACAAGGGAGTATCTAAGAAGGACCTCTTTATTAAACTCCTCTTTGTGAAATCTCCTAGCCCTTTGACATTCCAGTTGATAATTTTCATAATTTTTTCATTCGTTTACCTCCCTTTCCAACTCCCTTCCCTCCTTCATAGTTAATAGAAGAAACCATGTTCTTAAGTTCTTTCTGCACCTTTTTTTTCCCCCCGCTCATAAGTTCCAGGACTCACTGGCAATTTCACCTTGACCCCTATTGGACTCACTAATTTCAAACTTAAGGTCCTCAAGGAGTTTATTTGGATCTAGAATGTCTCTTTTACTACCCCGAAAGCCAATGCTAGAAGTGCTACCCTAGAAGGACCCTTCCTATGGCATAAAGTGTCATAAGAAATAACACATTGAACAAGAACGAGGGGAAATACCTTTTCCAGATTTGGATGAGTTCAGACTGACCACAGAAAAAGCTGTCTCTTCATCAATACTCCCTTTTTGTTGAAGGAATATCAACGAAGTCCACCATATCAAAATTAGGCTTTGGGACAGGGGACAAAGATTCCTTATCTATCAATTCTTTCATTTGGTTTTAAATTGTGCTTAATATCGTTAGTACCCTCTTGTGCAGTTTTAGAGAACAATTGAATACACTCTTCCCCATATGGCTGTTTGCTTTGTGTATGTTTGTCGCTCTGCCCTAAAGGTTCCACTCCCTCTCCATTGGAACTTTCCTCTGTTAATTGAGCCAAGGCTTCCTTTTCATACTAGGCTAAACCAACTTTCAATTGATCCACCAACAATTCCTTCTTATATTCAAAAAAGCTGCTCAAGTCATCTTCCATATTAGATACCTCTTCTACCCCCCCTCTTCATTTTCAGGAATCTCCGACTCCCTTTCTGATGTCCCATTGGCTGAATCGAAAGATAGTTGTGGATCAATATCGAGTGGTGCATTCCTCAGATTCTCCTCCATCAACCTTCGAATCTTCCAAGTATTGTGTCTTTAATATCTCTCCATTTAATATTTCTTGAGAGCTTTGCTCGCCTTCCCTTTCTAACTTTCCCCTTGACTCCAATCCCCCTAGCTTATTCATTTGACCGCTAGAAGGGATACCCGCATCATCAAGTCTCATTTTCTTAAGAGTCAGAAGGTCTCAGTGTCAATGGAACAGCAAACAGCAAAGCAATAGATTTCTTTCCTTACTTCAACCCACAATTATTTCCTTATTTCTCAATTCATTATTTTGTATAGTTAGCATATATTTAGTTTACATGTATAGGGTTTGACAAATTATAGTTTACATGTATAGGGCTAGAACCATGCTAGAACTTATTTACTTTCCATGTATAGCATTCTTGTAAAGTCTATATATAATATATAGAACTCAAGGCCAAACCATTTAGCCATTCACACAATACTTTGACATGGTATCAGAGCTAGCCGACTACTAAGTTTTTCTTTTCTTCCCCTTCGAATTTTTTTGTCTTCTCGGTTTTGGAGGTGTCTCATTTCTGTGGCTGTTGTGGTTTTTTTTTTTTCTTCTGGAATTTTTTTGTTCTCTGTTCTTTTGGTATTTTTGTGGCTGAGTGGCTGTCGGCACAACAGGTTTTCTGGTTTGCCATTTATTTTTGTGCAGGCAACAACTTTCTGTTGCCCTTTCTGGTGCTTCTCTGTCTCGGCACTGTAGGTTTCTCTCCTTGTGATTCTCATCACAGCAGGTTTCTTGGTTTAAGATTTATTTTTTAGTGCAGGAAGGTTGGTATTGGTTCTCTCCGTTGCTGTTTCTAGTGCTTCTCTGTCCTTGTGATTCTCGGCACAACATGTTTTTTGGTTCAAGATTTATTTTTTAGTGCAGGCAGGTTGTTCTTGGTTTTCTTTGTACCTGCGTTGATTTATTTTTTGGGCTTCTAGATTTTTTGGTGGTCTTTTTCTTTTGGCACAGTCTCTTTTTTTTTGGGCTTATCAATTTTCTCCTTTATTTAGCATGGACTCCGCACCTGTGCGTGCCAAGTTTACGGGCAACAATTATTCTATGTGGGCGTTTCAATTTGAACTTTTCTTGAAGGGAAAAGATCTTTGGGGTCATATTGATGGCACGGATTGTGCAACAAATCCTGATAAATCCAAGGAGTCAGCGGCTGTCCTTCATGGGCTGTGCTTGGTGCTGAGGATTCAGTGGCTTGTCCTTCATGGGCTATGCTTGATGCTCGGATTATGTCTTGGCTTCTTGGCTCGGTTGAGCCACGTATTGTCCCCAACTTGCGACCTTATTGCACCGCCCAATCCATGTGGACTTATTAAAAAACAGTGTATCATCAAGATAATGGTACCCTTCGTTTTCAGTTAGAGCATGCTATTGCCATGTTTCAACATGAAAATCGTTCCATCCAAGATTATTATTTGGGGTTTCTGACTCTTTGGAACGAATATTCTGATCTGGTTACTGCGGATGTTCCTGTTGCCTTTCTTCCCATTATTCAACGTCTTCACGAGACTAGTCGTCGTGGTCAGTTTCTTATGAAACTCTGCTCTGAGTATGAATCTGGTCGCTCATCTCTGTTGAATCGCTCTCCTGTTCCTTCTTTTGATGTTTGTTTTGGTGAGTTACTTCGTGAAGAACAACAACTTAGTGCTCAAGTTACTCTGGCAAAATCTCATGGGAGTTCAAGGTCTGTCCCTATGGCTTTTGCTACTCAACGACGAGGACCGCCTGTGCATTCTAGCACCTTGTAGTGTTTTTGCTGCCAAGAATTTGGGCATATCGCTGCCAATTGTTCAAAGAAATTCTGCTCTTATTGCAAGAAGACGGGTCACATTATCAAAGACTGTTGTATCCGCTCGTAGAATCGTCAAGCCCAGGCATTACAGACTTCCGTTATTGTACCCCCCGCAGTGATTTTTGCGGCCCTTTGCTCTTCTTTAGGTGACTCCTCTATTCTTGCACCTCCTACAGCAAATTGCCGCCGACCTGAAATGGTGCAACAAATGCTAATTTATGCATTCAGCAATGGGGCTCCAGGGTAACAATTCTATTAAACTCTGGTATGTGGACTCGAGTGCCCCTCTAATCACATGATGAATAATCCAACTACCCTTTGTCATGTTCGGCCCTACGTTGGTCAATTTGCTATTCAGACTGCCAATGGCAATTCTTTGCCAATAGTTGCTGTCGGAGATGCCTCTTCTAAGTTCACTGATGTGTTCATGAATCTTATTTCTATTGATCAATTAGTTTTGATAACAATTGTGCTGTTAATTTTTTTGGTAATGGTTGTGTTGTGCAAGACCAGGTAACGGGAGAGCCGATCGCGAAGGGACCTAAAGTGGGGCGCTTGTTTCCATTACTTTTACTTATTCCCGCATGTTCTACAGTTTCTTCTATTAAGTCTTTTTCTTGTAATAATGTTTCAAATCTTAGTATGGCGTGGCATCGTCGTTAAGGCCAACCCAATACTCAGATCTTATCTCATGTATTGAACTCTGGTTTACTTGGTAATAAAGAACATTCTTCATTATCTCGAGTGTGCCTTTTGCAAACTTGGTAAAAGCAAAACTCTTCCCTTCCCTTTGCATGCTAGTAGAGCTTCTCAGTGCTTTGATCTTATCCATAGTGATGTTTGGGGACCTTCCCGAGTTAGTTCACATGAAAAATTTAAATACTATGTGACTTTCGTTAATGATCATAGTAGATTTACTTGGGTCTACTTTCTTCGCTCTAAATTTGAGGTTTTTCGTACTTTCACGGAGTTTTTAGCGTATGTTGCCAATCAATTTTCTGTTTCCATTAAGACATTATGCATAGATTCTGGTGGTGAATATGTGTTTGCTGAGTTTCATGCATTTTTGGCTTCTAAAGGTATTATTCATCAACGTTCATGTCCCGCTACTCCGCAACATAATGGAGTAGCCGAACGGAAAAATCGTCATCTCCTAGAAGTGGTGTGTACTCTCTTGCTGGAATCCTCTGTTCCATCCTTGTTCTTGGTTAAGGCTCTGAAAACTACTACTTGATTAATCGTTTACCTTCTCAAGTCCTACTCATGGAGTCTCCCTATTTCCGCTTATTTGCTAAGCAACCTAGTTACGATAACCTTCGTACCTTTGGTTGTGTATGTTTTGTTCATTTACCTCCTCATGAGCGACATAAATTATCTGCTCAATCTGTTTGATGTGCGTTCTTGGGATATAATGTGTGTCAAAAGGGATTTGTTTGCTATGATCCTACATTACATCGTATACGCATTTCTAGGAATGTTATTTTCTTTGAGAAATCGACATTTATTTCCTATGTCCTCTGTACCCTCCTCTTCTACTATGATTCTCCCCTCCTTTGAGGAGCAGTTCTTGGATCGTCATCCAGTTAGTTCTCGTTTTAAACTAGGTATTGTGTATACGCAACGCTCTCGCCCACAGTCTCTTTCGCTAGCTCATCCAATATTTGATCCTACCACGCTCCAGATTCAGTCAGTTGCAGCACCTCTAGAGCCTTTGGTCTCTTCTCGAGTGTCTGTACCTCCTGATAGGTATGGGTTTCCCTCTTCAAGTTCTGGCAATTCTGTTTCAGCTCTTACTACTGCATTGTCCAATTTAGATATTCCCTCATCCTACTCACACGCTACCAAGCATGATTGTTGGCGAAGTGCTATACAGGAAGAAATTGTCGCTCTAGAGGCCAATCACACTTGGGACATTGAGCCTTGTTCTCCCATTATTGTTCCTCTGGGTTGTAAATAGGTTTACTCTATCAAGGTCTGATCTAATGGAAGTTTGGATCATTACAAAGCTTGCCTTGTTGCACTTGGGAATAATCAGGAATATGGTTTCAATTATGAAGAGATCTTTCTCCTGTGGCTAAGATGACTACTGTTCGTACGATTTTATCTATTGCTGCTTCCATTGATTGGCCACTACATCAAATGGATGTCAAGAATGCTTTTCTTCACGGGGATCTTAAAGGGTGTATTTATATGAAGCCACCCCTAGGCTTGTTTCCATCTCCGACTTCACATGTGTGTAAGTTTTTTCACTCTCTTTATGGTCTCAAACAAGCTCCAAGGGCTTGGTTTGATAAATTCCACACCACTTTATTAAAATTTTCATTCAAGCTGAGCAAGTATGACACTTCATTGTTTTTTCGGAAATCAAACATGGGTATTGCTGTTTGTTTGGTTTATGTTGATGATATTGTGATTACTGGTTCCGATTCTGCTTTACTTGCTCAGCTCAAGACTCATCTCTCAGAGTCCTTTCATATGAAAGATCTTGGCTCTCTCACATATTTCTTGGTCTTGAGGTGAATCGTAGTCCCTCTGGTATTTCACTCAATCCACATAAGTATGCTAGGGACTTGGTGGCCATAGCTGGCCTTCGAAAGGGTACTTCTGTTGATACTCCCATGGAATTAAATGTGAAGCTTCACCAAGAGGAGGGTGACTTACTTGCTGATCCCAGTTTATACCGGAAGTTGGTGGGTAGTCTTGTCTATCTCACTATTACTAGTCCAGAAATTTCTTTTGCTGTACAGCAAGTCAGTCAGTTTTTTCAGACTCCTCTTCATCTTCATTTGGCTGCTGTTCGTAGGATCATATGCTATGTTCAGGGCACTTCTGCCCGTGGTTTACTTTTCCCTGCAGGCAATTCTACTCGCCTTGCTGCTTATAGCGATGTTGATTGGGCTGGTTGTCTGGATACACGTTGCTCCATCACTGGTTGGTGTGTGTTCTTAGGTGATGCATTGATCTCTTGGAAGGGTAAGAAGCTAGGCAGAGTTTCTAAGTCATTGAAGAAATCTAAATATTGGGTAATGTCTCTTGCTTGTTCTGAAATTATTTGGCTTTGAGGTTTGCTTGTTGAGCTAGATTTTTCTGAGACAGATCCTACACCTCTACATGCCGATAATATGAGTGCTATCCAGTTTACGGCCAATCCTGTCTATCATGAGCGCCCGAAGCATATTGAAGTCGATTGTCACTCTATCCGTGAAGCATTTGATGCTCGTGTTGTCACTCTTCCACATATTTTCACTGAATTAAAAATTTCAGATATCTTCACCAAGGCTCTCCCTTGTCATCGACATTGCTTGCTAAGTAGCAAATTGATGCTTGTTGATCAAACCACATCAATTTGAGGGGCGGCTGTCAACGGAACAGTAAACAACAGAGCAAAAGATTTCTTTCCTTACTTCTGCCCACAATTATTTCCTTATTTCTCAATTTATTATTTTGTACAGTTAGCATATATTTAGTTTACATGTATGGGCTTGATAGATTATAGTTTACATGTATAGGGCTTGACAGATTATAGACATGTATAAGGCTATAATCATGCTAGAACCTATTTACTTTCCATGTATAGCATTCTTGTAAAGTCTATATATAATATAAAAAACTCAAGGCCAAACCATTCGGCCATTCACACAATACTTTGACACTCAGATCCTCCTCTTGAATTGGTTTTTTTGCCACCTTAATTTTACACTTTTCAATTCTACAAGTAGCCATTTCTCGGTCCATTATTTAAATGACCGCATTTGTAGTCCCCACTACCATCATTAGGGAAGAGATTATTTTTGAATTGCCCATTAATTCTTCTTCCCTTTATTGGGTGCTCTTTGACGACTTCAGAGAATGATCGGTTATCCAAGAGCCTCTGAAAAACATTCTATCTCTCCACGGTCTGCTCCTGATAAACTATGTTCGTGGAGCCACAATTTGCACATCTCATCATGCAGTATCTATTAGAGTCAATAGAATGCTTCATTGAGGCTTCTAAAAACTTGTGTCATCCCTCACTCTAATTCCCTTTTGGGACACGAAATGCTGGCCTTCGACCTTCAAGAGACTGTTTCTTAACATAATCACCACTTATGGTGGTATTATGCTCTATACTAGTTGTCAAGTTTCATGTTTGGTTATAATTTTTTCTTTTAAAAGAGAATACTTATTTCTATTTTTAACTTTTTATACTAATACATCTTTTTATTATTAAAAACAGTGCACTAATTATTCTTGGATCAGTGTAACTTCATTTTAGCAAGTACTCTGGTCTTTAGTTAGTTTTATACTTTGTGATGATTCAACATATATTACTGGCTCACAACCTAATAGCTCAAGCTTTTAACTCAAGTGGTTACTTAATGCAATATCAGAGCCATTGAGCCCCCGATATAATCTCGCATCTTTCTTTCTACTTCTCCTTGCCCACCCTCTTTTCAAAATTTCAAATACTATGTTTATTTTCATGGTTCACGCTCTTTCTTTATTTTAAGAGGTTTTCTGTACACTCATTCTCTCTTCTTGCCCCCTTTTCCCATAATATGACAAATGCAAAACACCATTGTGATGGAAAGGAAATCTTTTGACTTTATGCTCAATGGTGCAAAGGTCGACCTTCTTGGACTTACTGAATATGGCAGAGGTTTCGAAGTCTATGTCTCTGGAAGTTGATAGGTTGATTGGCTTCTGAATTGGAGAGTTTTGAACAAAAACCAAATCATCTCTCTCTTGGCTTTGTTGAAAGAGAGTTGGGAACAAGAAAAAACCCAACCGTTTTAGTCAAAAGAGAAATGGAATTGGTAGATACATTGCTCTCTTGGAAATTAATTGTGTCATCTTCCTTAAGGTCTTTGACTCCAATTGGTGCCAAAAGATCTCTGCAGCTGAAGCGATGCTGTTGCCTTTTTGTTGGAACTAAGCTAGTGAACATAGTTAAGGTAGTCAGTTCTTGTCCACATTGTCACTGATGCATTGTCTTTACAATTTACCATTAGGGTTGTATCGCAGGATTGTGAAGATTCAAAGGGGCTTGTGCTGTGGGGAAGACGAGTGAGGGTATCTGCTTGTATGCTTGCATCATGGAGCATGGATGGGATGATACTAGCTGGCTGGTTTGCACTTCATTCAAATTTCAAAATAATGGGCCAATCATTTCTAGTCTCAAGGTCATTAATAAAATAAGGAGCTTGGGCTTGTACCATATCCTAGCTCAAATCATAGATCTATGCATGGCCCATCAACTGCTAAATCAAATGACCGTTTGGTCCATAAGAGGATCCAACTCCCTCGAAATTTTGGATTCCTCATCTGATTATTAAGGCTCAATCCCTTCCGATATAGCCATTATTCCAATCAAAAGCAAGCCATTTTAGAATGCTATCCCTTAGAGGTCCAGTTACTGGTTGTTGGAAGAATTGCAAGCATTGGATGGTGTCTTTTAGTGGTTCAATGAGCAAGTCTCTAACTTGGCTCTCAAGAATGCTAAGTTGGCGAGGAAGGCAATTGGGGTTTCCTTTGACAGATTTGTAGAAAAATGGTTTAGTGTTCTTGAAGAAATGGAGAAGTGTAGATTTAAGGGTGTGTTTTACGATAAGAACATTAATGACACTAAGAAGAAGGAAACAAATAGGGTGTTGAAATGAATGGAGTGTCCTGTCAATTATGAAAAGACGGGAGATATAAGAATATTCATATTCTATGGTTGCGAGGAGTAAGGGCTATTGCCTGAACCTATGAATTAGGGTCTTACCATATGGAATGTAGGAGGCTTGGCAATCATATCAAGAGGTTTGTTGGTAAAAGCTTTCGAAAGAGTGGAAAAGTGACATCTCTTGTGTGCATGAAACCAACTTGGAGAATATTGATAGTAATATTATTAGTGTGTGGGGTCTCACACTTAGTAATCAGGGAAGTGGGATAATTATTCTTTGCAAAGAGGATGTGTGGAGCTGGTTGACAGCTTATTTTGGGCCTATATTGTTTCTTGTTTAGTTAAGAATGTGGAGAATTTAACTTGTCTTTTCTTTGCTGTTTATGGGCCAGCAGAAGAATCTTCTGAACAACTTTTGCGGAATGAGCTTTTCTGCATCAGAACGAGGTGGGATGCTCCTTGGTCCACTAGGTGTGGCTTCAATATGCCCATGTCAAGGAATTCCTTGATTTCTTGAATGTAAATGCTTCTATTTACTTTCCCCTTATTGGTGGACCTTTTACTAGGTCTAATTCAAGAGTGACTATTTCCCTTTTGAGGATTGACATATTGTTAAAAGGGAGGAACATTACCCACACACAAAAGCTTCTCTCTAAATCTTTATTTCATCGTTCCCCTATCCTTCTGGATAGTAGTTGAATTGGATCCTACCCTATTCAGGTTCAAAAGGATGTGGCTTAAGCACGAAGGCTTCAAAGATCTTATCAAGCTGTGGTGATCTAATATTTGAGGTGAAGGCTTTGCAAGACATGTGGTTGCTGCTAAATTATAAGGGTTGAAAGATATTCCTAAAGGATGGAACAAAGATACCTTTGGAGATACTCATGTTAGGGAAGGGTCACTTGTGAGAGATTTAGAGGTAATGATAAAGATGTGGATGTGGGGATTTTTTTTATAAATATTGAGGAAGAATGACGGACTATTGGAAAAAGATTGTCCAAAAAAAATTTCATTTGGTGGAGATTCTTGATGGACAAAAGTCTAGGGCTCTCCAAATACAAAACATTTTCATTGAAAAATAAATGTCTATAGGAGATTTAAAAATTTTGGATAAGGTTGAGATTGATGGTGAGATTCTTGAAGAAAAGGTTAATAGATTTCTACACTGTTCATTTTCTTGAGGTTTGTGGAGTATAGATTATTTGGAGTTATTAGTGAAGCTTCGGGTGTCTCAGTGGAGGATCTCTTGAGTGTTTCTATTGTTGGTTTTGGAAGGGTAAGGATGTTGGGAGGTTGTTGAGGTGTGCTTTTGTTGCAGTTTTATGTGGAATTTCATAAGAATGGAATGCTCAAATGTTTTCTAGCAAGATGTCATCTCCAGATCGAGTCTGAGATGGATGCAACATATTGCCTCTCTTTGGGGCTCTAGTGCAGGCTGTTTCAAGGGTTGTTTTTTTTTTAGGATGCCAACCATGATCTGATGGTATTCTTGAGCAGATTGTGTTTATTCTTTTCTTCTCTGTTTATTTTTGATTACTTTTTGTCTTCTTTTTTGTAATTTTCTACTTGCTGTCCTCATAATGTTTATTATTATTATTATTTAACTATCGAAAAAAAGAAGGCATGTGCAAAAATAATGTTTACTCAAACCCAGCTACAAAGTTTTTTTTTTTTAATTTTTTTCTCTCTCTTTTTCTAGGCACAAACCAGCTAGATTGATAGCACTTTTGCCATGTGGCTTGAAAATGCTCTATAGTGAAGAAGAAATTTTGATTGCTTTGAAGGAATGCAATGGCAGTTAAGTCTAGGCCCAGATGGATTCAGTTTGGCTTTCTTTTTTCTAGCCAACTAGGAGGTTCTTAAATTTGATATTAGTAAGGTGTTAGATACCATCCACTTTAACTGTAGTCCTGGTCTTAAATTTTTGGAATTTCGTCAATGTTTTGGTTGAAATTTCAGATTTGGGGAGGGTTCAAGACAAAAACAACAATCTATTTCTGTTTTGAAAAATTTTCACCAATAATTTTTGAAATTTCAGCCAAATTTCGAAAATTTAAATTTAAAACTGAAGAACAAGCAAAATTTGGACTTTTATTTTTCTTTTTAATAAATATATATTTTGTTCCTAAATTATTCACAACCTTAGGCGCAATAGTAAGGTTGTCGCTGTGTGACCTGGAGGTCACGGGTTTGAGGCGTTGAAACAGCCTCTTGCAAAAATGCAAGGTAAGGCTGTGTACTATCGACCCATTGTGGTCCGCCCCTTCCCCGGACCCCGCATACGTGGAAGCTTTGTGCACCAGGCTGCCCTTTTATTTATTTATTTTTATCTATTTTAATATTTCCCAAAGTTCCATTCATGGTTTCCATGATTTTCTATACGCTATTTTTTTAATTGAAATATATATTCATATTGAAATCAAAATTTTGGCCATTGCTAGATTTGTGGGCAGCTTTTACTATTCCTTCATTACAATGATTCTGAACTTGGGAGGGGGTGCTAATAGCAACAATTTCTGTCCAGTCACTTTAGCGTCATTTTCGGTAAGATTATCTACAAGGTGATAGCCTTGTGGCTCAAGAATGTGATTGGGAAGGTTGTAGCTTGTAGGGCATCACCAACATGCCTATCTTTTTTGGAGGGAGACAAATCATGGATTCAATATGTATTTGTTCAGAATATGCAATCAAATCAAACAAAGAAGTAAACTTTTGAGCACATTCGTTATTATGTGCAAGCTTGTCATGGAGAAAACTTTTGAGCACATTTGTTGGGATTCCCTTCTTTATGTCTTGCAGAAGCTCATGATGTCATTGGATCAAGCATTGCATCTATTCGCCTGTCCTCTTCATGCCCATTAATAGTTTCCTTTCTGGACATTTTCACTCATCTCAAGGTTTATGACAGAAAGACCCTTTATCGCTTTTTTCTTATTAATTATTGAAGCTTTTAGTCTCTTGCTTCAAAAAATGCAGGAGAAGTTCTCATTATGTGGCTCAAGGAGTGAAGAACTGGCAGGCAGTTTCCCTTTTCATTGATGATCCTATTATTCTCTCTGGGGTGCAGCAATCAAATCCTCAATCATAGGTGCATTATCCTTTGCTCTCGTTCCTGAGAGTTAAATTGGGAAAAGGTGAACTTGTCCCCATAAAAAACAAGGCTGATGGCAGATTCTGGCTGTCTTCTTGGGTTGCCAATGGGGGACCTTTTCGAGGAATTCATTGGGCCCCTCTCTTGGGCTCAAGTTCGATGATAAAACCTATTTGAGAGTTCATTGTTCAAAGGTCTGAAAAAAAAAAAAAAAAAAAAGGCTCACTGGAAGCATATCTATCTTTCTCTAGGTGGAAGGTAGATGCCTTTATTATGAGTAATCTCAAAATTTCTACTTTACCATATGTCCTACTTCCACCTATGTTCAGTGGCCAAAAGGCTGGAAGGCATTCAAAAGAAATTGTTTTGGGGTAATGCAGAGGAGGACTTTATGTTTCACTTAGATACGCAGCGGTTGTTGAGATGGAGATTTGGGCTTGAAAAGGCATTTGATCAGGAGCTGACAGGAGGAAGGCTTTTATTGTTGATCCCTCTTACCCTTTTTCTAGGTTGTGTGGAGGGGGAGAAGCCAAAAAGCTTTTGAAGGAAAAGAAACATCTCCCAATTTTAAGGCTTTATATGCATTGTTGGCCCACAACCTAACAGCTTAAGCTTTTAGGTCCAGTGGCTGCTTAACACTCTTAGTCCTTAAAACTTGTACGAGTTAATGGCATCAATACAGTCTGGAATGGTGTCTTTGTTTTCTTTCGAAATGTGGATGTAAGAAGTGATGGCAATTGGCCTTTCTTTTTCATCTATTTATTTTTTTCCTCTCTGGTGGGTGTAGGGGGTTAAACAAAGGCAGTTGAAAAACTTTATACAAACACATTGGTTCTTGCATCCCTTTTGCACTGTTTAAATTACCATGTTTCAGCAGTACCCAGCGCTTACACAATGTTATAGCCCATGTCCCTTAAATCAGAACAGTCAGTCTAGATTTTGCATTTTATTATTATATTTTAGAAACTTGTGCAATATGCTATTGTGTTTTCTTTTAGTTTCGTTTTCAGTAAATAATGGGATGCTTTTTGTTCCACAGGATGGCTATATGTCCTTGAAATGGCTTTCAAAGTTTACGCACTTGGATTTGAGAACTATTGGAGGGATGGACAAAATCGCTTTGATTTCATAATCACTTGGATAATCGGTAACTACTATTGATGATTGAGTTCTTAATTTTATTCCTTTCCAGCTGCTAATGAGGAAAATTGCTTTTTCTTTTTTATGAGTGCAATATTGGTAGCATTTGCATTATATTCTCTCTTCATATTATTTATCCAATCAGTTTCTAGAAAAGAGGTACTAGAAGCAGCAATTTGGTAGCAACTCCTACATTGAGTGGATTCATTACCTATAGATAAAATGTTACTAAGAAAGTAGTCTATAAATTTTCACTCTTCGTCATTTTCTTCATAAACAAAGAAATATATGAGAGATGAAGAGCATAATTACAAAAGGGTGGATAACATACCCCCCAATAAATAATAATTACAGCAAGAAGTGAAAAGAAATAAAAATAAGCTTCGGGATATCTAATGATAGACAACAACTTGCCGATCCGACAGAAGATTTGATGAAGAAATTTCCTTGAGTCAACCATTATCTGAACACCACAATGCTGCCAAGAACACCACCTTGCTCCTTATCTGATCAACTGGAGTAGGAGAATCCTTAAAAAATTTGCATTACATTCCAACCAGATGCACCAAATTACTGCTAACACAGCAATACTCCATGAGGCTGCCTCTCCCTTGTTCTTCCAAAACTCTTGAAAGGGGTGGGTACACATTCTTCAAAGAGACGGGACAAATCCTTTGCTCTCCAAAGATAGCAAACAAATTGTTCCAAATGGAATAAATTGGAATCTATCTCCCCTTTGTTGCAAATCACACGCATATCAATTGATAATGTTTTACTTAGCATTATCCTTGGTAAGAGTTCATTAGTATTAATTCTTTAAGGGTGCATTTGGTTAGGTGGCTAGGGATTAAAGGGATGAGTCAGAAAGCCACGACGACTAGCTTCTTAGATTCACCCTTGGCGAAGCAACTCCTTTGCCTTCCTTAGAACAAAAGTTCAAAATAGCCCCAACAACAAAGCTTTTCTATTCGTCTCAGTCAAACGCCACAAGATTGACGAGTGGAGACTGTTGAAAATGGGGAATAAGCAAAGGTTGAGTCAAAAACCACGGTGGAGTTAGAGTTCGCATGGGGATGCCATTCGACTATCAAGGTGGAGGGCAAAATCTTATGCACAAATCGCCTTGACCCCTCAGCTGTTTAGATATTTGAGTTCTCCGGGTGACACTTCTCTTACATCTTGCTGAAGAGCAAGGAGATCTCTTGGATCATCAAGACTTTGGGGGTGATTGTGATAGGACACAAGAGGTCGAAGAGCTGAATCCTTGAGGTGGGGGTACATAGGTCACCATCGAGTTGCGAATCGAAAAGAAGGGGAGATTTCTACTCATGGAGAAGAGAACAAAGGAAGGAAAAAGCCAACCCCTATGTATTCTTGAAGGCAAGAACAACAAAGGATGGAGAAACATTTTTAAAGCTCTTTTGAAGCTTACGACTAAACATGCTTGTGGAGTTGCTTTCCGGTGCTCAGAGTGTGGCTCTCTGAACCTCATTGGTCACGAGTTACACTCAAAGAAGTGGAGAAGGGAGTCGCGGCAACCGGAGAAACGTTCCTTTGCCCATGTTGTTAGAACAATGCCGGTGAGGGGGAGGAGATTGTCAAAGAGAGACAAATTCCGTGATTCATGGGGTGAAAGAACAACTTTCTTTCCTAGTTTGATTTTCAAATTTGTTTCGTATTCCCATTTTGGGTTCGGGAAGGGGAAGATTGGGCTTAGCTACAATGGGCCACCCAAAATAGTGGCGAAATGGGTCGTTAGAGACAATAGAGGAATTGAGTCCATTCCAACTAAAATAAAAATCCATCTCTATTGGAAAGTTTCAAATTTGTTTAGTCAAATTTCCTATTTTTCTAAGAGAATCTCGGCTGTAAATGTGTGAATATCGTAGAATATTTAGTTTCCTTAGAAGTTAGCATCTTTGGTTCTTTCCTTCTTGGTTCTTTTCTTCTATTTTTCTTTCCACAAGAAGCTATCGCATTCGAGATGGTATCAGAGATAGGTATGGCTCTTGGCCTTGTGTAAACCCTAGTTTCCCTCGGCGGCTCCAATCTAACCCTAATATCTATAGGGTTTTCTTCCTTGTTTAACTCTTCTCTAATCTCTTCTATTGCTGTAGCCATGGCTGAAACTTCAAACAAAGCTAAACCCGAAACCAAACTTGAAACCAGACCTACCCATTTTGAACGTTACTCTGTCCAAATTACCAATATATGATTGAATGAGGCCAACTTCTTGCGGGGGTCACAATCTATTAGGATGCATGTTTGTGGAAGAGGGAAGATAGGGTACTTGACTGGTGAAGCTAAGGAGCCCGAGAAGACAGACCCATCTTATGCTATATGGGATGCTGAAAATTCCATGGTGATGGCATGGCTTGTGAATGCTATGGATGAAGAGATTAGTGCCCATTACATGTGCTATTCTACTGCAAAGGAACCTTGGGACAATGTGAGTTAGATGTACTTTGACCTTGGGAATTACTCTCAGATTTATGAACTGCTGTAGAAGATTTGCATTACTTATCAAGGAGATGGCAGTGTAACAAGGTATTTCAATGTTCTTAAGGGCCTATGGCAAGATCTGGATTTATTCAATGATTATGAATGGAAAAATCCTGTTGATTGCAATCACAATAAGAAGATGGTGGAGAATTTTTAAATTCTTGGCTGGACTTAATGATGAGTTTGATGAACTCTACCCCCACTCGGGGAAGTATTTTTTGAAGTATGACAAGAAGATTGTTGAAGGAGTGTGATGATGAAGAAAAAGGAGGATGAGACTGTGGAAAATTCTGCTCTACTTGCTGCCAATAATCCCGCTCCTCATGCTGTTGGTAACACAGATTTGGCTACTGCCAATATTTCTGCACAGCGGCCTTGCTCTAATCAAAGGAGGTTGGAAGACAAGTCTAGAGTATGGTGTGACTATTACAATAAGCCATGCCACACTTGAGAAAATTGCTGGAAACTCCATGGAAAGCGAACAAACTAGAAGAGCAACAAATCTGGACCCTCTAGCAACAATCATGCATTCCCTAAAGCCAATGAAGCTAATTTCCCAAATGCTGAGCTGGTGGATCATCTTCTTCAATTGCTGAAATCTACTTCTGCCTTTGGTCTTCCTATTGGTTCATTGACCCAAACAGGTGATAACTCTAGTGCCTACCCTTGTTGCTTAAATATTGCACCTTGGATTATTGATTTTGGTGCATTTGATCACATGACCAGTACATCACAATTGTTTCAATCTTATTCTCCTTGTTCTGGTCATAAAAAATTAGAATTGCAAATGGAAGGTTTTCATCCATTGCTGGAACAACAACTGTCCAAATCTCTGAAAAAATAGAACTCAAATCTGTCCTCCATGCCCTTAAACTTGCTTGTAACCTGCTGTCTGTTAGTAAACTCTCACGGGATTCTAATTG
This sequence comes from Malania oleifera, assembly GCF_029873635.1. NCBI lineage: Eukaryota > Viridiplantae > Streptophyta > Magnoliopsida > Santalales > Ximeniaceae > Malania > Malania oleifera. The sequence continues at coordinate 69,381,714 of NC_080418.1, read as the reverse complement.
TCGTGTCATTTTCTTTGATTCCCATTGTGAATTTCAAGACCAACTCTCGGGGATGATGATTGGCAGTGCTAAGATGATTGATGGACTCTACTACTTCAATGAGTCTTTATTCAACAATAAACAAGATCAAGGTTTGAGTAGTAGTACTAGTTCTGTTTCTGTACTTGAACAAATAATGCTTTGATATCTTAGACTAGGACATCCTAGTTTTCTCTATTTAAGACATTTGTTTCCTAGCTTATTTAAAAAACTGGATTGCAATTCTATTCATTGTGATGTTTGCCACATATCCAAAAGTCACCGAAGCAGCTATCAATCAAAAGCTTATCATTCTTCCAAACCTTTTTATTTAATTCATAGTGATGTTTGGGGTCCCTCAAAAATCACTGCTACTTCTGGTAAGAAATGGTTTGTTATGTTTATTGATGATCATAGACGTTTGTGTTGGGTGTACTTATTGAGTGACAAATCAGAGGTTGCAAATTTTTTTTCAGGTTTTTTATAATATGGTTGAAACCCAGTTCCAAACGAAAATCAGTATCCTTAGAACTGATAATGGTACTGAATATTTTAACAAATGTTTAAGAACATTTCTTTCAACAAACGGTATTCAACATCAATCTACTTGTTGTGACACCTCACAACTAAATGGCATTGTTGAGAGAAAAAATCGCCATTTGGTAGAGGTTGCACGGGCCCTAATGTTTTCAATGCAAGTTCCTAAATATCTATGGGGTGATGCTATTTTAACTGCATGTTATCTAATTAATAGGATGCTTACTTGAGTGCTAAAATACATCACTCCCTTAGATTGCCTAAAAAAACTGTTTCCTACATGTCGGATAACATCAGACTTGCCACTAAAAGTGTTTGGATGCACTGTTTTTGTTCATATACCTACCAATCTTCGATCCAAGCCTGATCCTAGGGCAGAAAAATGTGTTTTCCTTGGATATGCTCCTAATAAAAAAGGGTACAAATGTTTTATAAGGATGTTTTTATTGAAAACCATCCCTTTTTTGGCCATAACTATCTTTAGGGGGAGAAAAAGGAAACTGAAGATGAGTTCTAGCAAACCTCTAAGCTTCTTCCAAATGTTTTCCTTGACATTGACATCCACTCTTTAAAGGGTCAAGAAACCAATACTTGCGAAAATAATGGAAATCCTATTCTACCTATACAAGGTATACCTGATTCACAAACACGGGGAGAAGTGCTATCAAATATTCCCTCATTTGAGCTTCGTGTTTATACAAGAAGAAGAAATCATCAGAATAATAGAGCTCTTTCTTCAATTCCAGGGCAAGGCCAATCATCATCACCTACACAAGTTGGTCCTCCTTCACATACTCAAGGTACTTTTTCTTCTCCAGATCCTTGTTTTGATAATTCTTCTGATCTTGACCTGCCCATTGCCCTTAGGAAAGGAGTTAGAACCTGTATCACACATCCTATTTCCAACCATCTATACTATTATAGAATCTCCGATTCTCATAAGGCCTTTACTTAAAATGTTTCTCATTTGTTTATTCCAAGAACCATTCAGGAAGCACTAGAACACTCAGAATGCAGATTGGATGTTCAAGAAGAGATGGATGCGTCAGAATGGAGATTGGATGTTCAAGAAGAGATGGATGCACTAATTGCTAACAACACTTGGGAAATTGGTGACCTACCGGAGGGGAAGAACACTATTGGCTGTAAATGGGTATTGACAGTAAAATTCAAGGCTGATGGGAGTATAGAAAGGTACAAAGCAAGACTTGTGGCGAAGGGGTTCACTCAAACGTATGGAATTGACTACTACGAAATATTTGCTCCTGTAGCCAAGATGAACTCTGTGCGTTGCTCTCTCTAGCAGTTCACTCTAACTGGCCCTTATATCAACTAGATGTGAAGAATGCCTTCTTATATGGAGACTTAGAGGAGGAAGTAGTTATGGATCTTCCGCCACGATTTGAAGGGAAAGGTGGCAAAGGCAAGGTGTGCAGATTGAGGAATTCATTGTATGGACTCGAACAATCTCATAGAGCTTGGTTTGAACGCTTTGGGAAGGTAGTAAAGAGTCATGGCTACAGCCAAGGTCAAGTTGAGCATACTATGTTCTATAGACACACAAGTGAAGGTAAAATGGCTATCCTTATTATGTATGTAGATGATATAATTTTGACAGGTGATGATAGCAATGAGCTAGAGAGGTTAAAGAAGATCCTTGCTTAGGAATTTGAGATCAAAGCCTTAGGCAACTTGAAGTATTTTCTTGGTATGAAATTTGCAAGGTCAAAGAAAGGAATTTTTGTTTCCCAACGCAAGTATGTGCTTGATTTACTTGGAGAAGTAGGTCTTCTAGGGTGCAAAGCAGCAGAAACACCTATAGAGTCGAACATGAAACTCCAACCAGCTAAGGCTGAAGAAGTGATCAACAGAGAGCAACACCAAAGATTGGTAGGGAAACTCCTTTATCTCTCTTATACAGCCTTTGCAACAAGCGTGGTAAGTCAATTTATGCACTCACCAGGACCCGAGCATTTTGATGTTGTGTATAGGATTCTAAGGTACCTAAAAGGGATTCCGGGTAAAGGTTTATTATTTGAAGGACATGGGAATTTACAGGTTGAAGTATACACTGATGCAGATTGGGCTGAAAGTATTATTGATAGAAGATCAACTTCTGGCTATTCCACCTTTGTTGGAGGAAACCTAGCAACATGACATAGCAAGAAACAAAATGTGGTGGCAAGGAGTAGCGCAGAGGCAGAATTTAGGGCTGTTGCTCATGGAATTTGTGAAGCACTATTGATCAAAAGGTTGCTGGAAGAATTAAAGGTTACTAATTCACTACCAATGAAACTGTATTGTGATAATAAAGCTACAATAGCTATCGCTCACAACCCAGTTCTTCACGATATAACTAAACATGTGGAGGTAGAGAGGTATTTTATCATGGAGAAAATAGACAAGGGAGTAATCTGTTTGCCATATATCTCGACAACTGAGCAAATAACAGAATTACTGACAAAGGGACTGCCGAAGAAACAGTTTGAAAACTTCATTAGCAAGCTGGCCATGGAAGATACCTTCAAGCCAACTTGAGGGGGAGTGTTGGAAAGTTTCAAATCTGTTTAGTCAACTTTCCCATTTTTCTAAGAAAATTTCGGTTGTAAATGTGTGAATATCCTAGAATATTTAGTTTCCTTAGAAGTTAGCATCTTTGGTCTTTCCTTATATTCTTCTGCTGTACATCTATTTATACAAACCTATATCGATGTTACGATTAATGAGAATTATTTTCACAAGAAGCTATCTCATTCTAGAATCTCTTACTGCACTTAAGGAAGTGAGGCCATTAAGCCCAAGCCCTACTAGAATCAGTTTGACGGAAGGAGATAGAAGTGTTCCCTAACTCCCTTAGTCACTGTACACATGGAAGGAGATGACTCCTTGAACAATTCATTGAAGGACCCTCCACCTAAAGACAAGTTTGGCATCTTAGATGATCGGTGATTGAATTAGGGGGGAGAGGGATTCCAAAGATAAAGAGGCAGCAAAGCTTTTTCTGGAAGGCAATCAAAATGATATTTGGAACCAATTGGAAGAGGTTCCACCTAACAGTAAGGGACATGTGTGTGGTATTCTTACAGGTCTTCCTCCTCTAACATCATTTGATTACGAGGCGTAAGAGTGAGTTTGGAATGAAGAAGATGAGGAAAGCTTTTAGGTTCAGAAGATGATCTAAGAAGTTTCTGTGACTTTGAAAATAGTTTGTTGGCTTTAGTTATGGAAGTAGAGTGTGATTGGAACCAACTCTTAGAGAGAACTCTTGCTATTGAAGATGAGGAAATATCAAAGCAAAGCTTAAGCCCCTCTCATGGTACTCGTCATTTAGGAGAAGAGACTTTTCATGACATTGAGCAAGGGGATGATGATACCATAAAGCACAACTCTTACCAGAGCATAGACTTGATTGAAAGGGGACCTATGTCCCCTGTTCTTGAGCCTAATCTTGTAAAGGTGGACCTTGCTGATGTTCCCTTCAATGCTAATAGAGGTACTGATGAAGAGACAACTATTCCTCTAGGAGATTAGAATTCATCCAAAATGTAGAAAAGGTATTCTTCCCCTTCTTTCTTTTGATGTTTTATGCCACAAGGAAGGTCTTGCTAGGGGTAGTGCTTTTGTTCTTGGTTCAGGGGGTGGTAAGGGAGACTATAGAGATCCAAATGAACTCATGAATCGCCTAGGTTTGAAATTTGTAAGTCCTTCTAGAGTTGAGGTTTGATTGGGTTTGATTCCTAAAAGATACGAGAGGAGAAAGAAGAAGGTTAAAAAGGAATTAAAGAATCTGACTTCATCCATGAATTATGGGGGGGTTGAAAGGGTAGAGGGAGAGGGGGTAAACGAGTTAGAGTATGAAGATTGTCAGTTGGAACGTTAGGGGCCATGGGGACATTAGGAAGAGATGTTTTGTTAGGGAGGTTTTGTTTAGGAGTTTTCCTAATGTTGTTTTGAGTCAGGATACTAAGCTTGAATCAGTTTATGGGGAGGTTATTAAAAGGGGGGGGGGGGGTCTAGGAAAGGCGTAATAAGAATTAGGTCTTTGTACCCTATTAGGGGTCGTAGGGGAGCATTCTTGTGTTGTAGGACACTCGTATCATATCCAATGTGGACAGCCTAGTGTGTTTCTTTTGTCTTTCTATCTTGTTAGAGGTGAGAGACTGGGGTCAGTAGTGGGTTTCTCTAATATATGGTCCTTCTAGGCCTGCTCTAAGGAGCTCCTTTTCGGACGAGCTTTACTCTGCTTTTTGGCGTTTGCTTCCTTAAGCGGATCGTGGGGGGTGACTATAATGCGGTGAGGTTTCCTCAGGAAAACCAAGGGGGTGGCAAGTAGCATTGCCATGGATACTTTTGCCTCCTCCAAGTCGGTCATCACTACGTGAAAGTATTGTTCCATGTTAAATAAGTTCTCTTAACTCTTTAGCATCACCAGCACCCCTATGCAGTTGAGGTTTCGACACCTTTATTCTTCCGTACTCAACCCTATAGAATTGGAGTTCTTGATAGCATGAACCATTAGGTTGATCTTGGCAATAAGCTCACTCATCTAGATTTGTAAAGCTTCTACCACACGAAAGTCCTAAACAACTTGTCTTTGTAACCCTACTCTTGTTTTTTTATCCATCCAATACATCAACATGTTATGCTAATCAAGTCATCGTCACAACCACATTGTTGGTTTTCTCTTCCTGTTCCTCTAGCGCATCAAGTCACACCTCATTTGACAATGTGTGGTTAGCGAGGGAGGCAAGTATGCAATTCAATAGCTTTCTATGCTATTGTCACTCTGTCACTAGGAAACATCAAAGTGACTAAGGAGTCATACTCTTTATTTTCACCAAGGCAATCCCACTCCAAGAATTAAACCTACGCTATTACTCATGGTTACTCGTCCCATTCACAAAAGACAAACAGTCACAGGTAAGCATAATGCCATGAACAAGCTTGGCACATGACACCTAGCCTAGCCAACATACCACCAAACGAAACCTAAAGGACTAGTCCATGTGAAAGCCTCGAGTTTGCAGGGATCTTAGACCCCCAAATAAAGGAATTAGATGTTAAGAAACAACATTGAGATTATACTTGAGATGGGCAATGAAAGATTTACAAGAAAGCATGCTAGAAGAGCTAGAATTTTAAATTTTTGTGAGCAAGGAAGAAATAATCAATAGGGGAATTGCAATGGGTGGAAAGGTGATACATCGGGGGAAAAGTTAATAAAAAGGAGCACTTCTAACCCCAAAATCCTTGGGAACTAACACTCTTTCCATTTCCAATTTTATAACTCATATGCGGGAAAAAAAAGGTGAGAAATTTTAGAATTAAAATTCCAAGGCCTCCATGGCTAAAATTAGTAGCAGTCTTGTGTCCTTCCCATTTTCCTCAATTTTATGAATCACCTTATGCTGAAAGGAATTGGGGTCTAAGGGAACCATCATAAGTTCATAACCACATCCCACTAGAGAAATGTTTTTAAACACCAAATTGCCCATACCCAACCCTTCCTTGAAAGCTGACAGAAATATCCTAGCTAATCATGTGATCTCTCTTATTATCCCCAGCCCTGAACCAGGGAAAATATCTCATGATCTAACTGATGAGCGATAAACACTTGAATCCTAAACAAAAACAGATAATATAAAGGGATAGAAGAAAGGCAAGCCATAATAAGAGTAAGTTGAGCACCTAGAATGAAGTAAGCACCCCTCTAGCCATCTAGTATCCTAGATGCATTCTCTAGCAGCAGATCCTGAAGAGAAAGTAGCATTGGATTGCTACCTTGTGGAACACCTAGATATGTTAGGCCAGTCCAGAATGCTACAAAGTACAATTGACTAATTGACACATATGACAAAGGACTCTAGAATCATAATTAATGCTTATAATCTCACATGTGGACAAATTAACCCTCAACCTTTTAGCCTTCTCTAAAATTTGCAAAATATTCAACAAATTAGAAATGCTATCCAAATTTTTAGATAGAAAAAGAATGTTGTCGTAGTAAACTGTAAATGAAAAATATGCACATGATATTACCCCACCCTAATCCCCTCACAACCAACTCCTTTACAAACATCCTAGTGAACTCAAAACATCCACTGTCAGAGTAAATATCACCCTTCATTTTCATTATTCCAATGCATACATACATACACACACACACATATATATATATATATATATATATATATAGTATGTGTGTGTGTATGTATGTATGTATATTTCCGTTTTCAGTCGTATAGATTTCCCATGACTACAACCCTATAGTAGTGAATTAAATTGCTAGTTTATGTTCACAAAGTGAAAGTAAGGGTCAAATTATATTTTGGCTTGCTGAACTATGGTTGCACTATGAGCACTGGAATGTGCATCATGCTCCCCATGGCACTATTCAAGGGGCCATTTTCATAGCTATGTAATGAAGGGTAAAATGAACCTTCTGTATATATATGTTTTAGTAAGAATTTGATTTTTATGACTGCAACAAGATTAAGGAAAAAGAAAAGTTGCTAAAAATTGCTAGGCTGCCTTTTTGGAGTCATTACACACGTGCGTACATGCGCGTGCATAAAAGAGTTTCTCCCCTAACTTTTTCTTCTAAATTCTTTCCAAGTTTCGTTAGGACTTGTGGGGAACCTAATATTTAATCTTTTTGGATGAAATTTTCCATAAACAGATGTAAAATTTCACATAAAAGACCTATTAATTTGCTTCTCAATATACTAAAATTTTGACCAAACTTCAATTTCGATTTAAAGAAACATTGGAATTTTATAATAAATTATGGACACTGTGAATGAAGCTTTAGGAAGATAGACAATTGTGAATAATTTAGTAAAAAATGGAAAACCTTTTTTTTCCAGTTTTTCTTTTCAACTTTTGAAACTTTGGTTTATTTGTCGAAAATTTCAATTCAAATTTTTCTAAGTGGTGATTGAAACCTGACTTCCAAACCCTCCTTAAATTCAAAACTTTGGTTGAAATATGAACGAAATTTCCAAAATTTAGGATTATGCTTCACACCCAAATACCAACCTAAATTAGAGACTCAAGTTTTCTGCCATGCCCCTTTTTTCATTTTTCAATGTGAGTACGTGCATGTGGTGTACATCTAAATTTATCCATGTGTGTGTGCACCTGCATCTACATATGTTTAAGTGTATGCATTGTTACATGCTCACGTTACAGGAAAAAAACTTAGTGTGTTATGGTTGCATGCACATATCACAACTTCAAGTTTTTGTTATTGTTTTTCCAAAACTTGCACCCTAGTTACTAAAGCTTACACATTAACACCCATATGTGACACATTACTTGGTTATTCTGCTTTACTAAGCCTGTAGCAAAGAGTACTAAGTTCGAGAACAAGTTGGATAATGTCCTTGTTGGGAAGAGTATTCATTTGTTAGATTATAGGGCATTTGAAATAGAAAACTTGGAAAGCAAGTTCCTAGTAGCAGTTATAACTAGAGAGGTTCCCGTTAGCATCATTGATTCTATTCATGCAAGTTTTCCCTTTAGATTGGAAAGTTGGTTTTCTGAAGTTATAACTTGCTTCCTTGCTAGTTGATATCTATTTGAGATATTCAACGTTTCATTTGGTCCCAATTTCTTAGTTGCAGAACCTTCCCCATTATATGATGAATCATAAGTGTCGACATTAGACCTGACAAAATGGATAAAAATCCATTAATCCGACCCGTATCTGACTTGTTTAACCGACTTATAATCAACTGCTTGCTAAATGAGTCGAATATGATTTTCCATTTTCATATTCGCCACCTTAGCGGGTCGGGTTGGGTTTATCCAGTGGATATCTGCCAACCCGCTAAACTATTATTATTATTATTTTTTTTTTAAGAACAATGATATTTTTATTCAAATAACTAAGTCATGAACACTACATTCTTTAGAGAGGATACATGTAGGGGTATTTAAACACGATTTCGCAATATAGGTAATGATAAATAAGATATCATAAATCCCATGATTTGAGATAAAATCTCCATTGTTGACATATAAGCTCCTTTTGAATCAATAGGCTCTGATTTGTTTGCATATATGATCCTTAGACAATTGACTTTGGATCTTTGACGCTCCTTTGTTTTTATTGTGATGATTTGCCTCAGATCTTCATCATTTGAATCTGCAACGGACAAATGTAACCGTCGACGGTTTGATGAACAATTAGTTTTTAATGCTTATAGTTTTACTTACATGAATCAGGAGTTGTTAATTAGTATAAACGATTGAATGATTGATATAGTTATTGAAAAAATAATATACAAACTAATCGCAAGTTTTTGTATACAACTTAAATTATTATGACACAAAATACATTACTAATAAAATTATATTTGAGAATGACGGATTATCTGCCCATCCGCCATGAATTATCCGACCTGAAACCGCCTAATCCACCACTTAAACGAGTCGAATATGGATTATGATTTCTTCACCCGATAGTGTGCCTTATCCGCCATGGATTATCCGACCTGATCTCCTTTGCTAGGTCTAGTCGACATTGGGTTTTGAGGACCCATTTGGGTTGCTAACATTTGGCGACTGTTTTGAAATCAAACAAGTGTTGACTACCAAACCACTGTTTCATCTAACTTTTCCTTTTTATCTTTGAAAAAGGAGTGGTCACTTTAATTTAATTTTTGAAAAGGAAAAATAAAGGAAATCCATTATAAAGAGATTAGGTTTGGGAGTACATTTGTGAATAGGGAAGACAACACTTTGAATTATTTTTAATTAGAATTCAAAACACTAGCACCTTAAAACACTTTCTTTTGAATGTTTACCATGCTTACCTTGTGTGTGTGTGTGTATATATATCCTATTTTGAAACAATTTCTGAAAACGAACATTTGAATTTTTGGAAAACAAAGAGACAAATTATGAAAACCAGGCGGCCGACCACCTGCAAAGGCTGGTTGACCGCCCTCTGCATTTTCTCATCCTTTTGGTGTTGTTTATTTAAGAAAGTTATCCGACCCTTTTCCCTTTGAAAAGATTTTCATAGGACTTGTGCAAATGACTAAGCTTCATGAAAGCCCTACTACTTTAATGCCTAATCAAATCCAATCATACAAAACACATGTAGGCATACAAATAACGGAGAAATGAAAAAGGAATTTGGTTTTTTGGTCTGGTATGGCTAGATCTAGAAAGTGGATTGCCTACATATCCTCGAAAAAGACATCAAGCCATTTTTAGTTCCCAAAAAAACATTTAGTCCAAAATCTCTAGCCAATTGTGTTTAAACAAGTCAAAAATTCAAATATTGGCTGGGTTGGTTGACCGCTTTCAGTAGCTGGTCAAGCGCTTGTGAATGGTGCCAATAGATAGCTATGGGGGGAGGCTAGTTTACCGCCTTAGTGGAAATCCTTTACTTGCTCTTTATTCCCTTTGATTCTTCATTTGTGTTAAAAGTGGTTTGGTCAAAAAATGACTATGGACAATAAGGATTGTGTTGTACTGAATATGAAGGTAGGATTGCTCATGTGAACGGATTTGTGAGACATCGTTATTCTTGTTTTCTAGCCCCTCTAGCCTTGAAGAAAAGATGAATCTTGAATCATGTGAGTAGATAGTGGGGTTGGTCATTGATATGACCAGCCTCAAGTATAGGTTTTTCAGGTTACTAGTTTACTTAAAAGCTTAAATTGTTCAGTTGTGGGTCAACAATGTATATCAAGCTTTAACACTCCCTTGCACATGGAACCCAATTGGAAATCGGGGAGAGAGAAGTGGTTGCTAACACTCATTATAGGGAATAAGTTAAATTTTGATCCCCTATAAATTGAACACAGGCAACAAAACTAGAATCTTGATCCTACTCACATTCATAGTTCCGATACCATGTTAGATTACCACTTTACCTAAAAATCTTAAGTTGGGCCAACAATGTATATCAAGGTTTAACAAGGTTCATACTTAAAGATATGCTTGACATTCTGGTGGCTTTAGCATAGTCGTTGAAGCAAGATGCGAATTGTGTGTCAAAATTTTAGGGCTTATTTAATTAAGGATTCAAAACAAGTTTTTGTATTATTGTTTTTTTAAAATGAAAACAAGAGTTCGTATCATGTATTATTTATACTCCAAAATGTGCTTGGTTAATTGTTTTCAAAATAGTTACCTGAAATTAAAATTGTGGAACTATGTTTGCTTGAGGTTGATCCAAGTTTTACTTTTGTTAATGTAATAATCACAATAATAATAATAATAATAATAATAATAATAATAAAAATAAAAATAATAATAACAATAACCATAAGAATAACATTAGTATCATTATTAACATTACTATCAAGAAAAGGGTCACACCCCATACCTTTTATCTTTATTGCATCCAGAAACCATAACCAAAAACAATGTAAAGACCTTATAATTGTTTTGTGAAATTCTGTACTTTTTCGGGATGTTTTGGAAAATTGTATTCAAAACCTTAACCAAATGGGCCCTTAATTTTCTGAATTATGAATCAAGAATCTTGAAGGTGGGGCCTTAGATCAATAGTAAGGTTGTTCCTTTGTGTCCAGTTAGTCATGGGTTCGAGTCCAAGGAAACAGCCTCTTTGCATAAAGCAGCAGTAAGGCTATGTACACTGTGATGACCCTCCCCCTACCCTCACAAAGCAGGGAGGAGCCTTGTGGCCCGGGAATGCCCTTTTTTATGAATCAAGAATCTCCAAAAATATTTATACTCAAAATAGATTTAGCTTCCGAACAAACTATTCTTGAGGAGAATCATACAAATGAAGACTTAAACTATTCTTTAGAAATCCTGAACTTTTAAAATACAATGAGCAATAAAAAATGATGCATTTTTTTATTTAATTGTCTAGACCCTTGGAAAGGGTTTTAAGGCATATTTGTATTAAAAATAACTAACTTGATCTATTGACCTAGGTTAGACATGAAGCTGCTTTATCTAGTACTGTGCTGTGGTTATCATTAGATCTGCATTAGGCTAGAGATGACTGGAGGACTGCATTTAGGAAACCTAAATTTTAAATGTTGAAAGAGATATAAAAGTTGATGAATTTTTGTTACTTTAAAGCTATAGGCCCTTTGAATAGATTTAAAGGCATTTTTTATATTAAAGTGGTGATTTTTTTATTTTCTTTTAGATAATTGGATTTGACTAGGACCAATTCAACCTATTGGACCTGGGTTAGATATGAAGCTTCTTTAGTTGGTACCAGTTGGTTTCTCACAGTGGTTATTGTCAAATATGCATTAGGCCATAAGTTGACTCAAGGACTATATTAAGGACATAGGGTGGCTTGCTTAGTGGTTAGTCTCACCCTTTGGACTTTAATGCTCTCAGCACTTCCATTAATGTTACATGTTGTCCTACAAAAACCCATAGGAACATTCCTAGTTGTCCGAATAGATTATATCTTGGTCTATCATGGTTCCAGGGAGGAGCTTGTAGATCATCTTTTACAAGTTTTCATGACTTTTATGGATGCCAAGCTGTATGCCATGTTATTGCAGATTGGAGCGCTATTCCCAAGCGTAATAGCCTTTACGTAGAGTATAACAATTAGCAGCTAAACTTGGAATGGGCGAAGTCATTAGGGACTAACCTAAGCTAAGGATTGTTTCAGAAGTTTGTAGCTTTCATAATGTAGTTACTTTCTAGGTGTTCCATTAGTGGTCTCGGTGTTATCATGTCCACTTACCGTTGATTGTCTTAAGGAAAAACAGTTTTATTGGACGTGCGAGTCCTTTTATTGAAATCAAGAAGAAGATGATTGAATTAGTAAGTACTTGACATCCTTGTTTGAGCAGTATTTGAGATTGCTTTTGACTAGGGTAGGCAAAGCTGGTTTTTTGAGCCTATGAGGGACGCCTAGTACCATTCTTCATTTATCAAAAGTTGTGGCTAAGCAAAAGTAGAGAACTTATTATATAGAGTTAACTCACAGTCAGGCCCCTTGTTATTGGAGATATTTTCTTTTACCCCTAGAATTTGTTCTCTACGAAGCATTCCAATGTTTTAGTTTGCAGAAGAAATTGGGCTCTGAGCATGCTAGGTGGGTAAAGCTTCTGAATGGCTGCTACTTTGTTTTAAAACGACTGTAATTGTTGAGAATAACATAGTTGATGGTGTTGGTTGAGTGGCTATTCTTCACATGGTTAGTACTGAGAAATCATAAGCCTTTAGAGATTAAAGGATGAGAATGTCTCTTATCTTTAAGGGGGTGAATTGGGAGGTTTTTTTTTTTTAACCGAACATGTAAGATAACTTTTATTAGAACTGGGAGAATTATACGAAGAGTATTACAAAATGGCTAGCAACTTGACAATACCAAGACCAAAGAAACAAAATAACCCGAGGACTAAAGTAGATGGCAGCAGCCCATATAAGTTTGCTTCTGGTTCCATCTTTGCATTTATTAAGTGAAGCAATCCAATTTAGCTCCTCCAACTAATGTCAGAAATTTCTTGGTCTATACTCTGTTTAGAGCTGTTCAAGAATTTTCATACATGCTCTTTGACATAGGACAATTGAAGAAAAGATGGGCTTTTACGTCATAGGATTGTCCACATAGAGTACGAGAGAAACTTTCAGCTTTTCCCCATGAATAAAGCCTTTCCAGCTTAGGAAGTCTGTTTAGAATTGCTAGCCATGCTATAAAAACATGCTGTGGGATGTTATTCTGAAACCATATAGATTTGCTCCAAGTATATATAACTCCCCTTTCTCTGATGTGGTTCCAAGAAGAACAAAAAGTGAAAAAACCAGAAGAATTAGGCATCGTAGTCTTCTTTATCTGTTCCTAAAGAAGAGGATATATATGACTTCAACTGGCTTGCTGCGTTGTCTTTGAGGCCAGTTCCATCTGTCTCTGATCCGAAAATCAGCAACCACTGCTTTCAAAGACAATTCCAATTCATATGGAGTTGAGAAATCAAGTTGGCATATAAATGAATTAGGAGTTTTTATTTATTTATTTTTATTTTTCTATAGATGCCGTATGTTGACTTTTTTATTCATGAGGGATACCTGTTCAGAGGGACTAGACTATGCACTTCCAACGCTTCATTTAGAGATTCCTTGGTCTAGAAGTGGAATGCAGGTGGTTTAGTTGCTCATTTTGGTGGGGACAAGGTGATTATTAAGGGAAGGGTTTACTGGCCGTCCTTACATAGAGATGTTGCAAGGGTAGTACCCATTCTTTCAAGTTGGCTAAAACTAGAAAAGTAGGATTCTGTACTTCATACATCTCTTTATTTGTGATGGACACCATGGAAACATTTGAGCATGAATCCTGTCTTAGAATTGCCTAAAACTGCCTGAGTGATTCTTGTGGTAGTTGTTAAGTTCACTAAGATGTCACATTTTATTCCTTGTAATTAGACTTCCTATGCTTTATAGGTTGCCAATTCTTTTTTGGTAAGTTTTTCAAATTACATAGTTATCTTACGTGGGAACTCCAGCAACTGACGAGCCCTTTGGACCCCCCCAATGTGGCACCAAACCCACAGGGGTGGAAATGTTGCCGTCTGCCCATTGATGCACCCTGATAATTCACCGTGCAAACCACAAGTGGGGAATCAAACCAGTGACCTTGAGGTCACCAAGGTCACAAGTCCGCCCTTACCACTTGAGCAAGCCTGGCTGGACAGCTGTTGCATTACATGTTAGTGATGTTTAATATTACTGTTGTATGTTAGAGAGCATGAGTTAAGGCATGATGGTCATTGTGTTGTACGTGGTGCATATTATAAAGTGGAGCCCTATCGCTGCCATTAAGTCTTCCAATTTTCTAAAATTTTGAACTTGGTGTTAGATCATGATTCTAAGACCTAAGAAATTTATTGTCCTTCATGGAGGTAGAGCATGATGGAAGAAGGAAGTTACAAAGTCACATTTCAAATCATCACTGCAATCATTGTTTTGATTGTGTTATATTGGTCGACATTGGTGAGTATCAGCTAATAAAATATCGATGTATATTGGATGTAATCTTTTGCAGCTTGACCAATTAGTACAATATTAGATGATGTTGTTTTCCAATCTACTGCACCAATTCTTTTTCACCATGTTAATATATTTCTTCATTAATCTTATCAAAATGTTTTCTAACTTGTGACATTTTCTGTAGAAAAGAAAAAGAAGGCTATGTGTCACAGACTGCCAATTAAAACCCAATTAATGGGCCGTGCGGCACTCGTCGATGCCCTCCCTCGACAGAGCCAGCCAACAACACGCACAATCTGGCTGTCATGAACACTCGAGAGGTTTTCGAAAGCAATCATAGACGTGAAATATCAGTTCCAACAATGATGAATTCATGAAGACAAGCGACTTTCTTAGTCAATGACATGTGGAACTAGTTGTTATATTCAATTAATAAGACAACCACACAAGCCATCATCCGAGTTATTCAACATCCACTATAAAAATCCCTGGTGAGTGCCAGTGACGACATCTCTCCTCCCCATTATACTGAGGTCACACTGTCAACCCCTAACATTCTCCCCCACTCACTCTATCGACGACCTCATCGATGTATTTCTAAAAATACTTTACACTCTTGCTGTTGATGACCTTCATCAATGACTACACATTTACCAGGTTATACTCTACATATTTTGTCTTGACTCTGTACGACTCATCTACGGTATGAAGAAACCATGGATACTCACTTGCAAAGAGCTGAAAAGGGACACATACACAGCCACTATGTGAGTTAACTACGCCAACTGGTTGGTAAAGGACTGAAAATGATATGATTCATCAATTGTGTGAGATAACTATGATAACTGACAGTTAAGGATCTGAAAAAGGATACGACTCATCGACTATATGAAGTAATTACGACAACTGACAAGTAAAGAACCAAAAAGGTATACGACTCATCTACTCCAGTTGGTTGTCTTTTGGGTATTGAAATCTACCGAATCCGCATCATACCATCCTTCAAGTCGTCAGAGGTTTGCAATTATCTATCTTAACTTGGTCAGAGCGTGTAGCATTCACCCTGCCTACCCTTTTCGCGCATAGGCGTGTTACCCTGCCCGGTTTCCTAGGTACTTGGCGTGAACTATAATCCTTCCTTGCCATACGAATCGAAGCATGCATCGTTCACCTTGCCAACCCTTTAGCACATGGTGTGACACCCTACCTACTTTCCTGGGCACTTTGTGTGAACCATTACTCATTCTTTGCCATGTTGACTTACAGAGTGTGCAGCGTTCACATTGCCTTCCCTTTTGCACTTCTACGCGGCACCCTGCCTACTTTCCTGTGTGCTTGGTGTGGACCATTACCTTCTCTCTATAGTCTTACTGGAAGTCCTCTATTCACTTAACCCATCAAACTGTCATGGATTCCTTTCCCATCCTCTGTACACGCAACATAAGTAATGATCTCAATTCACTCTCGCAGGGGGGCCTCAAGCTCTATTGGCTCAACCCCTAGGGATTATGAATTGCATCCAACCTTGATGTCTTTTAGCCTGTTCAAGGCTTTCGACAACTCAAAACTCTCTAACAGACCTCAAACTCTATTGGTCTGTTTCCCGTAGGGAGGCCTCAAGCTCTATTGGCACTACCCCTTGGGATGATGGATGACATCACGTCCTCGATGTGTTTCCCACTTCTCAATCCTCCTTTCGAATACCGTAAGCTTTGTTTGCCTTTCTCCTTCATGAGATAGGAGATGGCCTCATGCCCTTAATGTAGTTCAACCTGTTCTCGAGGCTTTTAACTACTCCATACCAGGGATTTTCATACATGGAGTGACTTACACAAGTTTCACAAGTCAATTTTCAAAATCAATTTTCTCTTTGGTGGCCTCAACTCAATTGGCACGCCTTGCTCTTGAGTCTTCCCTTGTCTTACATGCTTCCACATTGTTCTATTTTACAAAATTTTAAATTCTCATTTTTCCAACTCATAGTGTTCACTCCCACCGGGCTCACGCACACTGTGCTCTGATACCAACTGTCCTGGACCGCCAATTTAAACCCAATTAATAGGCCGTGCGGCACTCATCGAGGCTCTCCCTCGACAGAGTCAGCCAACAACACACACACACAATCTAGCTGTCATAAACACTCGATAGGTTTCGAAAGCAATCATAGGCATGAAATATCAATTCCAACAATAACGAATTCATGAAGACAAGCGACCTTCATAGTCAATGACATGTGGAACTAGTTGTTATATTCAATTAATAGGACAACCACACAAGCCATCATCCGAGTTATTCAACATCCAGTATAAAAATCCCTGGTGAGGACCAGTGAAGACACCTCTCCTCCCCATTAAACCGAGGTCACACTGTCAACCCCTAACACTATGCATATATGTGCACTATTTTTTTTGCTAACAGTTAGTTTCTTAGGGCAGTTCTGTAGGTCTGTTTAGCTTTTTAGACTTGCATTAATCATTATGACAAGTTCTCAGCCACCTGATGATAATGAAAAGCATAATCATTGGGCCTTTGAGCGGGGATTTTGGTCCTCTGCTTCTTCTTCTACCATCACCACCACCACTGCTGCTAACAATACTGAAATAACAGGCGTGACTATTGTCAAGATGGTTGTGATTAGTGTTGCTTCGTGGTATTTTTGTGTCCAAGGAATTTTCTATCCTAGTATTGACTTTCTTGAAAACTAAAATTTTGGACTTTGAGTTATAGTAATCTGTCAGTTCAGAATACTAACGAACCTTTGTGTTCGAAATAAGTATATGATGTATTTGCCTTATGCATAGAGCTACCTGCCCAGGAGTTTTTAGGTATATTAATAACTTTATTTTTGAAAGAATTTTGCTTCAAGAAAAGGAAGGGAAGAGAACAAGCATACATTTTGTTTCTGTGCTATGTTTGAGCATGTTTAATTGTGTCATTTGGTATGCTGATACATTTGGCAACATCAACTTCTATTTGAGATATTACAATGAGATATTAGGCGTGATATACATTATTGGCCTATAACCTAAAAGCTTAAGCTTTGAGGGGTAGTAATCTAACATGGTATTAGAGCCATGGTTGCAAGAACTAGGAGGTCCTAGGTTCTAGTTTCTCTGGCGCTTCTATTATTTGGTTGTTAAAATTATCTTATTACCCTGTATATAATGGTGTCATCTTTTTATTGTGTATTTGTCTCTCCATGTGCAATTGGGTTGCACGTGCAGGGAGTGTTTAGGCTTGATATATATTATTGGACCCCAACTTAATAGCTTAAGCTTTTAGGTGAAGTGGTAATTTAACATGTGACAGAGGTATTTAGTGAACAGTGAACACCTGTCCACTCCTACCTACTCCCTAAGGCCCTGGTGCTTCCTAGACAAATTTTAAAGGAGAAAAAAAAAAAAAAAAACAGAGTAAAGGAGTGTCTCTTTTAAATCAATCTTGAAGAACAGAGATTATAAAGCCACTGATCTGTCTTTCAGGATTTCAATGCACTGTTAACCCTTTCAATTTTGATTTATGGCAATAGTACAGCTCTATTTCCATTCTTGGGCCAATAAGAAATGTAATTTGACATAATTTTTTTTTTTCTTTTTAATTATTTTTTTTTGTGTGGATACTTTTTAAGAGCTTAATGAAAAGGAAATTTGGACAAGGAATTAAATTAATTGTTACACTCTGATTTAAGATATCACCATAGGGAAAATCTTTTCATGTTCTCTGTGCTCCAGTGGATTTGATGGCTAAAAAATAAATTTTATCTTATTAAAGTAACGACTGGCATAATAATCTGTAATACTGGAATTCCTGTTGCTGAGTTAGTTATTGTCGCTTGTAGTAAAAGGGGTAGGGGTAGACTAGACCTAAAATAACTTGTAGTGAGTTTGTGAGGAATGACTTTATAGCTCTTAAGTTAGCAGAGGAATGGCCTTGGTTGGGTGAACTGGTGGAAAATGATTCATGTAGCCAACCCCGTGTAGTGGGAATCAAGGCTGCTTGTTGCGAAGGGTTCTATAAATAAATAGTGAAAATAAGAAATCACTTTGTGCTTTCATTTTACACCAGAACTCACTGTAATTTTTTTTTTAATTGTTTTGTCATGAATAATCTATTGTTGTCTGTTGAACAAACTGAGTATCCTGTATTCTCAGTCCCATGAAGCTTAGAGTAAAGAACTATTTATTGGCTGCTTTTTCCTATTTTAAATTTCATTTGCTATCTAGTCCAATTTGATGAATCATTTCTATATTTTTTGGTTTTTCATTGCTTTTTTGATGCCGTTGCTTGTTGAATAACAATGTGAACATGGTCCTTTTTTCTGCAGTCATTGGAGAAACCACAACTATCGTATTCCCCCATGGTCCAACTTTTCTTTCAAATGGCGAATGGTAGGGGGCATTCAACTTCTCAGTTTCACTCTCGTGATCCTTTTCACATCTTTAACAGTCTTAGTTATTCCCCAAAGAGTAATTTTGTGCTTATTTTCTAGATTGTTTCGTTTAATAGTTTCTTCTTTGAAGATCATAATAGTCTTCGTCATAGTGTATAAGTACATCTTTTCTCATTGTTTCTTCATCAAATAAGTGCTCTTAGGTTGAATGAATTGTAAAAGGAAGCTACCTTTTTTATGGTACATTTGCTTGCATACCAAGAGTATTGTTTTTGACTAATTCTCACCTATCTAAAGATTGAAGCAGAAACACGGTTGTAAATTTCAGTGATGTTCAGTAAGTTAGCCTTACAAAGACATCCTCCTGAAAAATGAGCAACAGCAAGCAATATTTTGCCATAATTACTATAAATCCAACTAAAACTTTTACCCTAGCTTTTGCTTTTCCCTTGGGTGTCAGGTTTAAAGCTACATTAGACTTTTTCTTATGTTCCCAACTGGAAATCCTACCATGCTAGAAGCTCTACACATTACACGTGCAGTTACTTCAAAGTTCAAACACAGCAGGAATTTTGACCCAGCCTTGGATACGAACTCAAAATCACATTGCAGAAGAATCTAAAGTTCTGTGAATTTCCCTATAAAGGAACCAGTCAACATAAAAACTTAAGCCATGGGTGAAGACCTTAGAGTAGGTTTGGACTTCTAACATGTCCCCTTGTGCTCAATCCGATTGGGTTTGAAAACATGGACAAAGCATATGTCCATTGTTTTAAATTGTGCAGACATTTAACCATAAGGATGAGGGTGCCTAAGATTTAAACTTGTATCTATTAAGTGTAAGCAGCATTTGAACCATATGGAGGAACCGCTCAATCTAAAAGTTTAAGCTATTGAGGACCCAATAATGGGTTTTATTATTCAACATTCCCCTTCATGAAAGCCTATTATTCTTGATAGCAAGCATATGCCTAATGTTTAGGTTGCATTTGGTTCGTGGAATGCCTATTCCGTGGAATATATTAGTTATAAATATATAAAAAGTTAGTTACAATTAGTTATATAATAATTATGTTCTTACTATAAAACAAATAACAAAGTAAATTTTTAATGAATCCATGATGAGGAATAAACAAGGAATAACTATTCCTAAATTTCACCTTTGGAATGTCTATTCCTTTCTTATTACATGTTGGATGAAATAATAAGGAATACACAAGGAATAACTATTCCCTCTCTTCTCAAATTTCTCAATGTATTCCATCCACATTATTCCAAGGGGTAGCTATTCCGTGAACCAAATCTCACTGCTGAAATTTAATTGTAGGAATGAAGATGCCCATGATTTGAATTCTACACTCTTTAGTCAATGAAGCTCTTCCACAGCATCTAACAAGAATCGGTCTAGAAGTTCAAAGTTTTAAAGCAGACTGGCTTTCATTCTTTTTATATATTTTCTACGTGGTATTTAAGTATGGAATTTTATATTCAAAACAGCAGACATTCCAAAAGACTAATCTGAAGAAAATCCTTTTTGCCTTGGCTCGCATGTGATGGGTGTTGTAAGAAACATATTAAAGGAGTAGAAGTCTGTTCTCTAGATGCTTGTGCATTTAGGACAATCAGTTATTGGATTTAAGACTCACAAGCAATGTCATCTTACAATCACACTTTCAAAAATTTCCCCAAAATTTTAAAAAATTACTGTTTAAAATTCTACTTTCCTCAGCCTGAAATTGAATGTTGAGATGCTTTCAATTTCTGTTTTTTAAAAATTTCTTACAGATCTTCTGAAATTTATTTCCTGTAATTTCAATGAAATTTGTTGAAATATTTTAATTAGGAAACATAATTTCCTTGAAATGAACTGGAGACTGAAGAGATGAAAATAGGACAAGAAAGGAAGGAAGAAGAGAAAAGGAAAGGGAGAAAAGAAGCAGTCATGTATGCGCGCGCGCGTGCTCGTATGTTAGATTAAACTTTAATCATCCAAAATTCAATAAGCCCTTGCATCATAAGCCTATATTTATAGGCAACCAAGAAACACTGGAGATAGAACATTACAAAGTAATGCCAAAGTAATAAACAATTATAAAATGACCCCAAAGTAATTAAATATCAAAATAAACCTCAAAATAACTAAAATATCCAAAAAGAAACCCTGGGTTAACAAAATCTCTAAATCATTAGCTTTTCCAAAGGAGCCACACAAAGAAAAATCCCTAATTTGTTAATCTTTGAGTAGAATATGTTTGCTTAGAATTATCTGAAAATGACACTTCGTCAAACTCCTCTGTTCTAGAAACTTAATGTTGAGTTTTGAAGTGGTGTAATGGGAACAACTCAAAAGCTCCAAGTGATCCAGATCATAGTTCAAAATCTACTATTGCTCGTTTGGAGATCATACTTGGCTCTCTTCATTGACATGTGTGTTATGTGGTTTGCTAGTAGTGAGAATCATTCTCATTTATTTCTTTGTTCTGCAACCTGAAGCTCATTGTTTTTATTTGTTGGGAGAGGTGGATTTGTCTCGATTCTATGGAGCATTTCTTGTTGATTGATTTTGTTGGCTTTGGGAGGCAAAAGAAGGCAATTTTGTAACTTGGTTAGAGAGAAATGCTCTGATATTTTGGAATCTTACTTCATCCACTGATTTGATTTGGGGAAGAATTATTTTTTGGCCTCTTTGTGGGTGTTCGATACTGGCTGCTCTAGTAGCATGGCCTTCTTTGATATTTGATTTGTTGGCCCTTTTACCTTATGATTGTTCACTGTTTTGTACCTCTTTATTTTTCAATGCATTTATGTTGCTAGTTTCTGTTTCTGCTGTCAGTTTTGAACTGTTTTTGAAAAATCTGAAAATCATATTTTATGATTTTCAAAGCAACCTAGAATATTTTAATATCTAGAATTTTTTTGGGATTAAATTATTAATTTTATACATAAATTTAATTAAAATTAATATAAAATGACCATGCGTATTAAAAATATGATAAATAAAAATACTTATAAAATTTCTAAAATTTTGAAAAAAGATAATGTAAGATATTTAAATTTTTTTTTCCACCACTAAAAAGTAAGTTTTGAAACATAATAATTAAATGAAATAAGTATAATAATGTGTATTTTTATTAAAATATTTTAATTTTATTTAATCTCTATTTTTATTATTATAACCATATTTTTTAATTTTTTTTATTCAAGAACATATGTAAGCAATTCAACTAATTTTTTTTTTTTTTTTTTTTTTTTTTTTTTTTTTTTTCAGTTTTTAGAAGTATTAAATAAATAGGTTGCTGGATTTTGTTTTTTTAGTTTTTTTCTTTAGTTTTATAGTTTCATTTTTGGTTTCCGTTCTCATAATTTTTTTAGTGATACCAAATGGCCCCTTAGTTTTTGGTTTTGTATTTTTTGCTTAGTAGCCTCAGTTTTTTTTTTAATTTTGTTCTTCGAGGATGTCTCATCCTCTTTGTAATTCCTTGCTTTTGACAAATTTATCCTTTTTCTTCCAGAAAAAAAACTGATAATATCTATGGCAACAACATAAGAAATCGAATTTGAGAAGAATTACTTGATCCAGCAAATCACCTGCAAGTAGAGAAGGATCCAACATCATTTGATAATGTTGTCCAAACAAGAAATAGTTAAATATCCAAATCTAATAACAAATGATGCCTTTGGTCTATATTGAAGAATCATAGGCAATATTTCACAAGGTTTGATTGGAAAACATGTGGAGGGGGAAAAGTAGGTGTTGGGTGCACATATTAAATGGACGGAGAAGAAACTGTCTGAAAGGGAGGCGTATGTGTAATTGACAACTGATCTTCAATTTCATTGCAAGTCAGCAGCTAAGCCTAGTGCAAAGTCAAGGTCTATTTCTGGCCTAGGTGCTATATCAACCATGGGTAGGGTCACTAAAGACAAGTCTAGAATCTTATCTTGGAAAATACTGTGTCTCCCTTCTTCAAAGGAAGGCTTTTGACTCATGTCTATGAAAAGCATGCAAATCATTAACGTTATGATTATATTCAGTTGTGCAATACTTCTCATAGTGACGATTTATCAAGGTACTTAATGTCAACACATGGTTTCTCTTCTAAACATTTTGGCCAAGATTATGGTTTTCTTTTGATCACTTAGGACTTAATCTAGTTTGATGAAACTCTCACATGAGAGTTAAAGTAATTGGAAAATGATTGAAGGAGAGTCAAGTATTTCTAAGAACCACTTGTGACCACATGGTCTCAAATGAAATACTGTGTGAGAGAAATATGTCCCTCCTTATTGAAATATTTGGTAGACCAATTGTTTACCATTAAAGAATTGTCTTCTAGATAACGATATTTGAGTAGAATATGATCACTAAAATTGTCCATAGTTGGTACTCCATCATTGAAGGAATGAGGATAAAAAAGATAACTTGAAGGGTTTTTAAATTTTTATAAGAAATTGAACTTGGACATTTACTGATTTTTGAATTACATTTATGTTAAAATGAAGATGTCTCATATGGTTCGCATTTTATAATTATTGCAGTCTATGCACCAAATACTTGTCATTTATGTGTTTTGTTTACAATGTTTTAGCTCTTCCTTATATCTCTAATTGCTTCTCCTCAATTTATGTTGACAGGATTCGTTACCTTATTCTTGCAAGAATGTTACGGTTAATAAGGCTCCTGATGCATGTCCAGCGTTATCGTGCCTTTGTCGCCACATTCCTAACCCTCATCCCGAGTTTAATGCCGTATCTTGGGATCATATTTTGTGTTCTATGCATCTACTGCTCCCTTGGTTTACAGGTACATGGGACGTTTATGATCTTTTCAACAGATTGCTGTCTGTCAGTTACTGTTTTTTGCTTAAAAATGGAAAAGAAATTGTCTTGGTGATTTAGATCCCTTCTCTCTCTCTCTCTCTCTCTCCCATTCAACATGAAATTGACAAGAGCCACTGTTGCTATTGTATTTACAGCTGGGATATCATGTAATATTGTTAAATTTTGATATTAAAAAATATTTAAAGTTGAGCTTCATCCTGTTTTGTATATAACTCTTACAAATTTCATTACTTTTTTCTCTTTCCTTATTTGTAGCTTTTTGGCGGGATTGTAAATTCTGGGAACCCTATGTTGGATGGAACAGTTCTCGCAGATAATGAGTATCCTTTGTCATTGGTGAAACCTTTTCTAAATAGACCTATACTAGTTTTATTTGAATATCACAGGGACTCTTTTGGTGGATAAAAGAGCATTGTAATTGCAAGATCACATCGTTACAGAAACTTTGATGAACAACCAATGTACCCAAATACTGACTTCCGTGCATGCTTAAAACTGTCAATTCGATGTTTGTGGCTCTCCTTTCTTTAGCGCAAATTTCTTTTTGTTTACTTTTCCTCATTTTTCTTGACAAAAATTTAGCTATTTGCTTTTCAACTTCAACGACTACCCAAACGGGATGGTCACACTTTTCAATTTGCTAGTCATGGGAAACTGGCATATTTGGATGCAGGTATTCACTAAACTGTATAGTGCATGTTTTTTTCCTAAATTAGTTGCAAAATCTTCTTCTGTATGGTTTGCATTTCTGAATTCAAACTCCAGGTTCTGACAATCTAGCCTTTTAAATGACGAAAAAGACCTCGCTTTTTTCTATAGCTTCTTAATGATCTGGTTGGAGAGTCTGGCAGCCTACACACAGCTGGCTAAACATTTGTTTCTAGTTTAGCTTTGGGTTACTTGAATTTAATTAGAAGAAAATCAAAAAATCTGTTTGATTTTATGATTGGGAGAGCAACTTCAAAGCTATATATCTTTCAGGAAAATTAATGTAAAAATTTAGGGAAAAGAAGAGGGACTTGCATATTGTTTTTATATACTTAGAGAAAGCCTATGATAGAGTACCTAGGGTAGTTCTATGGTGGGTTCTAGAAAAAAAAGGGAGTATGGAGTAGGTGTATCAATGTCATTAAGGATATATATCATAGAGTACAAACTAGCATTCAGCCTATAGGTGGAAAATCTTGGGAATTTCTAATCACAATAGGTGTATATCAAGCCCTTATCTTTTTGCATTAGTGCTCAACTTATAAGCAGTATCTAAAATGAGGTTCTTTCGTATATGTTGTTTGCACATAATATTGTCTTGATTGATGACATTAGGGGCAAACTAGAATCTAAGTGTAGAATCTAGAGGTTTTTGGATAAGTAAAAGTACATATAATGCAGAATATATGAAATTTAATTTCTATCATGGTAGGAGGAATATTGGAGTTAAGGTTAAACTTGACGGCCAAGAAATTAATAGCACTAGAGATTTCAATACCTTCGATCTGTTGTGCAAGCTGGAGGGGAAATCAAAGAAGATGTAATACATTAAGTTAAAGCACACTAGGTAAAATGAACAACTGCTTTGGGCATGTTGTGTTATTTTAGAAGAATACCCTTAAAATTAGAAGGGAAGTTTTATAGGACGACAATATGACTAGGTATGCTATATGATTCAGGATGCTAGGTAACTAAGAAACAACCATCCAAAAGTTAGGAATGAACATTAAGAGATAAATCAAGGAATGAACATATTTGTGTTAAGTCAAGAAAAGCACTCCCAAAGAAAGATAAGAGAGGGGTAATGAAGATCGTTTAGGCACTGTAGGCTATTGGTCACTGGACTGTGAGGAAGAGTGAGCTAGTTACTATTAGTGATGGTGGAAGGGTGGGTAGACCTAAAATGACTTGGGATGAGATAATAAGTAAGAATTAAACAGCCCTCAAATTGTTGGAGGAAATTACCCAAGATCATGTAAACGAAAAGAATTCGTGTAGATAACTGACCTAGAGGGATGTAAGTCTTGGTTTGTCATCGTTTGTCGTTGTAGTATAACATCTACAGAGGCTGTAGATTTTTAACAAATTGGCTGGTCAAAGTCAGACAGCCAGCTCCACTTTGGAATTAATGAATTATTCAGTCAGCACTAAGCCTAAAAGTTTAAGCTAGTTAGATTGCCAACAATTTTGATCAAGCCTTAGCATGAATATTGTGTATTTTGCATTTTGCAGCATTATATGTTCAGAGTCTGCACATCACAATCAACTAGGCAGTTGGATGTTCTTCCTTTTGGGACTTTCCATTTATTATATTTTATTGGAGATTATTTTGCTTCACAGCATGACAAATTGTAGCAGTAGCCTTAAAAGTTTTTTTAGAGAAAAAATATTACATGCTAGGAATATTATAGTTCTGTATATAAAAATAATTTACTGATTCAAAAGCAATAGGGACATCTAAGATAGTTTGCAAGAGCAAGTATCTTCAAAAATAAATTCAAAGGAAGGTTAAAAGAAAATTTGTTTCTGTAGGAGCAAAATGATGCAGAGATCCACAAAATTCAAGGAACCAAGGATTTCAAAGTTTCAATGCTCTAAATAGTAAATATGATATTGGAATAGAATAGCATTTTCCAAAATACTTGAGGATTTCAATGATATTATTTAGAAAGCTTTGATTAGCATTCATTAGTTGTACAAAAGCCAAACATAAAACTAAAATCACTAAAAACTTTAATTAATATTTTAACAAATGAGCTCTAAACTTTGAGAAATTGAATTATATCTATAAATAAATACATTTTGTTGATGGTAGTTCCCTTTCTTGGACAACAACCTTATTTTCTTCACATGGTGCTCATTTGGATTGGTGGCATGTTCACCTGGGTTATCCCTCTTTCATGAAAATACAGCAGCTTCTTCCAGTTTATGAATATGCCTGGCATCTTAAATGTTAAGCATGCAAATTAGGAAAGCATAGCATGTCTTCCTTTTGCCTTAGGGTTGAGCCTTGTAGTAAATCCTTAATTTCTCTTGTTCATTCAGATACATGTAGCATCAAGAACCCATCCAATTATCAATATTTAATGTCTTTGGTGGATGATTTTTCTTGTATGGCAAATTTATATCTGCTAAATGATATGCTTGAGGTCTTTAATGCCTTTATCCAATTATATAATGAAATAATTAAAATTTTCCCTTTTGTTAATGTGCTTGAATCTGTTGAAAATAAGTCCAATGTACTTCTGAGATGAATGGCGTTGCTGAAAAGATGAAAATATACAAATCTACTTTTACTTAATATTGTCAGGTCCTTGCTTTTTATATGCATGTTTCTAATTTTGCAGATTGATACAGTTGTTGCTGTATGATTTCTAATTAACTAGATGCCCTTTATGGTCATAGGGGAAAAAAAAGCTTTTCTGTTCTGTACAATGATCTCCCCATTTCTTGTTGTCTTATGTTTTCATGTGCACCTGTTTGTTCATGTTCAGCACTATGTTAAGGTTTAGTTGTCGCTTTATGCTATAAGTTTGTCTTTGTTAGGTATTCTAGAACCCTAAAAGGCTATTTGGTGTTATGCTTCCTAGACTCCTAAATGCTATGTCAGCCCTGTCGTGATATTGTTTTTTGGAGATCTTTACAATGCTTGATATAATTTTGATGCTTTTATTCTTCGCACATCAACTATCAACGATTGTACTTGCCCAACCCTCCTATTCCTGCTCCCATTCCTTTGTAGGAGACCTGGGATGCAATTCGAGGTTAAATTTTGTAAATGCTTGACTCACTCGAAAAATGAGTAGCTCGAAAGCTATCCCAAGTATAGGAGTTACGTCGTATAATATTCAGCCCAAGGGCTTGATCGTTTCCTCAGGGAACGCGTTTTAATATCAAATTTTACGTTCTCCCAATCGAAATTAAAAGGGTATTGAACTCAGTTCAGATTCGGGATTTCAAGATTGTTTGATTTCACTCTTAACAAATTAAATAACACGCACATTAAACCCTTAAAACTAGCATTCACTAAATTAAATAGCGAGAATGAAAACCCTAGCCTACTTAAGGAAACACTGAAACATGCATTAATAAAAAATGATAACTTTGAACCTAGAATTAAAACACGCAGGGAAAGGAAACTCAATTAGATTTAAACACACACGCGTGCAATAAAAACCGGACCTTTAATCAAAGCTTAAGTTTGAACCAAAATCAAACTTTAATGCAAACACAATGAAAATTTTAACGATTAAATGACTCAACAAAACATAGAAAGAATACGAACTTTGATAACATTGACACTAACTAAACCAAGCTTCAATTAAAAATTAAATTTTAAAAAGAGAAAGACAACTAATTTAATTTCTAGAAAACAGGAAAAAAAACAAAAAAAATTTTCTCTTTTGAAGCTAAACCAAACCTTACTACATAAATTAAATAACTCGGAATATTAAATTAATCTACAACAAAAAATTTAACTGAAAGAGAATAATTAAGCAATTAAAACTCAATAATAATAAAACACCCTAAATAATATTCGAAGTCTAGAAATTCCTATAAACTCAAATAAAAATTTAACACTATTCACTGATGAAAAAATAACAAAAGAGAGAGAGAGAGAGAGAGAGAAGGGTCAGCAGATGAGAGTTGCTGGCAGCAGTGACAGAAGGAGTCTGCTATTCTGGCTTCAGTTGTGGTGTGCTTGGGAGCTGCTACTGGTGTTGTGGAGAACTGGTCTGTCTCGGGTTGTATTGCAGAGGGCCTCGGCTATGGTGGCTGGAGAGGGCCTCGGGTGGAGGAGCTGTACAGCAGGAGGCTGGAGAAGACACACGGCTGCCAGAGTTGCAGCTGGTGGCTCGGGACCTGCTGGACTAGCCTGCTGGAGTACTTGGCCGGAGTTGCAGCAAACAGAGGAGAGATTTTCAGAGGATACTGGGAACAGGGGACAGAGGAAAGAAGGAGAAAGAGAGGGAGAGAGCTAAGGGAAGGGAGAGACAGAGAAAAGAAAAAAAACAAGCTGGGGAACAGGAAGAGAAAGTGGAAGGGAAAGAAGAGAGAGAGGGTGATTAAGAGGGAGTTTGCGGAAGGAGAGAAAAACAGAGACAGGAAAAAACAAAGAGAGGAGAAGAAGCGAGCCAAGAGAAAACAGGAAAAAAAAATAGAAAAGAGAAAGGAAAAGGGAAGAAGGAAAGGAGGGGGCTATGTGCTGCACTCGGTTAAGGGGATTTTAAAGGGAATTGGAGGCTGCCCTACCTGGATTGTCCAACCCGACCTGGCCATGCATGGCCGGGTCACATCAATATTAATTTTATTATTATTTTTTTCTTTTTTCTTTATTTTTGCTCTCCGTGATCACGGCTAAGTTTGACCTTCTTGGAACTCGTTTCTTGTGAAACTCGAAACATGAAAGTTATAGATAATCCTTTTCTCTTTCTCTAGAAATTTGAATCGTTTCGATTGGATTTCGAACAGAAAAGTTATGCATGAAATACGAACAGGTGCCGGTTTTGATTTCCGAGAATTTTCCTGTGATAAAAAATTACCCAAAATTCATAATTTGCACAATAAAACTCCAGAATGATAAATTTGGCATTTTATCAAAATATTGGACGTAACTGGACATTTAATTAAAAATATAAGCTGTAAAGACCGGGTTAAGATGCCCAATTATGCAGTTTTGGCGCGTAATCAATGCTCCAAAGAAATATTTGGTACATACCCAATTTTGTCTGCGATGGAAATTTCTCAATTAATTGGAGGATAATGGATAATGATTTGTCATGAAGCAATTAATTTGAGTATCTTCACCTTTCTATAAGTCATTACTTGTGCAATCCAAAGTTGGGACTCTTAATTTTACTGGTTGGAGGTTTACTTGCTCTAATTGTGTTATATAGGGAGTTATCCTTAATTCAGTTAAGGATTTTCCCTAAGAATAAGGTGGGGTTAGCTTCCAAACACCTTATGGGACAAGGGAAGAATTTCTCTGTCTATAAAGGGTGTTTTTGGATAGCAGGGCATTAGGGCAACTTTTACCTATGGCTCCTCTCCCAGACACATTCACTTGGAGAAGAAGAAAAGATAGACATGCATTCACCAAGAGGGAATCACGTACAAGGGGAGAGAAAAAGGGAGAGAGAACACATTCAAACAAAGGGGTGCACACTAGAGAGAAGAAGGAAGAGGCCAAATATTTCTCCTTAAAGGCGATTTCTTGAGGTTTTCTTGATCATCTAAAGCTTCTATATTTCTTGCTCAACTTCTTGTTTTAAACTCAGGTATGAATTTTTTTTTAATCATTAACTAGTGGTTTAAGAAGTTCTGTGTGCAAAGTAGGGAGGTCAGAAGTTATTATGTTGGTTCTACATGATTTCAAGATAAGAAACCCTAGATGCATATACATACATAGCATGATGTTCATGTTTGTATTTTTGAGTTTTGGTTGATTAAGAGTTTGTTGCTCATCTCCCTCATCGGATTGTTCAAACTTGCATGCTGTTTCATGTGTTGCTGCCTTGCTGGGGTGCTCTAGGAAGAACGAGTTAGGTTTTTAGTTTGAATGAGAAAGGGTTTGAATTAATAGAATCTTTTTCGACAAGGTAGGGTTTAGTTCATTGTGTTCTTGAAGTTTTGCTGGTTTTCTCGAAATAGTGGTTCAAGGGCATCTGGCAGCAGGGCTGTACGAAAGGGTTAGCCAAGGTGGCCGAAAAACATGGCTGGCGACCCAAGCTTGTTAAAACCCAAGCAAACGGAGTGAAGGGAGGCTGTGTGGTTTGGTTACATTGTGTAGGTAGTGCAGAGTCCGCAGATACTTGGTTTGACTCTCCTTTGAGGGGCAACGGATTGATGGGAAGCAGCAGAGGGCGAGGCTCGCTATATTTCTGGTAAGCCTGCATGGCTGGAGATTGCCATGTGTTCACAGGGAGCCAAGAATCTCTATATGAAACTTTTGGCAGTGGGCTTCTTGCCAGCGGCAGAAACAGGAGGCCATTGGAGGACTGGAGAAAGTCTGGAGAGTGCAGTGAATTGGGGTCAAGTGAACCCTAATTCATACAGAAGGAGTTGACTTTGTGGGGGGAATCACATGTGTTGCACATTTTAGGTTTTATTATTGCCCTT
Source organism: Malania oleifera (assembly GCF_029873635.1). Classification (NCBI taxonomy): domain Eukaryota; kingdom Viridiplantae; phylum Streptophyta; class Magnoliopsida; order Santalales; family Ximeniaceae; genus Malania; species Malania oleifera. The sequence continues at coordinate 69,350,873 of NC_080418.1, read as the reverse complement.
TGCCTATTTTTGTTAGTTAATTTATTGAATTTTGCTTCATTTTTTAGTTATTATTAGCTGATTAAAAATCCAAAAAAACTGCATAAAATTGAGATAAAATATAAGAAAAATTCTGTGTTTCCAGCAGTTTATTGGAGCTTTAGGAATGTTTTAAGCATTGGTGGGACCTTTGAATAGGTTTAAATGACTAAATAACCATTAATAGGTGCAAACATGTAATGGATGTAGAGGGAAGCTTCCATTTCTGAAGGGGCTTGGGTATTGGCAGATCTTCCTCTAGGTGGAGATTGGTTATATATCACACTTTCACTGAATTTATACTATTAAGTATTATCCTAATATTACAATTGAAATGGCTAAAACCTTGGTGGTGGCCGAGGGCTACACTCGTACTTGTGTGGATTACTTTGAGACGTTCTTGTGGGTGGTTAATTTGAAGTGGCCTTTGTACTAGTTAGATTTTAGATGTTAAAAATGCACTTAGCATGGAGCAGTCTCAGGGGATATTTTTCTTAGGGAAAGAATGCCTAGGTTTTCAGGTTGAATAAAGCCATTTATGGTCTTAGGGTGTCACTGAGGGCCTGTTCTAACCCTCTAAAAATTTAGCAAAATGTTACCTGTATTCAAGGTTTAATTTTTCTTTTTTTGTAGGATGATTAATAAAAAGAACAAATTAAAATTTATTTGAACATTCAGTACTACGGTCTAGGTCAAGCCAAAGTGTCATTAGCATAGATAATGACTGGAATGGACGGATATTGCTCTTCTTTTACATGATTAAACATTTATAAGGAGAATTGATGTTAAATTCAAAATAAAATTGTATCGTTTTTAACCAGGTATCACATATCAAGTTCCAAAATAGCACCCCATGAATCCTTGAATATTTGTCAAAGACTTATTTAATATACAATTTAAGTTTGGTACTTCCCTTAATTTAATTGCTTCTTCTGGCTGGATTATTAATCATTCATTGCTTATCGTTTCAGAGCTACAAGGTTTTGACAGGAACGTCTTGGACTCTTCTGTACTTTGTGAGCTTTTACTTAATAACAGTATTGCTTCTACTGAATTTGGTAAACTTCTGTCCTTGCAGCCACAATATTTGATGTTTTCTTGCATTGCATATATATATATATATATATATATATTTTCACAAATGCTGTTATATTTGATGCCTGCATGCATTTTCCATTGAATTTGCTCTCAATATCTGGATTTGCTTGATGCAGTTGAGAAACTTCATGCATACCATCACATTGTTTACCATTGTTTCTACTTTTTTTTGTTCAATAATCAGAATTGATTAAATATTTTGTTCCGTTCGTAGTTCTTCTTTCATCCTAAATTCCAACCAACAATGCCATAGATACATTATATAAAATGTATACAGAGAAGAAACTCACCAGTGAATCATGCCTGAATCATCACAATCACAAAATATAACAGCCACATCCATTTATCACTTATATCCAATGTTTTGAAAGGCGAAGGCGTAAGGTGAGGCGTTAAGGTGTTGGGGCGTAAGCCTTTTGAGAAATTGTTTTTTTAAGATAAAAATTTATTAAATAAATTATAAATATTTAAAATAAAGTAAAAATTAAGAAAATCGCAAATAGAATGTAAAAAAAGAAAAACTAGATGTACTTCGCAAAATACTTGTTGGCCATTCAAAAAGGCGCAAAAGGCGTGCTTTTTATAAAAATGCGTAAGCCTCAGCATGAAATGCGTTACCCTTTTTGGAAATTGGTATTTTAGATTGAGCCTCAAGGTGTCTCCTCATGGCGAGCCTTGATTGAGCCTTTTAAAACACTGCTTATATCTGCTGTCACCATGCTCACTGACTATCACCTGACCCTTGGTATTGGATATGCATACTATGTTCAAGACATTTTTTGATGCAATGTGGTAAAGACATTGTACGGTGATGACTAAGGCACCGGTTGTGCATGACTTTTGTTGAGTGGAGTGTGTTACAAAGCAATGTGGCTTACTGAAACTGGAAAAACCAATTTGACATATTAAACTAGATCTAGTAGATGTCTGGTCTGGTTTTCATTACATTTCTTACTGAGCAAAAACAAGTCAAACCCCTAAAATAACAAACAAACCAGAAAACTTTTATATATATATATACACACACACATACATACATACATGCATACATATATGCATACATATGCATGTATGCAATGTATGTGTAAGTTATACGTATATATTACTCTGTTCTGAATGTGGGTTTTACTTGCCACTGTCCTTTACTGTTTTTGTGGCTCTTTGATGAACCGGAACAGTGCTGGCCATTTTCCTTCTTTTCAATTTCTTCATACTCTTCTTTGTTTTCCTGTATTCTTTGAGTTATCAAGAAGAACAAGGGTTTGTCAAGAGAAAGAAAATGAGTAGATGGATGTGGATTGCTGCAAATGAGAAGCCCAAAGAGCAAGCAATGTTGAATCCTTTAAATCTATGAGACAGAGATGAATGAAGGAGGTGCTCTAGTATTTTTTGAATGCGTTCATTCCTTGTGAAAATGCTGTAGCTTTTAAACTGCATTAAAAAGAGTGACGCCATTTTGGGTTTCGTGAATGGCTATTCAAAGGAATATCTTTGGTCGATATGCCAAGGGACTGGAGAGTAGCTCTTCATTATTCCTGCAAATTTTTCCTTTTGTTCTTCCTGCTGATTCTTTGAGTAGGATGGTTGAAAAGGCTGGTGATAGGAGTTTTGTTCAAGGAATTGCTATGGGGAGGGATGCTGCGGATGTTTTAGACCTGCAGGTGCCACTATTTTGTCCATGTCTAATGATGGATCATCCTGTAGCATTCTTTCAACTATGGAAGTTTTTTAACATGTTTGAGGACTTAAGATTAATTTGGCCATGGCAGTCTAGATGCTATGATTTTGTGTCTAAATGGGGTGTCAAGTTTTGCTACACTTGTGGGTTGTAGGGTTTTATAGTGGCCTGGCCTCTGACTCATGTAGGCTTTTCTTTTGGTGGTAGCCTTTGTTCAATAAGATTCTAGGATCATGTGGTTACTAAAGTTTCTCAATATCTTGACTTGAGGGGTGCTCTTTTTTTCTTTGTTCTTTAATCTAGGCCTCTCTTTCATATATTCCTATTTTTTTTATTTTTTATTTTTTATTTTTTTAAACTTTTGTTTAAGACTTCAGTTGTGGTTGGGAGGTTATCAATAAACCTAAGGACCAGCGGCGGGATGCTAAAATTGATGTCAGAGTGTACTCATGGAAACCCACGAAAATTCTTTTCATGGGCATCTCTGCTTTCCTTTCCTTAGACTATGTTGCAAAACTGAAATAAATTGAAGTTCAAAGAAAATACAGCACTTAGTGTTAAAGAGGGAGAGGAAAAAAGAGAAAAAGATAAGAGATTAGAGGGAGAAGATGCAGTCAGCAGTTCCTGGAACTTAGGTACAGCTCCAGACCTGCCCTCTTTATATATTATTAGTAATAGGAAATGATGGATGAAAATACCCCCACTCACACCACCTAATTACTAAAATAACAGTCTGTTCTTGTGCTACTCTCAAGCTAGAGGTGTATAGATTGATCCTAACCCTTGACTTCTTACAATAATTTAATAAGGTGGGTCTAAATAAAGCCTTTGTGATAGCATGTCCTAATTAATCCATAGATTTCACAAATAGAATATGTTGACCCAAGTGGCAACCTGAGGGGGGGTGAATTGGGTTTAATAAAAACTAAAAGTGTTTGATACAAAATTCAAAGCAAATTAAACAAACCAAGAAAAACACATAATATCAAAGCAGTTTAAAGGGAGAAGGGAAGAGAGATTCAAACGCTTGTTATAGTGATTCAGCTATCTTCGCTTACGTCCGCTCTTTCAAGGCTAGCTGCCTTGAAGTTTCACTAATTCCTTGTTTTAACAAAGACCAAAGAAACCAATACACCTCTTGTTTTTCGGAGACAAGAAAATCAAATACAACCCTTGTTTTCTATTGAGATGAGGAAACTAATTTAAGAGAGCTTACAAAAAAAATTCCTCACAAGGAATGATTTTCCAAGTTGATGCTCACAGAAGGAACTTTCTAAGAATATGCAAGATTATGACACGAGTTTTCTAGAATTTCTCTCAAGGATGAGCAATTTAGAAGACAGAGAATAAGAGAGATGAATGGAGAATTTAAAGCTTAAGCACTTAGATATTTAGTAGATGTATGTTCTCTAATTTTCTCTAGGCTTTGGAGGCCATATATATAGAGATTTGAGAAAAACTAGTCGATTTCTACCCACTGGATACTTTTTCAGGTTAGGCTGGTCGATCACCTACTGGGCCTGGGCCTGGTCAGCCGCTCACTAGTCGTTAGAAAGAAAGAAATGACCGTTGCAGGCAAAAGTTGCCAAACTGGTGGACCGCATTTAAGGGCCGGTTGACCACCTCCAGCTTTTGCCTAGATTGGTCTACCACCCCCTGTGGGCTGATTGATTGCCCCAAGCTCCAAGGCCGAGTTCGGTATTCTTTTGTTTCCAATTTCTAGTTTAGGTCCACTTTTGTCATGCCTTTTTAATATCCTTAGAGTTTTACAAGCTAAAACAAATTACAATTAAGAAAATAGAAATAAAAATAAGTAAGAATTTAACTCTTCAAATCTTCTCTCAATTTTTCAAGTTCAATGGCTTAATCTTGTTAAAAAACAACTAAGTACAAAGCCATTAGTATACAATAGTTTGTTATCTTCCGGACCAGGTTAAAGAAACCTTAGGGCTAACTAAATCTTCACAACCTTCTTATGTAACCTCAAATGTTATTTGTCCTCTTATATAATGTTGGGTTTCTTGTGATATGAATGGTAACTTGATTATGAAAAAACATATCTATGGGATCCCATTTTTACCATAAGAGCCATATCATGGTATTTAGCTTCAGAATTAGATCAATAGTTTGTTTTTTGCTATGCAAGCTAAAAAGATTAGCACCCACAAGTTTGTTTTTTGCTATGCTAGCTAAAAAGATTAGCATCCACAATTGTACAATACCAATAGATGTTCCATTCTTTTAGAAAAATAACCCAACCTGCATCATAGTATCCGATGATTTCATAGTTTCTTTTACATTTATAAATGAAACCTTGAGATTTCTTGTGATGCTGTAAAATCTTAAGAACATCGAGCATGTAGCTTCTTGGATTTCCTATAAACTGACTCACTGCCTCACAACAAATGATATATCACATCTGTAGAGTGTAAAGTAGATCAACTTGCCGACCAACTACCTTAAGATAGAGGCGTATAGATATCACCTAGCCCTCAACTTCTTAGAATAATTAAAAAAGGCGAGTCTAAGTAAAGCCTTTGTGAAAATATGCCCTAACTAATCCTCAAATTTCATAAATGGAATCCTCACAACCTTCCTCATCACAATATCCCTCACTAAATGACAACTAACCTCAGCATGATTTGTTCTCCTATAAAACTTGCAATAGGAATGGCAACTTGACTATCATAAAACATATCTATGGCTTTGTTCCCAAGAACCTCCTATTTTTTTTCTGTAAGAAACTTCACCTTCACATGATCACTAACATTATAAGCCATTCTCTTTCCTTGGTGGGAAAATCTCATATTCAATTATCTTCCCAATTGCTTCTTTGTTCTTACTCTCTCCTCGTATATTTGGTTGTTTCCTTTTTCTATTAGTTATGTCAAGGTGTGGATAAGTTTGATTCTCATGATATATGTTAAAGGTCATTTTAGTCCTTTAGTATTATTGTGTTAGTATGTTAATTAGTGAGAGTTAGTAAGGGTATTATGGTCATTAGAATGTATTTGATTTGCATTACAAATAGAGGGAGAGACATATCTTCAAGTTAGATCATTCATTTATCAAAATCTCAACATGCTATCAAAGCGTGATCCAACCTAAACCCGATCACACTCAGTCGTTGCTGGAAAACACTTTTGTGTCTGCCTTTCTCAGAACCACCTCAACCATTCATTGTTTCACAAATCCAAAACATGCTTTGGGAACTGTTTTAAACCATATAGTGCGTTCTTGAGCTGACATACTAAGCCTAACTCCCTTGAGCAACAAACCCAGGTGGTTGCTCCATATGGACCTCCTCCTTAAGATCACCATGCAAAAAGGCCTTCTTCACATCTAATTACATTCTTCCCTAAGTGCTTCTGATCTCAATGAGTCTCTTCCACTGCTTAATCTTTCAGATTCTTGTTTTGTTGTCCTTGCCCATTCAACCACCTGTGTCTCCATGTAGTTTCAGTCCTTCTCATCATCTAGATTGTCCTAATTTGTAGGTGTATTCACCAGGCGGCTTTAAGAACGAGAGTCCTTGTAGATTCTACTACCACGTCTTTGGTTTCCTTGTCTGCTGATCATGTTTCCCACGATGTTGATCCACCCAATTGCTGTCTGGAAAGGTAAACACAGATGTAGACAACATCCCATTTTCAAGTTTATTTGCTATAACTTCTTATCACCCTTTTATTATAGTTTTTTAGCTCTATCATTTGCTGTGTTTCCTAAATCTGTTTCAGAATCCTTAGCCCACTCTAGGTGGAGGAATGCCATGGTTGAAGAGATAAATGCTTTATAGGACAATGGTATTTGGGACTTGGTATCTTTTCCTCCTGACAAGTCTGTGGTTGGTTGTTGCTGATTATACGCTGTGAAGTCAGCCCTAATGGTTCTGTGGCTTGTTTGAAGGCATGTTGTATTGTGAAAGGGTATACTTAAGTGTATGGTTTGGATTTTTTTGACACTTTTTCTCCAGTTACCGAACTTAACATCAGTAAGTCTATTCATCTCCTTGGCTACCACTTGTCACTGCATCAGTAAGATGTGAAGGATGTCTTCTTGCATGGCGATCTTAAGGAGGAAGTCTATATGGAGGAACCACCTGGGTTCATTGCTCAAGGGTAGTCAATCTTTGTGTGTTGGCTCAAGAAAGGCACTATATGGTTTAAAACAGTCTCCTAGAGCATGGTTTAGTTGATTCAATGTTGTAGTACCTGAGTTTGGTCTTTGATGGTGTGCGGTGGATCACTTTGTGTTTTATCATCATACTTCATCGGGTAGGATCCTTCTTGTTATGTATGTGGATGATATTTTTATTATAGGTGATGATGATAAAGGTATTCAAAATCTTAAACATTTTCTACAGACTAAGTTTCAAACCAAAGATTTGGGACTATTGAAATACTTCTTGGGTATAGAAGTATTTAGATCTTGTATGAGAACTATTTTGTCACACAAGAAGTATGCTCTCGGTTGATACACCTATGGATCCTAACAACAGGTTAGTGTCGGATATAGTTGATTTGTTACCTAAAACTAGACGATACTAGAGACTTGTTGGAAAGTTGGATTATCTCACAATCACTCGACTAGACATATCTTTTGCAAAAACTATTATGAGTCAATTTCTAGATTCTTCAAGGAAAAATCACTAGTATTTAGTAAATGCTTCTTAAGATATCTCAAAGGTGCGGTAGGGAGAGGTCTTTTATAGCAACATTAGGATCACACTTATATTCGAGGACATATAGATGTAGATTGAGCCTGGTCACCTTCCGATCATAGATCCACCATCGAGCACTATATCTTGGTTGGTGGTAATTTGGTTTCTTGGAAGAGTAATAAATAAACTGCGGTTGCTAGGTGAAGTGCTGAATTAGACTATAGAGGTATGGCTCACACTACTTGTGAACTAGTTTGGTTGAACAACATGTTGGAAGAATTGGGTTTTCCACATTCTCAGTCTATGGAGTTGATGTGTGATAGTAAAAATAGTCTTCATATTGTCTCCAACCCGATCTTTCATTAGAGAATGAAACACATTATTGCCTTTTTGTTTTTTTTTTTTTGGAGAAACTTGTGCAGAAGCTCATTACTACCACTTATGTGAAGTCTGATATGCAATTTGCTTATTTGTTTACGAGAGCTTTAGGGGGTGCTAGTGTTAAATTTATTTGTAACAAGCTAGGAGCAAATGATATTTATGCTCCAGTTTGTGGGGAAATAGTAAAGGTTATTTTAGTCTTTTAGTGCTATTATTAAGTGTGTTAGTATGTTAATTAGTGAGAATTAGTAAGGGTATTATGGTCATTGGAATGTATTTGATTTGTATTATAGATAGAGGGAGAGACCTATCTTTAAGTTAGGTCTTTCATTCAATCAAAATCTGAACAATATCAAATGTATTCTTCTGAGCTACTCTTGTACTCAAAAGGGATATTGATGTTATGGCCCTATTTTCCATTGATTCTTTGTCTCTATTGATGTTACCTTCTTTGAGTCTACATCATACTATTCCGATTCTTTGAGTTGTGTTGATCTTGATGAGCCTATTCCTCTACTCAGCCTTCCAAATCCTAATCTATTATCTATTACTAGTCCTACATTTTCATCCAATTTGAGTCATTCTTGTCACTTGGATCATACACAACGATTAAAGGGTGGAGAGCCTCCTCTAGCTTCTACTTCTACTCCTCTAGTTACCTCACTTGATGGTCCCATTTCCCAAGATGTTGATCTCCCTATTGTTGTTCGGAAAGGTAAATGCACTTGTTCGTAGCATTCAATTTCTAATTTTTTTTGTTATGATTTCTCGCCATCCTCATATTACTATTTTGTATTACTTTGTCTTTTTTGCTCTTCTACTGTCTATTTTTGAATCCTCGTCCCATTCTCGATGGAGGACTACAATGGTCAAAGACATGTGTACAGTACAAGGTAATGATTCTTAGTAACTAATACCTCTTCCTCCTAATAAGCTTGTGATTGGTTGTCACTGGCTGTATACCATGAAAGTCAATCCAGATGGTCCCATGGCTCATTTAAAGGCCGATTTTGTTACCAAGGGATAAACTTTAAGTGTATGATTTGGATTATTTTAACACATTCTCCTCAATTGCCAAACTTGCCTTAGTTATTTTGTAAGTTTTCTTAGTCACCACGTGTCATTGGCCTTTGCATCAATTAGATGTGAAGAATGCTTTCCTATATAGTAATCTTCAGGAGGAGATTTACATGGACCAATCACCTGGGTTTGTTGCTTTAGGGAGTCACAATTAGTGTCTTGACTCTAGAAACCCTTGTATGGTGTGAAGTAGTCTCCCAAAGCATGGTTTGGTTAATTTAGTGCTGTAGTACTTGAGTTATTTAGTCTTTAGCAATCTGTAATTGGTCACTTTATATTTTATCGTCATACTACTTTTGATAGGATTATGCTCATTGTGTATTTAGATGACATTGTGATTACTGGTGATGATGATTGAGGTATCCAACTTTTGAAGCATTTTCTGTTGATATTAATGTTATATGCTTCAAATTAAAAAAAAAAAAAGGAAGCTATTTGTTTAATAAATATTATGTAATAGTCTTTTTTTTTTAAATAATATTTTAATTAAATATATGTTAAAATTTTAATATACTAGTTTTAAATATACTTTAATGGTTTCGTAGTTATGATGCTAGAAGTTATGGTTAATTTTACCTATATAAACTATGATCTAGCTTCATTTCAAGTTATGCTTTTCCTTCTTTAAAATAACTTCATCTTCTCCTCTTTCTTGAGCCTTATATTTTGTTGGGTAACTAAATGACACTACATCTCCTATCGCTCTGGTGTTTTTGAGTGCACACAAAATCGAGCCAACTGAGTAATCTTGGAGGTTGTGTGCATAGTGACTATATGCACCTAAAAGTGTTCTTCTTAGGTGGGAAATCGGCTTTTAGGATAGTGGGCTTTCCACGCCTCAACTTGTGATAAGTATTTTTACTTTTATTTAATATTAATTTTATTAGTAAATATTTTTCCTTCTATTATATTTTCCAACAATCTTAAAGTCAAATTCTATTATCTATTTTGGAAGGGGAAAAAATAAATTGCATATATTGAAATTTTTGGAAAAAAAATAAATTTTATTCCATCGAGGTTGGTTTCAATTGTTAGTATTATTCTATATTTTGCAATAAGCACGAGCATGAATTGTTTAAAGATTTGAATTTTGAACACCTTTTTTTAGGCTATTATATTATCTTATTTCTAGATTATGAATCTAATGATAAATGGTTTTTCATAATGTAATTTTCATGTAAAATTATTAATATTTTTTTTTAAACGATCAAAATCAGTGGCATCATCTTTTTTTTCATGAAATAACAATTTTAGTTTAAAAAAATATATATTGATTATATCTATTTTCTAAGTTTTTTGAACTACACAAATTTTTATGTTGTTCATGCTTTCTTGCATGATGAGTGCATTCTTAAGTATTGTGTATTTTAGATTAATTTATTTATTTCTCAAATTTTTTGTCTCTGGCAAATTTTGTTAGAGATATGATAGTTGCATAGTAATTTTTTACTAAACTTATTTAAATATTATTAGATTTAGAAGTGTAGTGTTATAATAGCTATAATATTGTTTGAGACAAGTATAAAAATTGTGGCTTGAACAATTGAATTAGAAGTTTTTTTTTTTCTCCGCTTCCTATTGTTGGTCTTGACTTCTTTAATTAAATGGGAGATGTATATGTGCATAAATGAGATGACACTATTATTTTCTAATGTTTTCCAAGGAAAGAAAAACTAATTATCCATTTTTCCCCAATTATACGATCATGTGATTTTTGTAAGGCACGTAAATTTATTGTCTTTAACTATGGGGGTTAAAGAGTTTTGATATTCTATTCATATGCTAAATAGACGATGATACATAAATATGCAATTAAATTAATATGCTTGATAATAATTATTAATATTTTTGTAAAACAAGATAGGTGCAAATGAGACACACTATTTGCATGAGAATAGTAGTATGGTGATGGAGTCACCTAAATTTACGAGCTTTAAATGGCATGAAAATTAATTCGAGTATATAATACACATAAATGTGTTATTTTATAGTGTATTGTCCAAGTGGATGACATACACCGAACCATACTATTGACTTTGGTTAGTATTTTTGTTTAGTAACCTGAACTAATTGAATAGTCAAATTGGACTATTATTAGTGTGATTACAAAATGTTGGGGTACCTAGTTTCAATATGATCAAAATATGAGAATTGAGAAATAGCTGTTGATAATAAATTCCTTAACTGAAGGATTAGCTAAAAAGCTAATTGAAAACAAACATCGAGGGAGATGTGTCTTAAGCCCTTAATATAATCTGCTAATGATTGGAGATTCCATGAATTAGGTTCAATGGCTAATAACAAGTCATTGAGTAGTTTGGTGAGCACTATTAATTGTTTTGATCATCCCTATGGTGTTGGAATAATGCAATTGCAATGAGTCTGAGGTTGAGTTTATCTCTTAATAAATTCATATCGTTTTTTAGGTAGTGTATTTAGTTGCAGTTACACATTTGATAGATTTATCTATGTGAGTGTGGAAGTGGGGCCGCTTCCTATGAAATTTTACAAGGCTAAAACTTTCCAGAGCACTCATGAATATCCAGGTTTGGTGCATGGCCTATTTGTACGAACCTGTAGAAGTTTTTTGCTTGGAAATGTTATGTGAGTAATGTGTTTATAGTGTTATGCTAAAAGAATTTGATTCAAGAATTTGGTCCTTCCACGCCCCAGCTTCTGATAAATATTTGTATTTTTATTTAATATTAATTTTATTAGTAAATATTTTTCCTTCTATTATATTTTCCAACATTTTCAACAAACTAAATTTTAGACCAAATATTTAGGGCCATTGACATATTTGTTAGGGTATAGAAGTATCCACATCTTGTGCGGAGATCGTTTTGTCACAAAGAAGTATGTTCTAAACCTTTTAGATGAGACCGGGCTGTTGGGATGCAAACCTGTCGATACACCTATGGATCATAATGACAAGTTAGTGGTAGATGTGGATGATTCATTGGCTGACCCTTGAAGACACCAAAGACTTGTTGGCAGTCACTCAACCTGATATATCATTTGCTATAAGTGTTGTGAGCCAATTTCTTGATTCTCCCATAACAAGTCATTGGAATGCAGTCATTGGTGTCTTAAGATACCTCTAAGGTGCAGTTGGTAGAGGTCTCTTGTATAAAGATCGGGGTCATGCTTATGTTCAGTGATATAAATATGCATATTAGGCTAGGTCACCTTCTGACAGAACATACACAACCGGAAATTGTGTTCTTGTCAATGGTAAGTTTGTATCTTGGAAAAGTAAGAAACAAATTGTGGTAACCCGGTCAAGTATTGAGTCAAAGTATTGGGTGGTGGCCCACTTCATAAGTGAGCTTATTTGGCTAAAGAACTTGGGTTTCCAAATTCTCATTCTGTGGAATTGATGTGTCATAATTAAGTTGCTATTTGTACTGCCTCAAATCCATTCTTCCATGAGTAGATGAAACACATAAGTTGATTGTCACTTTATTTAGGAGAAACTTGTGCAAAAGCTCATTACAATGACTCATCTAAAGTCTGAATTCCAACTTTTTGATTTATTCACTAAAACCTCGGGAGGTGCATGGCCTAAGTCTTTGTAACAATCTAGGGGCATATGTGATGCAGGGGCAGTATCAAGGTTTTGCAGCCATGGAGGAATTAGAATAGAAGAAGGAAATGGATGGGGGGAGAGAGGATATACAATAGGGAAACTCACGTTCACTTCCACAGCAAAAACTGCTACAACATGGCTTTCACACACTATTTATAAAAGAGCCTCTTCACATGAAAATTACACGTAAACCCCTAAAACTAAATTACATTACAAACATACCCCTAGAATACCCAAATACTACAAACAAGGCCCCAAATACACACAATACTCTACTAATTAAACTAAACACACAATAAACTACTAACTTAACCGAACAATTCCTTGACCCAATTCTTCTTTATTATTCTCCAGCAAGGATCTTTTCAAGGTCTTGCTTCTTGTCCTACATCAGCTGTTCCCCAGTTAAAAAAAAATTTAGCCTCGAATTTTGAAATGTTCGGGGATCAAAGGGGAGATGCAAACTTGGACTCTTCGAAAGCTAGCGCTTGAATGAGACAAGAAATCATGTTCCGCTGGCAGTACCATAGACATGACTTTAGAATTGGCATCAATGAACACATTGGGAATGACAAACTCTACAATAGGAATGTTTGAACGACTTTGGATGTCTTCTAACACATTCATTGCCTTCATTGTAGTGACTTCAAGATGAGTAACTTTGACATGATAAATAATTTCATATTCTTTGTCCTTGTCGGGAGAGTAGGCTTCAAAATGATTTTCTTTCCATTATAGTGGCAGGCATATGTGTTCTCATGTCCTTAAGTCTCACCCAAATCATCCAACCAAGGAGAACCAAGGAGTACATGGTCAATCTTCATAGGTATCATATTGCACCCAACATTATCAAAATAGTCACCCATTTGGATAGGAACCAAACGTCTTTCATAAACATATAAGGTAGTGTTATCAATCCAAGACAACTCATATGGCTTTGGATGAGGTTCTAGATGAAGTTGCATTTCGAGTAACTCTATTTCTAGAAACCATATTCATAGGACATCTTCCATCAATTATACTTGTGCCTACATTTCCTCCACACTTGTGAAAGGTGTGGAAAAGCTTGAAATTGTCCCGAAGGTAAGATAAATGGCATTCCTTTGTCCCATAATTTGTCACCATATTGTTGGATTTATACTTATATACACTGCAACCATATATCACCAAAAGTTCTTAGCACACTCACAATTCTCAAACTAATCATGTAAACCATAAACTTGACAACCATGTTTTTCAAGAAATATCTTCAATTCACCTTGGATATTGAGTGTCATGCTGAAATGAAACAAGTTCATTTACAAAACTCTCTAATTGCTGCAAGAAACCTGATTTCCAAATGCTGGCAGTGACAATTTCTAGGGTTTTGTGCCAAATTATCGCACTTGCTTGCGATATATTGTATCTACAATCAAAATGTTTCCTTGCAGGTTAAAATGTCGCTATGAAAACCCAAAATATCATGGCTGGGCTATTTCTCGTGAGATTGGAAACAGGAGGAGATTCTGGCAAACACTCCAACTCACAGTTGCTGGCGTGTGGGGTGCATGGGCTGCTGCCAATGGTGCTCCGGAGATGGATTATCAGGTGAGGGTAGATCAGGAGGTGGGGAATACAGTGGTGGCGGCTGTATGTCAAAATAACTTAGGCAGGGGTGAATTTTGAAGGGTTCAGCAGCTGGAGATGTTTGACAAGCATGTGGGGCCACATGACTGGCCTGACAGTGATGCAATTTTGAGGGGAAGGGTTTCGGAGGTTTCTGTTTTCAATGGAATAGGTGGTGTTGCAGGATGATGACTGGAGAGTGGTGTTCAAAAAAATTAGGACAGGGCTGGAATATCTGAAGAAGTTCAGAAACTGCAGAACTGCTTTTCGTGTTTTTTGTTTTTGTTTTTGTTTTTGTTTTGTTTTGTTTTTTTTTTTGTTTTTTTGTTTTTTTTTTTTTGTTCTTTTCTGAACTGAAATTTCAGAACAGAGAAGAATCAGAGGGAGAATAATGGAAGGGAAACAGAGAGAGGTGAAGACAGGAAGGAATAATAAAGAAGAAGAAAAAATGAAGATGGAAGATTGGAGGAATTGCTGGACAGAGACTGCTGCTAGTATAGGAGACAGCAATAGAATTCAGAAATCAGAAAGAAAGTTGAGAGAATTGTGGGAGAGAATTAAGAGAAGATGAAAAAGAGAGGAGAAGAGAACAGAGAAGAAGAAGAGGACAGAATGCTGCTGGGCAGCAGGGAATTATGGCAGAACAGGAGATTAGAACAAAGAAAAGAAAGAAGAAGAAGAGAAGGAAGAAGAAGTGAAGAGGAGAAGAGTGAGGGAGAATTGGTGGACCGAAATGGAAAAAGAGAGAATGTGGTTGGGCTCTAATACCTAATAATGCGGGGGGCAGCATCAAGGTTCTGCAGCCGTGGAGAAATTAGAAGAGAAGAAGGGGAAGGGAGGAGAGAGGAGATACATGGGGGAAACCCACGTTCACCTCCAATTCAAATTCAACAATGACTGCTACAACAAGGCTTTCACAGACTATTTATAAGAAACCCTCTTCACATGAAAATTACACATGAACCCCTAAAACTAAATTACATTACAAACATACCCCTAGAATACACATATACTACAAACAAGCCATCCAAGTACACATAATGCTCTGATAATTAAATGAAACACATAATAAACTGCTAAATTAACCCAACAATTCCTTGACCCAACTCTTCTTGACCTACATCAATGTGATATCTATGCTCCAACTAGAGAGGGAGTGCAACTAGTTATTTAGTGTAACTATTGTGTGTTATGGTCGTGTAGTAAGCATGAGTTGGTGCGTGCGTCAGTAAGGGTAATTCAGTCATTGTTATGTACTTGGCATATATTTTAATGAGTAAGGGTAATATAGTCATCGTTATGTACTTGGCATATATTTTAAATAAAGGGAGATACCTATCATTGTGATGAATTCTTCCAATTTACCAAATTCTTCAACTAGAAGAGCCAACAATCAAAATAAAACTGCCTTCCAATCACTAGCCTACTCTCATCCTCAGTCAATAAATTGGACAAGAATTCCATAATCTCATTTCCAATCAAGCTAGGATCAGTGTGATAAGACCATAGGCTCTAATCATGAAGAAATTGGGGAAATTTTAAGAAAGGAAAATAGTAAGAGAAAATAAGGTTTGATCACTTCGAGGGCATCTACAACCAAACTAGCCAAAGGCTATGAATTATGTTATTGCTTGGATAGGAAAGCCCCATAGGGTTACATATATATAGGGTAGGGAAAATTACTCTTATTAGGAATGTAAAATATTCTAATAAGTCCTTAATGGACTCGATCCCGATTGATTTGGGAATCTTAACACATTACACAAAAATCCCAACATTAAATAATCCTAACATTAAATAAAATTCATTGGGAATCATAATATATTAATCAGAAATACCAATTGTTTTGGGCCCCAACATTCTCGCCTCGTCCAAATCAGCCTTGTCCTTAAGGATGAGCAGCAATAAACTTTGGAAATCGCTCCTCCAAGGATTGATAAGTTTCCCAAATTGCATCTTCGGATGGTAAATGAGAACTAAAACTTCTATGATGTCTCAACTTCTACGTTTGACCACCCAGTGATCCAAAATTGCTTGTGGCTGCACTTGAACCTCACGCATAGGTGCATTATCAAGCAAGTGGCGCTACATAGTAACTTGCTCCCCTAACATCTTTTTTAGGAAAAATACATGAAAAATTGGATGTACCTTAGAACCAGTTGGTAAGTCATGACAATAAGCAACATGACCTATATGTTTTAGGATCTTATAAGACTCGTAGAATCGAGGAGACAACATCACTGAAGAACGAACAGTCATAGATATTTGTCTATGGGGTTGTAGCCTGAGCAATACCCAATTTCCCATTGAGAATTCTCTTTCACTATGGTGCTTATCAGCTTGTTGTTTCATACGAGCTTAAGCTGCAACAAGATTTTCCTTGAGGAGCTGAAGCACTTTGTCTCGATCATGTTACTCCTTGTCAACTTGATCAACTTTGGATGATTCAATTGAATACCTAGCGAGAACAGGAGCTCGACCATGAATAGCCTTGAATGGAGTCAACTTGATAAAGGAATGACAAGTGGTATTATACCACCATTTTGCCAATGGGAGCCATCACTAGCAAAGCAACAAAGGTAAGTCTCCAAGCACTTGTTACAACTTCAGTTTGCCTATGGATGATATGCAGTGCTTATATTCAGTTGTGTTCCTTGAAAACGGAAAAGCTCCTTCCAAAAGTTGTTAGTAAAGACTTTGTCATGATCACAAAAGTACAAGCAACACTTACGATAATATAAGGATGAGTTATAGCTCAAAATGAGCATATTTTATAAGACAGTCCACAACAACAAAAGTAATGGAATTACCATGAGACGATGGTAGTCCCTCCATGAGAAATTTGGGTGATTCCTCCATCCTGGATTGTAGGTGTTCGAGAATGGCTGATTTGGAGCTTTGTTAACCCAATTTGCTGATTGCATCTTTACTGATTTCGCAGCTTTCACATTCTCTAATTCCATAACTTCTACCCTCTTAGCCAACGCAGCAACATGAGCCTAAAGTATTTACCTCCACTGATTGCTTTGAGAGGTTGTACTGCCATTGGTGCCCGATCATATCGTGTGTTCCATTGTTGGACACTTTCAGTTAAGTAATCAAAGAAAGACAACGCCTTATCCAGTTCCTTTATGAAGAATTCTGCATTGCACATAGTTTGGACAAATTGTTTGCATTCAAAAGTAAGACCTATATAGAAATAATTGGCTAACCTCCAAGATTCAAACCCGTGATGTGGACAGATATTTATCAAATCCTTGAACTTCTCCCAACAAGCCTGGAAAGTCTCGTTGCTTTTCTTCATAAACTGACTGATCTGCTCCTGCAGGAACTGGGTTCTCTGAAAAGGAAAGAATTTGTGTAAGAACTCATGCTGCATATCAGTCTAACTAGTAATAGAGTTAGGTCTTAAAGAGTTCAACCAGATCTTTGCCTTATCCTTCAAAGAAAAAGGAAATAAGCAGAGTTTGATATACTCATCAGTTCCAACCTTATTAATGAAAGTGGTTTTGACTAGCTCAAAGTCCGTCAAATACTGGTAAGGACTCTTAGAATCTATCCTGTGGAACAGAGGTATCACTGACAACACCCTAGGCTTAATCGTGAAATTCGGTGCATCGTGTGGTAAAGCAATGCAAGAAGGTGTGGTAGTGCGTGTAGGCTACAAAAAATCCATAAGCGTGTGTGGTGCAGATGTAGCCATATTTTCTTCGAAACTCTTGGTTTTTTTTTTTTTTCTCGTGAGGAAAATCAAAATAACGGGAAAAACACTAGTTTGAAACTAAATCTAACATACCCCGACAACGGCACCAAAAGCTTGACTCACTCTAAAAATGAGCAGCGCAAAAGCTATCCCAAGTATAGGAGCTCTCTCATGTAATATTTAGCCGAAAAGCCAGATCGTCTCCTCAGGGAATGCAGATTAATTCCAAATTTTGTGTAAACCCAAAAGAAAATAAGAAAATAAATTTTTACTGAACACAATTTAGATTCGTATTTTTGATTTTTTTTTTTTAGAGTTTGTGACTAAGTTGAAATAATGCAAAACATAAATTAAGAACCTAACATGAATAAAATAAATGACAAGAAAGGAATAAAGATAATTAAACGCCGGAAAGTAAACGACAAAAAAAACTCAATAACTAGACTTAACGACATTAATAAACTAACTCAATACAATAGTAACTAAGCTTCAATCCAACAATATCTTGAATAAAAATAAATTGAACTTAAAAATAACTCAACCAAAATTTAATTGCGACAATACCTTAATTAAAAATAAATTGAACTTAACGATAAAAATAACTCAACCCAAAATGTAATTCCAGCAAGATATTTTAATTATTATTAAAGCTTAAGAATTAAAAACAAAGTTTCAACATGATATTTAAATAACCTCAAATGAAATAAAATAACTAACTAAAAGAAGAGATAGAGTAGAAGAGAAAGCAAGATGAAAGAAAGAGAGAGTAAGAGAGGGCCGTGAAGTCCCTTGCTGGCCGTGGAGTCCTCCCTTTGTCTGGTGCGGCGCTGATTTCAAGACCAAAAAGAAGACCTCCAGAACACCTCCTCAAAATCTCCTCCAAACTCTATAATAACCAAAAAGTAAACCCTAAAAGCTAATAAAGTATCCCCCCAAAAGTTGCTGCCTCCTCTTTATATAGCCTACAAAACCCTCATCTCACATGGCCCTGCATTCAGCCCGGCAGCCCCTTCATTCTTGTGTGTATTCGGCTGCCCCAAAGGAACCCAGCCCATGCACATCTGCATAGCCTCCCACGTGCATGCTTCATGGGCGGGTCACATCAAGCCTCCTAATTTAGCATTCGGCCCTTCTGTGAACGGCAGCCCAGCTAATCTGAACTGGACTCGCGTCTGAGCCCAGCTTTGCCCGCACGCACGTCCTCACGAACACACAGCCAGCATCTGCCTAAAAAAAATTGCTTCTCATACTCGGTCCATCCCAGCTGGATGGCCCGGAAATGTGTTTGTTCAATTTGTAAATTCGGATTTAATTTTCAAAATTTTTCCTGTAATAAGAAAATACAAAAATCCATAAATTATTGAATAAAAACCCAAATATTGTAAATTGATCTCAATGTTAAAATATTGAACATAATTAGGCATTTAATTAAAATTATAATCGTTAATACATTAATTTAAACGCCTAATTACGCAACTTTGACGCCTAATCAGTTGTCACTGTACATCAAGGAAATTCCACCTTCAATATTGTACAGTGTCAATTAAAGATATTAATTAAAAATTTTAATGTTAATTTTTAATGAATTTGTTAATTAGAGAATATACTTGCCCTCTCCAAATCATTATATTTGCTGCTTTGCCCACAAAAGGTAAAAAGGAGACCATTGACTTATTAATCCCACATTGGATGGGTAGTAGTATATGATGCAGTTTTATGAGTTAAATTGTGTGCATCTGAAAGTTGCAGACTTGGATACAGCCTGCTTGTTGTCTTATAACCATCCACTTCTATTTAGCCATACCATAATTCCTTTCATCCCCTTCGCATGACTAGTGGCACTTTTTCACAAGCTAAAAAATATTTAAGGGTGCTAGATCCAAATCTGAAGATATCAGGCTTCAATTGCAGAAATCATCATTCCAAGCATGGAGGTAAGACTGTACACATCTTGCCATCTCCAGACCCCTGGCAGTGTGGGAGCCTTGTGCACTGGGTTGTTGCATTTGTGGATATTTCAACTGTGGTTCGAGTGACGTTGGATGGTCCTATAATCATCAACTTCTATTAAGCCATATCAGTATTCCTCCTTCCCCATGTTGCAACAATTAATCTTTAAAAAAAATCTGGAAAAAAAAAAAGTTAATCAAGTAATCTTTCATGAGCTAAAAAAATTATGATTGCCAGTGGTGATTAAATAGATGAACCAAAATTTCTGACATTCTGCTGATATTTGAAATGTGATATAAGTGATAGTTTACCATCTCTTTATTGTTTCTCAAGTGTATTCTGTTTTTTTTTTTTTTTTCTTGATAGAACAAGTGCGTTGCTTATGTTAATACTGCATATTTCTTTGGGTTTCTCATGAGGACGTTTCTGAAAACAACTGTGAATCCGTCGGCTTTTGACTTCATTCCAGGTTATGGCATTTGTATTGGAAGCATTCTTTGCTGAAATGGAATTAGAGATGTCAGAAAAATGTGAAGAACAATCCGAGGTTAGTATTTGTAGTAAATTTCCTTTCAGAAAAGGGTAAAAGGTCAAATGGGATTTTTTTTTTTTAATAAAGAAATTGAATGCTGGGTCTTGTCATCAAAGGGAGCATGACATAGATAGGCATCTCTCAGCTGTGTTTACTGCTGCTCTCCAATTTTTCTCTGAAATTTGGTGGGATGCATTGGCTATGCTAGCTTGATTTTCTTCACTGTTTTGTTTAGATAGATTGCATATCCTTTCTTCTCTTAGTAAAGTTGAAGAGATTAAATTCCCATTGATGGCTTGATTGGACTTTGTGTGCAAATGAAATCACATGCATGTGGCATGTTTGGATTTAGGTAGCATGTTAAAATTATATTTAGATTATGTCTTTCATATCTATTGGCCTACCCATTTGATCAAAACTAAGTTGGCATCATTATCTTCTGAATTCAGGATACAGAAGGAAAGAAGGATCGACGCCGATACGTTGGGTATGTAACACTAGACAAGTTCTTGCCTTAAGAAGTTCATATTTGCATTCATACCAGATCGTAATAATAGCAATTTTTTTTTGCATTGTGCAGATCAAAAACACGGAGTCAGAGAGTTGATATCCTCCTCCATCATATGTTGAGTGCTGAGCTCTCTGAAACGCAGTGCTCCACTGAATAACTTTGCCTCTTCGTTATTCTGGTAACTATTTTTCAACTCCAAGTTTATTTTCCTTTGTCATTTCATTGTTGGCCCAAAAATATGATATGCTTTTCCCTATTGACGTAATCTGCAAGCAAGTGCTTCATAAATTTCTCCTCCTAACAGCTAAATTTAATCGAAAAATATTTTGTGAAGAGCAAAACAATTTTATATTATGGTGATTTGGAAGACCTTTGAGTAGTTCCCCTGCCACAACCATCAGAGTGTACTAATTTGGCGGTACTTTGCATCAGGTTCACACACAGGATATATGTACTTCCACTGAAAGTCCACTTTGAATTACCATAATGCCCTCTGCTTGTTTGGTAAATGGCAACATTGCCCTACTTGATATGCTAGTATGTGTTTTTGTGATTTTATCTGGTGGAATCAGAAAATTATCTTGGGGGATGTTGGTTGCAATGCTATTGTTTGTGAAGAGATTTTAAAAAAAAATTTCACAATCTCAGCCAGCAGGTAGCTACATCTCTCTCAGAAACACTTGGGTGCAATTTGTAAACTTTCAAGTTTTCTACAAAGTTAGAAAATGTTCTCTAAGAAAATGGAAAATAAAAGATGCATGTTCAAGTGCAGTTTTTTTTTTTTTTTTTTTTTTTTTTTTAATGGAAAATTAGAAAACTAATTTTTTCAGTTTTCCAAGTGTATACTAATCTTGGAGAAACTTCTTTTTTAATGTTTTTCAAATTCTTCCAGTGCAAAGTTTATTGGACCACAACCACCACCCGCTACCATAGTTAACCCTACTGGCTGTTGCTCAACCATCTCCATCACCAGCCTGCGTTGCCGCCACCATCACCACTAACTGCTAGCTACTACCTAGAACTGCTGCTATCACTGCTCCACCACACCAAGCCACCATCCGCCCTGGTACTTCTGCCACCCTTAGGCACCAATCTACCACCACTACCTGCAGATGCATCCTCCACCACTAGCACCACACTCAGCTGCCACCAGTACCACCAGGACAACGATCTGCTGTTGCTGTCATCACCACCCACCCGTCGGCACTGATATTGCTGCTTCCACCATTATAACACTACCATACCATGTGTCGGATGTTGCTGGCTTACTGCCACAATTACACACTATGAACCTATTTCACTGTTTATTATTTCCATTACTAAACAATTTTTTGTCTTCAACAAATGAGTGCTCTTTTTCAAATTTCTTTAAGGAAAAAGAAAAAAACATGGAGTTGAAAACTTGAAACTAGAAGATAAAAGACGTTTTTCACAATTAAACAGGCCTTTGTTGGCTCTTCAGCAAATCAACTTCAGTAGCAGAGTACCTTCGGGTTTATTCATGTGGTTTCTGAGTTTCTTTTTCACGAGGATGTGCATACTATGCCTATTCATTAATTCATATGAAATCCATATGTATCAGCGGAGATGACCATTGAATCCACATGAATTCTTAATCTTTGATCATTATTTGGGCAGGTGGTATGATCTCTCAATGAATTAGAGGAGTTAAGAGGGGAATATTAAGACTTGCTTTGAGATCTCCAGTTCTGTAATTAATGGAAAACATGTTTAATGAAAATACCTTCCAACAGGAGAGCTCTATCTACTATTGCTTCAGTGAGTTTGTCAATGTTCCATTTTGCGTGCGGGTACCGTGAATGAGTTCGGAACAGCGTGCTTTAAATGTTCAGTTGTATACATTTTGTACCTTAAATGCAAATCTCAATTATAATTTAACAATATGTTTTTTAGGGGGTGGGGCATGTTTATTCAGTCACTGAAGCGTGTTAACAGCCTGCGGCATCTTCAAGCGCTGTCCTGCTTCACTGCACTGCGCCGAGTCTGCAGCATTAAGGAATAATCTTTGACAGTTTTATATACACCTGTCCCTCTCTCCTTACATCTTGTCATTTCTGTTATGCAAGAATATTCTCTTATTTTGTGTATAAATACCACGGCCATGTATTGAATTAAATCAATGAGAAAACACATAATATTTTTCTTTCCTTTGCACTACCCTGATTCAATCACGGTATCGAAGCACGGTGAGACTCACGTCTAACCTTCCATGGCCGACAGCTCGCAACCTCCTCCATCCCAACTCCCTGTGTCCCAACCTTCCATTATTCCTCTCCCATCCTACTCTCATCTAGTTGCTGTAAAAATCAACCATGATAATTACCTCTTGTGGAAGGCTCATATCATGCCTTACCTTAGAGGGCATAATTTTTTTGGTTTTATTTATGGCACCACAGATGCGTACCACCCGTTTGTTGATAGTTCTACAAAACCCAACCTTGATTTCCTTATTTGGTGACAACAAGATCAAGCGATTATGAGTATTCTTATCTCATATCTCTCTGAAAAATTGATTGCTGATGTTCTGGATGTAGTTACATCCCATTAGATTTGGGCCATTCTTGAAGATCTCTTTGCTGCCAAATCTCAAGCTGGCGTGATGCATGTGCAATATCAGCTGGTCACTCTCAAAAAGGGGTCTGATTATGTGGCAAAGTTACTTCATGATACACTATCAGCAGCTGGTAAAACCTTATAATCCTCTGATATTATCACTTTTCTCCTGGCTGGGTTGGGCTCTGATTATGATTCTACGGTCACCTCTATTCCCACTCAAGTAGATGCTCTTCGTCCTCCTCAGGTCTATAGTCATTTACTTGCACATAAAGCACGTTTATCTCTTCAACATGCTGGTTTAACTACTACTACAGAGTTCTTTGCCAACACAACCTTGAAGAACCAACCGTGGTCATGGGTTCTCTCGTGGCAAAGGTAGCTATCGAGCTCAGGGTAGAGGTCGTAATGGAGGTTGGTCTTCTCCCACCTTTTTCTCTTTCCAATTGTCCCACTTGTCAAGTATGTTTCAAAGTTAAACACACTGCTCTTAACTGTAATAATAGATTTATTCATGGTTATCAATCACCTCCAGCTCCATCTTTCTCGACTAACTAAACTGATGTTTCCCCACCTTCTGCCTTGATTTCATCAGTTGACACTAGCTGGTACCCAGACTCAGTAGCAACACATC
The DNA here is from genome assembly GCF_029873635.1 of Malania oleifera. NCBI lineage: Eukaryota > Viridiplantae > Streptophyta > Magnoliopsida > Santalales > Ximeniaceae > Malania > Malania oleifera. Next base: position 69,326,860 of record NC_080418.1, on the reverse strand, counting down.
ATTTCACACATGATTTTTCTAACCTTTCTATTAGTCCAACATAATACAAAGGCGAAGATCAAGTGTTTGATGGTGATGGTACTTCCCTTCCCATCCATCACGTTGGCAACTCCATTGTGGCTTCAACTTCTGGGAAACTTCTTCCCTCTAAACTTTATCATGTTCCTTTGATTTCTAAGAATTTATTTTTCGTTAGAAACTTTTGTGCCAATAATAATATTTTCTTTGAATTCCATTCCAATTCTTTTTGTGTGAAGGACTCCCTTACTTGACAAACTCTGCTCCAAGGCAGCACTAAGAATGGAATGTATGTCTTTCCTCTTGCCCCCACCTCTCCTCAAGCAGACACTAGTACTCGTGTTTCACCTCATCAATGGCATATCTGACTTGGACATCCTTACATGCAGCTTGTGCATCGCATACTTTCAAAGGTTACCCTCCCAGTCAAGACCTCTCCCACACCTGGCTTATGTTCTTCTTGCTATCAAGCTAAGCTTCATCAACTCCCATATAATCGTTCCACCTCTCAATCTACTGCTATGCTTCAACATTTATTTTTCGATGTTTGGGGTCGTGCACCTATGCTTTCCTGTGGGGGTTTTCATTATTATTTATCTTTTGTAGATGATTATAGCTGATTTACTTGGCTATTTCCATTGAAATGTAAATTTGATGTAACTTCTACTTTTTTAGCTTTCAAACGCTATGTAGAGACTCTTTTTAATACTAAAATTTGTGCCTTACAATTCGACTGGGGTGGTGAATTCAAGCCCTAGATCACCCAACAGTGGTCTCAGAGTCATGACTTAACATTCTTCCTAAAATGTTGGGTACATAGTGCTGTTGATTTGGAGCCAGATATGTGAGGGGGGAGATTGTTGGGTTATCCCACATCGTTTGTGGGATAATCCAACACATTCAAATTCCTATAATAAAATACAAATAGAGATAGAATCTTTTTTTTTTTTTTTTTTCAATTGAATATACTTGGGCAATGATATTTTTATCATTCTTTAAGATATTTTCAGAGAACATATAATTATAACTGAGTTGTAAGACCTGCAGGAAGCAATTCTTACACTACTATATTTCATGTGTTTTTTGCCAAAAGATTTCCATTTTGTAAGATTAAAGGGTCGCAATATTGTACATAGCCTTATTCCTGTTTTTATGTGGAAAGATTGTTTCAACTAGGATCAACTTTTACACAAAAAACGTGTCAAAATGTAATTTTTGTAGAAACTACTTTTGCTTAAGGTTCCATTTGTTGGCAAAAATTGTGCGAACAATTTCCACAAGTAAATCAATGGTGTAATGCAAAAATAAATAAAAATGAGACAAAAAATTTAACTTGATTCTCTCAAATGTTGGTGTACGTCCACGGGGCACGACATCGAAATCTACTATCACCAAAATGTGTACAAAGTGGGTACAAAAGACACGAGCCTTACAAATACACAATAGTATAAACAAATATAGTAAGATAGAAAGATCTCATCAATATTATGAACAAAGCTCCCAAAAGAACCAACCAAAAAAGGCATAACCAAATATCTCAATATACTGTTAGTAATACATAGTTAGAGTCACCAAAGCAGTAGCCTATAGTCGAGAAGACGACTGACTAGAGAGAAAAGTAGCACTAGTTGCAGCTTGGAGGTAGAGGGAGTGTTGTGTGGTTCTGTGTGAGAATAGAATGGAGATTTGAAACTCTGGAGGGCTTCCAACTAATGGCTGAAAATTTGAATAGAGAAACTGTGGGAGGTCGGCTGCTTGCTACTAAAAGTCAAAAAATCCAAGTGAAGGGACTGCACTGCTGTGTGTAGAAAGTCTAAGTGGAGGGGCTGTTGGATGCTGCCCAATGCATCAATTAGGAGAAGTTAAGGAACAACAGTGCATGCTTCTTGAGAAGCCAAAACACCAATGAAAAAATTGACCCATATTTAATGCATGGGGCCTCACAAGGAGGGAAACCCAACAAATCTCCTCCTCTCTACTTATGGGGACAATTCTACCAATCCGGCCAAAATTCAACACTTCACATGCTTGTCTCTAGACAATGCTTTTGTCATTATATCTGAACCATTATTATCGGTGTGAATTTTGTCAAGCTGCAATAATTTCTTATCCATTACATCTCGAATCCAATGATATCTAACATCAATATGTTTTGACTTTGAATGGAAGATAGAATTCTTGCTCAAATGAATTCCACTTTGACTATTACAATAAAGAACATATCTTTCCTCTTCCATCCCCAACTCTTTCAAGAATCTCTTCAACCAAAACAATTCTTTGCAAGTTTCAGTAATGACAATAAACTCGACTTCCGTAGTAGATAGAACAACACATTTCTGTAATTTTGATTGCCATGTCATAGCTCCCCCTACAAAAGTCATCAAATAACTCGAAGTAGATTTTCTAGAATCAACATCACAGGCTATGTTGGCATCCGTGAATACATAGAACATAGATTTACCATTTCCAAAACACAAACACACCTTCGAAGTGCTTTTAAGGTATCGGAGAATCCATTTTACCGCTAACCAATGCTCTTTTCTTATATTAGAGAGAAACTGACTAATAACTCCAACAACATGAGCTAAATCCGTTCATGTGCAAACCATTGCATACATTAAAGAACCAACAGCTGAAACATAAGGAATTTTCTTCATGTCTTTCTTATCTTTCTCACTTGTAGGACTTTGTTTTGTATTAAGCTTGAAATGACTGGCAAGTGGGCAACCAACGAGTTTTGCTTTATCTATATTGAACCTCTCAGACACTTTTTCAATGAACCTTTCTCGTGACAACCAAATTTGCTTTTTTTCATGATCACAAACAATTCTCATGCCAAGAATTTACTTTGTCGGTCCCAAATCTTTCATAGCAAAAGACTTGCTCAACTCCAACTTCAACTTATCAATCTTGGAGGAGTCTTGTCCTACAATGAGCATATCATCAACATAGAGTAAGAGAATAATATAAGTACCATCCGAAAATTTCTTCACAAACACACAATCATCTGAAGAGATTTTTGAGTAACCATGATCAATCATGAAAGAATCAAATTTCTTGTACCATCTCCGTGGTGCTTACTTCAACCTATACAAACTTTTCTTTAAAATGTACACTAAATTATCTTTCCCTTTTTGTTTGAAGCCTTCCAGTTGTTCCATCTAAATTTCTTTTTCCAAGTTAGCATGTAAGAAAGCGGTTTTCACATTTAGTTGCTCAACTTCTAAAATCAAATTTGTTGTCATGCCAAGAACAACCCGAATAGATGACATTTTTATAGCAGGTGAGAATATCTCATCAAAGTTAATTCCCTTTTTATAATCAAAACCTTTTACCACAAGCCTAGCCTAGTACCGAAAATTCTTTCCATCATTTTTCAACTTAGACACCAATTTGTTTTTCAAAGCTTTCTTTTCAAAAGGAAATTTAACCAAATCATAAGTATGATTGTCAATTATGGACTTCATTTCCTCTTGCATAGCTTCCATCCATTAAGCTTCATTTTCATGGTTCATGGCTTCTTGATAGCTTCCGGGTTCCCCTTGATCTATTAAAGTAACATAATCACTTGATGAATATTTAGTTGAAGGTCTTGGCTCTCTTGAAGACCACCTCAATGGAGTTTGCTCTTGAATTCGTTGTTTCTCCTCATTTTCATTTTCAACATCACTAGGAATTTCATCATTTCCAACATCTTCAAGAGGTGGAAGAACATCTTTCATATTTTCATCATGTGCCAAAGGCAGAGAAGGTGACTCTAAGTCAACAAAATCATTCCCATTAGATTCTGGTTGCTCAACTGTACCAAAATCTTCAATTGTTTGATCTTTAAAAAATTCAACATTCTGGCTTTTAACAATTTTCTTGTCAACCAGATCTCACAATCTGTACCCAAATTCATCATGCCCATAACCAAGAAAAATACATTGCATTGTCTTGTCATCAAGTTTGAATTTTTCATCTTTTAGAATGTGAACAAATGTCCGACAACCAAACACTTTCAAACGATCATAAGTGACATCCTTACCTTTTCAAATTTTTTCGAGAACTTCACCAAGGAGTTGAAGGAGACAAATTAATTAAGTCTACCGACGTCCTCATTACTTCACCCCAAAATGATTTTGGCAACTTTGCATGAGAGAACATACATCTCATTCTCTCCAGTATGGTGCGGTTCATCCTTTCGAAAATACCATTTTGTTGAGGGGTTTTCTTGGCGGTTTTTTAATGTCTAATGCCTTAACTATAACAGTATTCATCAAATGGGCCAATGTATTCTCCACCATTATCCGAGCGCACACATTTCACTTTCTTTCTAGTCTTTTTTTCAACTTTGACCTGAAAACGTTTAAACACATCTAAAACTTGATATTTAGTTTTCAAAGTGTAAGCCCAATTTTTTCTTGAACAATCATCAATAAAAGTAATAAAATAAAGTGCACAACTATGAGATTTAATTTTAAAGGACCACATACATCGAAATGTATTAAATCTAGAACATTAAATTTTTTAGTAATAAATTTTGTATGAAAAGGAGCTCTATGTTGCTTACTGGTCAAACAATGAACACAAGCTTTAAGAGGGGTACCTTTCATTCAGGGTAGGAGCTTCTTTTTGAACAAAAATTGCATTCCTTCTTAACTAATGTGTCCAAGCCGCTTATTATGCCACAAATCGGTGGAAGATGGACTCTTAATTACATTCACAAGACCATTATCAATTTTACCTTGCATCATGTATATTGTACTAGTCTTCTTGCATTTAGCCACCACCAAATTACCCTTTATGAGCTTCCATTTTCCATTACCAAAATGGTTATCAAGTCCATCATCAAGCTTTTTGGTAGATATCAAATTTAGCCAAATGTCGGGTATATGTCTTACATCTTTGAGCACCAACTTGCATTCCATATTTGTTTCCAAACAAACATTTCTCATGTCAACAATTTTTGACAAACCTTCATTTCCCATCTAACCAACTCCATAATTTCCTTTGGAATAAGAAGTGAAGAAATCTTCCTAAAAAGTGACATGAAATGACGAACCGAAATCATTAACCCAATCAGTCTCTTGACTTGTCAAATTAATACAACTTTCATCACAAACAACCATAAGATCAGCATCAAATGCAACTGAAGTTGTGTCATCATGCTTTTTCTCAAAATTTTTCTTTTTATTTTGCTCATTGAATTTTAATTTTTTACACTCTTGCTTCATATGCCCCTTTTTATGACTATAGAGGCACTCAATATCTTTTTTCGAAACTGAGATGGACTGGCCTCTTGATTTTTCATTACAGTGAAAATATCTGCTTTTACTTCTGCCTCTTCCTCGATTTTCTGTCACAAGTGCTTTTGAATGAGAAGAGCAACTAATTTTCTTCTAATTTTTTCATTTAACAAACTGCTAGTTATTTGGTTCATACTAACAATTCCATCGGGAGCCGAATTACTAACTGTCACAACCAAAGTCTCCTAACTTTTCGGCAAAAAACTAAGTAACATTAGGGTCTGCAACTCATCATTAAAAATTATTTTCATAGGAGCAAGTTGATTGATAATAATTTTCATCTCATTCAAATGCTCGGTTATAAGACTGTCATCTCTATATTTAAAGTTTACCAATTTTCAAAAAAGAAAAACTTTATTTGTAGCCGACTTTTTATCATAAAGATCTTCTAATTTTTTTCACAGTTCATGTGCTGAAGCTTCGATAGAAATATGATAAAAAACACTATCATCAATCTATTGTCGAATGATACTAACGACTTTTCTGTCAAGTCTATTTCACTCATTATCACTCGTGTCTTTAGGTTTTCGGCTATCACTCTCAATAGGTCCATCCAAGTCTTTGCAAAATAAAATGATCTTGCATTTTTGTTTTCCAAGTTACCTAATTATTTCCATTGAAGTTAATCATATGATCAACATTACCATCCAGTATTTACACAAATCTAATGCATACAAATAACACGACTCTGATACCACTTGTTGGTAAAAATAATTATATATGCGAATAATTCCCACAAGTAAATCAATGGTGTAATGCAAAAATAAATAAAAATAAGACAACAAATTTAATTTGGTTCCCTAAAATGTTGAGGTATGTTTACGGGGCACGACATCCTAATCCACTATCACCAAAATGTATACAAAGTGTATACAAAAGGCACGAACCTTATAAATACATAAGAGTGTATAAACAAATGTAATAAAATGAAAAGATCTCACCAATATTATAAACAAAGCTCCCAAAAGAACCAACTAAAAATGGCACAATCAAATATCTCAATATACTGTTAGTAATACACAGTGGGAGTCACTGGAGCAGCAACCTGTAGCGGAGAAGATGACCGGCTAGAGAGAAAAGCAGCACTGGCAGACAAAGGGAGTGTTGTGTGGTTATGTGTGAGAATAGAATGGAGATTTGGAACTCTGGAGGGCTTCGAACTAATGGTCCAAAATCCGAATACAGAAAAATTGGGGGAGGTTGGCTGCTTGCTGCTAAAAGTAAAAAAAAAAGAATCCAAGTGAAGGGACTGTGCTGCTATGTGTAGAAAGTCCAAGTGGGTGGGGCTGTTGGGTGCTGCCCAATGCACCAGCTGGGGGAAGTCAAGGAACAGCTGGGCATGCTTCTTGAGAAGCAAAAATTGACCCACATTTAATGCATAGGGCCATAATGAGGGAAATCCAACACTATTTACCTTGGGATTCGCGTGGAACTTGAAAAATATTGGAAAAGGAAAAAAAAACATAAAAGAATCAATTTCTGGTTATCAAGTAAATGGAAAAAGAAAATAAAAAATATATATCAAACCAATAAACAAAAATTTGGTTTATACACCATTTATATGTAATTTTTTTTAATCATATTAGAAAAACTTTTATTTTTAGTAGTATTTGATATAAAAAGAAAAATATAATCGAAAATGAGTTTTTTTTTTAATTTTCCTTTCTTTTTTTCATCAAAGTCCTTGATGTGACTTTCAAGGATGTATTTGTTTTTTCTTGGAATAGAAAAATAAAAAAATATTTATTTTTACCATATTAATTTTATATATAATATTACGAAGAATGAAAATTTATTCAAATATGATGAAAACTTGAGAAAAATTTAAGTAAACGATGTATAAATTTGAACTTTTGTTTGTTGATTTACTTGATACTTTATTCTCACTTTCCTTGTAACTAAACATAAAAAAAAAATGTAAGATTAAAATGAATAATAATTTATTGCAGTTTGCTTGGAGGGGGTGGATAATTGAGGTAGCTTAAGTCAATACATGTTGAATGAAATCAGGAGGTTGTTAATGTCTCATGAGGTTTATAATTAGTCTTTCGAAAGATATACGTCTTACAGGAGAATTATAATTTAATTAGCTTGCCTAATCATGTTATATTTTGGAGAAGTAATTATGTATATGTATATTACAGTTTTTTTAGTACACTCAATTTGGTCTAATATTTCTTTAAATTCATTCTAAAATGTGATGTGATTAAATAATATAAATTAATAAGTTTTTGTTTATTAAAACTGTTAATGGAAGATGTGTTTAATTTATTTAGAGCATATATAGGAAAGAGGGAGGAAAGAAGTGTTGTCCAGTTAGTATTAATGTGGATGCAGCTAGCAGAACTGAACTGCTGGTCTCTCTCTCTCTCTCTCTCTCTCTCTCTATATATATATATATATATATATATATATATATATATATGAGGACTTGAGAGATTGACATGTGCTTTTTAACTTCTGATAAGTTCCAAATGAATTAATTATTGGGTATGCTTTGCTTTTTAATTATTGGGTATGCTGTTATGGCTAGAGGTCAAAAATGCCGAAGCCACCAATCATATATTCCTCAGATTGAGGGAGACAGAGGCCCCAGCTAGGGGCGTATTTTATAATAATAATAATAATAATAATAATAATGTTACATCATACACTTCGTAAAAATTTTCGGACTTTCAACAATGAAAAATCATGCCAGCCACGAACATAATAATAATAATAAAGTAGAAGAGAGAGAGAGAGAGAGAGAGAGAGAGCTTGATCTGAGCATTCATATTTTATTGTCTGCATTATTGAAAGGAGGGAATCCTGAATGTAGGTCCTAGTTCGTCCTATATAGCGTATTTTACTATATATATAAGTATACCTCTCTCCCCTGTAACAAAGCAAGCCAGGAGAGAGAGAGAGAGAGAGAGAGAGAGAGAGAGATTGATGAGGAAGATGAAGGGAAAAGTGGTGTTAAACATGAGGGCGGAGAGAGCATGGGAAATATATAGGGACAATGAGATCATGAGCAAAATAAATCCACAAATGCTCGCCCGTGCCGAATACACCCATGGTGATGGCAGCCCTGGCAGTCTCCGGAAGTTCAAGCTTGGCCCCGGTATATATCTCTCCCTCTCTCTCTCTCTCTCTCTCTCTCTCATTCACCAGTCACCTTAATTGTATATAAAGGAGTTGTTCTAACTAGAATTAATTAATTAATTAAAAAGTCATGGATGCATCAGTTGGTAGGTAGAGTAGTAGTAATCCAGCTGCTGTCACGAGCTGGTGAACTAAGAGGCCGGGGTACGTACATAGTTTTACATATGCGTGGAGCGGTTTAAAAGCCGCATGCTTTTAGCCAACTGATCCTAATTTCTTATGATACATACAAATATATATACAGATATATATATATATATATATATATATATATACACACACACACACACCCTGCCCTGCTCCAGTGAATTAATTTTGAAATCGATCAACAATATATATATATATATCAGCATGGTTAAAATGGATGGAGGGTCACTCCAGCTTGTGTGTAGTTTCATTAGGATGTGTATGATTAAAGTTTCTGATTTGTTTGACTTCTGACTTGAGCTGCTTATTTAATTGTTCTTTCATATTGAATCACCCTCGGCACTCCCACTCACCGTGCATGCTGTTATTACAACAATATTACCAGCTGGTCCTTTTTCTTTCGTACACTATATATGTGTATATATATAATAATAATTATTATTATTACTATTACTATTATTAAGACATCAGTTTGTACTCCATGTCCTATTATGTTCTTATTGTATTTGAAAAGCTATACTGAAAACAAAAGAAACACTTTAAAATCAGTTCCTAAAACCTAGTAATTTTGGAGATGTTTTTGAAAAGTGGTTTTTTGAAAAAACTTATTCAATATTTAGGAGAAGCCTTAGATTTTTATTTCTATGGATTTGGATAAGATGTAATATAAAATTGCATTGAAACTTGTTCAAACCTATCCAAATTCAAATCTAAGCTGTGAAATCCATTTTCTCAAATGCGATGTTATCCTATATTTTTAGGAAATTTGTTTGAATTTAGTTAAAATATATATAGCACGAAATTGTATTGATAAGTTACATTTAAATTTACATAAATCCAAATTTCATTTGAAATTTATGTTCTCCAACACTATCTTTGATAGCATAGATTTCAAATTTTAAATTTAAACTTATATTTGAATGAAATTAATACAAATTTATGTTATATTTTATTCAAATCTAAATAAATTTAAGTTTGATGATTCAATACGGTACTTCAAAATACAAAAAATTTGTATTTGTCCGAAACCCTAACCAAACGGGGCCTTCATACTTCCCCACTTCCAGCATGGGAATATTCCCTTTATTTGTTTTGAACAAAAACGTCACGCTTCAATAAAAATTAGATGGTGATGAAAAAGGAAGAAAACCAAAACTGTCGGACTGTTTCCTGCCACTTGCCAATAAAAAGAATTTTAAAAATAAAGACACGTGCATACATTTTAAATGGAATTAATAAATAGTGTTTGGCACTTCATAATGCGCACATGTCAGTTCCTAAATGATTAATTTCCATCCAATCATGCACTATTTATTATTTCAGTACTCTACCTGATTGATGACAAGCTAGCTGCCTGATTATTGCAACTGAGAGAAAGCTTCAGTAATCATCTATATATATATATATATATATATATATATATATATATATATATATATTTATTTATTTGCTTGCAGTTTGAAAGAACGCACGCTGCAGCTTCCTAGATAATTAACTAATTGGTCATACATTTTAATAAAATATAGGAGAATTATCTAGTGATATGTCTTAGGATTGGAACATAAAAATATAAAAAATGAGAAACAACAACAAATTACCTGGTCTTGGAGTAAGGTTAGGTCCGTAAAAATATATACCAATTATGTTATCAACAGAAAGTATTTTAGGGTTTTGATTTTCAGTTATATATATACACACACACACACACATGCTCCTGGGACTCCCTCACGCATTTGCTATTAGTGTGAAACACCTCATTTAATTTATTGACATACTTGGAGTGAGTTTAGTCAACACATTGCTTCTCAAATTCATATATATTTATCAACACATGGCTATTGATAAATTAATATAGACTTTTTATATAAAATCTCATCGATATGTTTGTGTGTGCGTGTGCAGCTGTGTGCACTTATGTGAAAGAATCAACGGAGAAGATAGAGATGGTGGAGAGGGGGCGGTCGGTGACGTATAGCGTGGTGGGAGGAGAGCTGCGCAGCATGTATGATCCATACAGGGTGACCTTCTCTTTCACTCCCCTTCAGCAACTTATGGAAGGAGAAGAAGCACAGCAGTGTATTGCGGAGTGGACGGCTGAGTATGAGCCCCTCACTCCCACTGTGCCTCCGCCTGAGAAAGCCAAGGATATTGCTCTTGGATTCCTCAAATCTTTTGACGACTTCCACTGACCATCCCTCTCTCTCTCTCTCTCTCTCTCTCTCTCTCTCTCTCTATATATATATATATATATATATATATATATTGCATGCTGAGTGGAAAAAAAGAAGCTGGGGATCGACGTTTGCAGTCTTGGTTAATTGTCAGTTGAAAAAATGCGTTGAAATAAAGCTCCAGCTGCATGCATAATGCATTGCAGCTTGATCAGTTGGGTGATAGTTTATTTTGTCAACCTGCATGCATCTATGTATATGTATATGCATATGCTGTCCGTCCAGAGTGGCATGCATGTGCATGTATGGGTACTGTGTGCGTTAATGTGCATTATTTCTTTTAGTTTTAATTGTATCATTAATGGACTACAAATTATATACATTGTCGTTGGAGAGTTCATGTGATATATATTAAAAGTAGTTTTTTGGTTGTCTTTGCTTTTTGTTTTTTAGAAAAAAAAAAAAAGTAATAATAGTAGAAAAAGTCATGAGGTAGCCTGGACTGAATTGTCATGATATAACAGTGGAATATAAAAAAGAATGGAGTCAAAATTGGCATCTGTTAATTAACTTTGGGTCTTTGCTGTTATAATATACATATATATTGGGATGGGACATGCATGGTGGTAATTAAAGATCCACATTGATTGCACATTATTATCTTATTAGTTAGGGAGCTCCTATAGGAATACTAATACGTTCCAAAAGTTGCATAGAGTGGCCAAGAACTTACTTTATCTTCCCTATTGATTCGCATAAATATGGGAATTATTGTGCTTTATCCTCCTTTTTAACTTTTTATTTTTTTAATGGAAGAAGGGATTAAGTTATGATCAAGCCCAGCCCCTCTGTTTTATTATTTAATCTGGACCACAATTATGTATACGGTGAACAAATTCTTTTCCTTAATCAAAGGGGCGCGGTTGTGTCTAATTTTATTCGTGCAATTAGTGATCCTAAGATTATTCACGCCCACATAACAAATCAAAAAAAAAATAGAAAAAAAAAATAAAATATAATGATTTATCTAGTTTGATAGTGTGCTACGTCTAAGATTTTTCCACCTTAGCAAATATTTACTCCTTAGTTTGGACCTATACCTCCACCTAAACTTTTAAAATACTAATTTAGCAGCTAATAAAAAGCATGTGGTAATAATTAAGTTCAAGTAATTCAAGAATTTTCTTTAGTAACCACTTTCCATCAACATATCTATGGCATTTGCCATTACGTAGTTACCTTAACCAGTTGAATCTCACCAATAGCAATCAGTGTGTATCTTTTTATCTCTACTGCAGTATACTTTGTCTTAACATAATGGACCATGTCCATCTTTAAGTGTATGACATTTACTTTCATAATATAGATGAATAGTATACTATCTTATGTCAAGTTCAACTTCTAATCCGTTCAGCTATTGAGCATCCTTAGCAACCTCTGTCACTAATATATATTCTATTTATATGGTAGACAATGCAATAACTAACTTGAACATGGATTTCTAGCAAATAGGTCTACCTACCATAGAATGAACATAACTTGTGGTGGACCTTTTATCATCTAATCTCCTACATGTATAGTCTCCGTCAATGAACCCTTCAATTAAGTAGAATCTTGCAAGGTATTAAAATTTATTAAAAAAGGTTTTGCATCCTTCCACTTGATCAGGGCCCATTTCAAAGCTCTGCAATGCTCTTAGTCTGTATTTTCCATATATGGTTGTGTAACATGCATACTAACTAATTGTGCAAGATATAGACAAGTACAAACAATGGCATACATCAAACATTCCACACATTGGCATATGGTACTCTCGATATCTCTTTCACATGCATCCTTTTCTGATTATTGATATTGTGCAAAAAATAATCTAAAATGATTTACTAATTAATGGGGTAGACACAGACTTGGCATAACTTATGCTAAACCTCACCAACGTCTTCTTTGTATAATTCTTTTAAAAACCCAAAGCTTATATTTTTTTTCTTATCTTTCTAAATTTCCATCCAAAGGACCTTTCTTGTAGAACCAATATCCTTCATCTTAAATTCTTTACTCAACAACATTTTAAATTACTAACAGTAATCTGTATAATGCGCATTTACTCAAATTAGGCACATAGACATGAAATTAGTTTAGGATTCCACAACTATGTACATTGCACCATGCATGGATACCATGGTGGAGTCCTACATAATATGTTCTAAATATTCTACATAGTTTCGAGGGGAGACAATTGCCTTCTTCCCTATTTCGATATGTGACTTTGATGGAGAGTACACTTGTCCTAGGGTGAAAGCAGGACCTCTCCCGGTTGTTTATATATTAGTATATGAAAAACAAAAAACTCTACCCATCATAAGTTCCTTTTGCAAACAAGACCCATACACAATACCGCCCTATGGACTAGTGTTTTAAGGCCCATAATAATATTATCATACTAAACCATAATGTCTCTATATTACATAAATGAGGCTTCCATCAAAGTATTTAATCGAGATTAATATAAAATAAAAATGTCTCCAATTTCATTATAATGATACTACAATCTCAACATTTCATAAATGAGACCAAACAAATGTCTCAACAAATACATATATAATTCATAGTGTGACCATATCAATTTACATAAGTATGCACACATCATAGCTAGCAATTATTAAATTGATCAATTTTATTGTTATTATGAATAATACAATCATAAAGGCATAATTGTCGTTCGTCATTATAATGCACTCCTACTAACTCAAATACACCAAAGGGTCTCAACTAAACCCATGCTAGTCACATGCTTTCGAAAGATTTTAGGGGTCAATTCCTTAGTGGATCTGCTATCATCTGCTCTGTGGCTATATGCTCAATGTGACTCTGTTTATACATGATATTTTCTATAACTAACAAATATTTGATGTATACATATTTTGACTATGAAAAACTCTTGTTGTTCAAAGAGAAACTAACAACAGTAGTATTATCATTATATATTAGTAACGGTCTCATGATAGAATGAACCATATAAAGTCTTCTAATGAAATCCCAAAACCACGAAGTCTGACATGTTGCCTCATAACAAGCACTAAACTTAGCCTCTATAGTTAAGGTAGCTGTGATTAAGTGTCAAAATTGCATAATTAGGTGTTAAATGTATTTATTTATTATTTTAATTTGGATTAAAAACCAAGTTATGCACATTATTTTAGCAATTGAGCTTAATTGATAACATTAGGACCATTATTCCATTTTTTGCCCTTAATTAGGAAGACTTATTGTTAGCCTTAGTGGCTATATAATCATATTTAATGTGTTTTGATGATATTAACCTAACTTGTAGTTCTAAATTTAATATATCTTTGCAGATCAAGTTAGTATAGGCACAAGTGACAAAAATACATAAAGGTACTGGATCAAATGCAAAGATCAAACCGAGTGGACATTCGAGTAGTAAAGATAAAGGTGGACACTCTCTCAGAAGAACTCAAACACATCCAACAAAGTCATAATATAATAGCAAGTGTTTTGAGGTAGGAACTACTGTAACTCTTGCGATATTGTTTCACTCAAGATCATTGAGTAAGAGTTGAGTAAATTGCATGTGCATACTAGTTCGCAAGAGTACATAGGATATCGCCAAGTCATAGGTTCAGTACTTATGAGTTTTCAAAGTTAAAATAAGAGTTTTATAAAAATATCCTTTAATCAAATGTATTTTTATATGGGACAAATTTTATATCATATTAGTGTTATAATCTTTTAAAGACTTGGTCTTGGTTGGGTTTAAAATCTCATTTATGTACCACTCAAATTCTTTTCTCGAATTTCCTGAGCACCCTTCAGTATTTGGAGCATAACTTTTACTAGAAGACTCCAAAAAGTGCAATCTTGGTATCTACGGAAAGCTAAAAAAAATCTCATAACTTTCATGTTGAAGACTTTCACAGATGAGAAGGTTTCGATAATGAACAAATATAGTCAAATAGTCAATGGTTTGGGGGTAAACAGTCGACCATTTGGGGTAAATAGTTGACGGTTTGCGTCAGGATTCTAGCCCCAACGACTATAAATGACTAGTTTTCAAAGTAAACAATTAATATATTAGCCCAATGGCTATAAAACGGCTAGTAATTGGTAGGCTTGCCAAGGTTTGGGTTCTTAACTACCAAAAATAATATTTATAAAACCTAACTATTCTCAAGTTTAGTAGAAAGTGGGGAAATCAAGTATCGATCTGCAGGGACTAAACTGTGCAATTGTAAACCTTTTCTCAACCAGTTTATTAATGTCTTGTGTAAAAAAAAAAAAAAAAAAGATAAAAAGATGATATTTTGCATGGGTGAAATATAACCAACCATAGGAAAGCAAGTAAAAATTATACTACCCTACTCACTACAAGAAAACTGGTTTTTAGTAACGAAACTACTAGTGACGGATTTGAAACTATCACTAATAGTTTCGTCACTAAAAATCAGAAAATATCGCGGGAAAATATTTTTTGCGCAGAAATTATCTCGGAAAAATATTAACGACGATTTCTGCAGTATTAGTGACGAATTAATTCCATCACTAAAAGACACTTATTAGTGACGAATAAATAACCATCACTACTATTATTTTAAAAAATAAAATAAAAATTTATTTCACAATATTAGTGACGAATTGAAAATTCGTCACTATTAGCCCCTTATTAGTGACGGATTTAGGAGCCGTTACTAATACTTCTTTTATTGAAAAAAAAAATTCACAATATTAGTAACGAATTTGTAGATTCATCACTATTAGTCCCTTATTAGTGATGGATTTGGAAACCATCACTAATACTTCTTTTATTTAAAAGAAATAAAAAAAATTTATTTCACAATATTAGTAATGAATTTGAAGATTCGTCACTATTATCTCCTTATTAATTATGGATTTGGGAGTTGTCACTAATACTTTTTTATTAAAAAAAAAATTATTTTACAATATTAGTGACGAATTTGTAGATTCGTCAATATTAGTCCCTTATTAGTGACGGATTTGGGAACCATCACTAATACTTTTTTTATTTAAAAAAAATAGAAATAATTTATTTAAGAGTATTAGTGACGGTTTTGAATTTTGAAACCATCACTAATACTCAAAACCCTAAATCCCTTAACTCCCCCCAAACTCCCTCCTTCCTTTCCCGCCTACTCCTCCCTCCTTCTCTCGATCCTACTCCTCGCTCATCCTCTCGCCTCCCTCTCAGCCTGCTCCTCCCACTTTCCTGCCATCTCCTCCCTCCTCCTCTCGGCCTACTCCTCCCTCCTTCTCCCTCCTGCTTCTCGCTCATCCTCCCTACGCGCAGCGGCATCCTCTAGCCACTGAGTCTCAAACCGCCGCCCACTGCGTCACTGCTCGTACGTTTCCACTTTCTTCCTCTCTTGCCACCGCCACCTCCGCTGCTCTTAGGTATCCTCCTCCTCTTCTTTTTCTTCTTCCACAAAGGACTACATGTGCGCATGCGTGTGTGCGTACGGTTGTGTGTGTGTGTGTGTGTGTGTGTGTGTGTGTGTGTGTGACAGTGTGCATGTGTGTGTGTGGCAGTGTGCGTGTGCATGTGCGTGTGTGTGCAAAAAAATATTTGTGCATATAATTCGTATATATGCAATATATGAATTCTCTGGTCTGTCAACTGAGGAGATGAAATGATTTTTGTCCTGAACAGAGGTGGGAAATTAGAGTTGTAATAAAATGTTCAATGAGAATGGTTTGTGTCTCAATTCCTGGCATGATGTCCGGGATTAGTGTCCTTCAAATGACGTTTTTGCCCCTTTAATAATGATTTGAGGGTGGGTTTTACAGGCTTGTTTTAATCATTAGGGTTAAAACTAAAATCCCTTGGCGTACCGCTGCCTACCTCTTTGGAATTGATGGAGACAACTTCTTTTTCTTTTTCTTGTTTAACATAACAAAAAGTATGGCACAAGCACACGCATACAAATTAGTATGCTACAAATAGGTATTGAAAAAGTGCCCTAGGTGTGATCATATTCATCACCAGAATTATTGTCACTGGATTCAAGATTTGTTTGTTGATTCATTTTTTCAAATCATGCTTCATAGTTAAATTCTAGTCTTAAAATGTTTATTATTCATAATGGGACTCTATAATGGATAAGCTTAAAAGATGCAGTTACCAATTTGATGAAAAGTTTCTAGAAAATTAGATTATAAACTCTAGTATGCGAGTTGCATTTCATACCTTATGAATAGTAGTTATACCATCATGTTCAAACTTAAATTTCACACTAAAAGAACCCAAAAAGCCCATCCTCCATTTATCACTACAAAAAATGTTATTAAATTATTAATAGCAAACTAAAAATCATCACTAATAATGTACTTTTAGTGACGAAAATTACATATGTCACTAATAATGCATTATTAGTGACGGTTTCTAGTTCATCACTAAAACTTTCATTACTAAACGTACATTTTCCTACTCTAATGATGACGTCAATATATTAGGAATGATTTTTCAGTTATTAGTGACGAAATCTATTGGCCACTAATAGTCTACTTATATATATATATATATATATATATATATATATATATGTGTGTGTGTGTGTGTGTGTGTGTGTGTGTGTGTGTGTGTGCGCGTGCTCAAGTTTGAATGTTGATAATTTAATAATGTGTGTGTGACAAAGTGTTATATATTATTTTTGTGATGTTGGAGTCGTGTTTGTATTTATCGAGAATATATTGTCGTCTTAACAAATCCTTTTTTCTATTGAAAATAAAGATTATTGTGAGAAGTATATGGATGATAGCTTTTAAACTTTCGAAATTTTAAGTAAAATTGAAATTTGAGATGTTAGACACAACATTTTATTGGACGTCTTATGTTTAAATTAATTGTAGTTGTATAATGACTAATGGTCAACTGATTTATAAATTTTATTGATATTAATTGAATATGAATCTTTAATATGACTAGTATATTATAGTAAAACCTTTGGTTTTGTAAAAAATCATGAAGCCATATTAAATTATCAACATTCAAACTTGAGCACACACCAAAGATTGTATAGACTCGAAGAAAATATGAAACACTAGAGAAATTCTAGAGTAAATGGGTGAATATTTTCTCGTAATGTTATTGTTAAGTATGGCCTTCTGAAAAAAAATTCGTTTTCAACATAAATCAAAGGGTTTCGTCTTTCCTGGACATTTTGAGAATACAAACTTATTTATATTGTGAATTGTCCTCAAAATTTACTTTCTTTAGAATGCCTAGTCAGTATGGGCATGATTCCAACCTCATGTTCCTACATCATAAAAGATGCCCAAAAATACACAATTAAGAAATAAAACCAGTACTAAACTTCAAATTTTGAACTTAAAATTTGGATATGTTGTTTTTGGCTAAATTATATTGAATTACGACATTTTCGACCCATCCATTTAATGAATAGGAAGCAAAGGTAAGTTTTATTTATAATTATGTAAATTTGAAATCTTTTGAAAATTTAAATTGAAATGTCAAATGACTAAATCTTTTTGATGGATGGTATTATGTTATATGAATGGTAAATTGAACTACTGAAATACATGCTTGTGTTGAACGTCAATTGCATGGCTGATGCAATACAATATGAATTGCATGCCGGTAGTGGATTTAGGTTCTCGCATGCTCAAACTCACTGGTATCTGCATGATGCGTATTATTGTGATTTGTTTCCTTGAATCTATCAAGTTTTAGTGCAAGAATTTTTTGGGAAGTGTCCAATTTATAGATGACATGCTACCGAAATTTCGTTAAAGTTTTTCTAGAATAAAACCAAGTACCACTATAAAAAAAATTGGTTTTTTTCGGCTAGGGGAGGGGGAGCCTAGGATTCTTTAACTTTATAGTTTAATTTCAACAATAATAAAATCCATGAACAAGCACTTAACAAAAATCAAAAGGTTAAACTTTGTTAATCTATCATAATTTAAATTTTAAGAAACAAAGTACAATTTAATAAAATTTTAGAGACATGTTAAATAATTTATCTTCTTTTTTTTTGGTTTATTGGGAGAATTATTAGGCTATACCAATCAGAATTTTTTACACTATTGAATTACACGTCATATTTACTCAAATTGTTACAATCTTATGCAAAACCTCATTGGCGGATGTCAAATGCAACAATTTCTCTTGGTAAATATGAGTTTATTGAAATCGTTTTAAAAATGTTTGGTCTCCTTGTGAAAAAGGAGCTACTAAAAGAAAAAACTAGATTTGAGTATTTGATGAAAAAAGTTGTAAGGTTATTAAAAGTATATAATAAATAGAACGAATGTGGTCTTTTTAGAAAATATAATTAATAGATTGACCATGTTATAGTTTTAGAAAAAATTAAGGACAACAATAGAAAAAATAATTTGTTCGTGAAAAAAATTAACTTCTAGCTTTTCAATTTTTAATTTTGTAACTTATAAAAAAGTAAAAGTTGATTTTTAGAAACTAAAAAAATTATACAAAAAGTTAGACCTACCTTTATCTCTTAAAAAGGACAAGACAAAAGAGGGGCATCAAGCTCACCTTAAATAGGTTAAATGTTTACCTTATTATTTACGAATTTATATATTATAATCATATATATATATATATATATATATATTAAAATGAAGTGCTCACCTGACCCATTCGTAATGATTTTATTTGATTTAGTAAATGAGTTTTAAAATTATATTTATGTTGAACTTTTCTAATCAATAGGTGTGAATATTTGCTCGTAATGTTTTTGTTAAGTATGCCCCTCTGAAAAAAAATTTTGTTTTCAACATAAATCGTAGGGTTTTGTCTTTACTGGCCAATGCCTCCATGAACGAAACCTTTGACTGCCTCAAAGCACGGCCACTCACCACGATGCGCTACCAAGTGGCAGAGGGTTCAGGACCCGCCAAGGGGAGAGTCTTCTTCTAGGGGTCGAGCCGTACTGAGTGAGCATGAAAGGGTTTCAGATGAGACGAGAGCACCAAGGGTGACTCTTGAGGATGTGCAGTTGCCCCCGGCACGTTCTTCTACACCACCTATTGGAGAGCAGTCCTCAAATGTTACCCCACGGCTTATAGAAGACATGCCCACTCATCTGACGATGTTCCATACAATTAGGCCGGCCATGTCGTATGATTGTGAGGTTCCACTACCAGCAGACATTCCTGCCGAGTTGCTGCCTCGGGTCCTCAAGCCACGCAAATCACCACCCTCCACTTTTAACCCTAAGTTGCATCGTCTTTTGGAGGGAATGGCACGGGACTGAGACGCCGTTAGAGCAGCAACTGCCTCGCCTTGCTCGTGCAGTTCTGATTTTGATTCTGACTCTGATTAGGATAGATTAGATGCTTGGGATCTTTTTATGCGCTTTCTCTTTTGCTTATGTACTGTGCTCATGCACCCTTTGCTTTTATTTTATTTCTTTTTCTTTTATTTGTTTTTTCCTGTATTTTGTTTTGTCATGCTTTTGAATGGTTTTACATGTGCTTTGATGTGTCTATCTACATTGTATTGCCTATGAAATTAATGAAAATACATGGTGCTTTTGGTTTCTACCTGTATTTTGTGCTTTAACTATATCATTACATTTTTCTAACTATTTCTAGAATTTATGTAGATGTTACATACACAGATAAGGTAGGCAGATAAGTGTTCACTTTTTTTATCCTTATTGTGCATTCATTTGATATTGTGCACGATTAGAAAATCTTTGGAACAATATAATATAAAATAAGGCGCTTAGGAAAAGCCAACTAAATGTCGTATGAAGTAAACTGCCAAATTAATTACTGTCATTTATTGTGTTCATTGAAGTTTAGACCAGTTCAAGATTGGGTACTATACATTCATGTCTCATCGTACATGTGAGACAAAATAATTATTGAAATTCAATTGATTATTAGTCATACTATGTTGACTAATAATCAATTGAACATGTTAATTATTTGGTTCACTTACAATTAGTAATGTTTGTATTTCGAACCTTCTTGGATTGTCCAATGTGGACAGTTTAGGAAGTTGTATTTACATTGTTGTCATCGTTCACGCTTTGTCAATTGTCATTATATATTTCGAGCGCGTCTCTACTTGTGTTCTCTGGGTGCATAGTGGGGTCTCGTGACAATTTGTTAGTGATGAAAAACTAGCAACATGTTCACTTCCCCCATCTCGTGTACTTCGAGAGGCATGGGGAGATGCTGCCGAAATTTATAATGACTACGACAAAGGAATTTGAGTGATTGATCACAACGTAAATGCAACATTCCTGAATGGGATAGGATCCGTACCCTTTAGACGGAAGGTGGTCGATTATAGGATTCACGATGCATGCGTCATAAACATTATGAGAATGTAATCAGCACCATTTACTTGCACATGTTATAGGGTAATTAATGAACAAGGATAAGAGTTGGATGAACACTCGGGGTAGGATTTTTTCGGAATACGTGAAAGGGATACATGATTTCATAGAGTTCGCGCGTCCTCGTGTAGACAAAGCCAGTAGAATAAGGTGTCCATACAAGAAATGCCAAAACATAACATTCAAACACATTGATTTGGTTTATACACATTTATTAGACTTTGGAATGGAGAAAAGTTACTCAACATGGGTGTTCCACGGTGAAGATTACGCAATTCAGAGCGATGATGATGATGATGATGCAGATGAGGGGGCAAATATAGTAGGTGGTGATACACGTTCGGAAGGGTTATGTGAAATGTTAGGTGACTTGCAAAGGGGGATTGTAGTGGACATGGACGATGTCAGTGTGTCGCGTACTGGTGATGAATCTACTTTAGCAGGTACCATACCTTGTAATCCTGGTACATTGAATCGACTTGGTAAACCATTTTCTAATCTCGTAAGGGATGCACGGGTGCCCCTATACCCAAATTATAAAAATTTCTCAAAATTAGAGTTTCTGATAAAGTTGCTTCATGCAAGGATAATGCATGGGTTATCTCAGAGTGCATTCAACATGCATTTAAACCTCATTAAGATGGCATTGCTTGATGGTGAAATACTTCTGAAGTCTTTTTATGAAGCGAAGACATACATGCATGAATTGGGTTTCGGTTACACTATAATATATGTGTGTAGGTATGATTGTACACTCTTTTATGGTGAACATGAAAATGCGAACGAGTGCCCAGAAGGTGGTGAACCGAGGTATACAACTAATTAGAATAAGGGTAAAAAGGTACCCTAATAATTTGTTCGATATTGTCCATTAATCCCGCGACTACAATGATTGTACAGGTGTAGAAAGACTGCTGTCGATATGAGATGGCATCAAGAGAAACATCTTCAAGATGGAAACACCCTTAGCCATCTAGCGGACTCTGAAA
The DNA here is from genome assembly GCF_029873635.1 of Malania oleifera. Lineage (NCBI taxonomy): Eukaryota > Viridiplantae > Streptophyta > Magnoliopsida > Santalales > Ximeniaceae > Malania > Malania oleifera. The sequence continues at coordinate 69,304,739 of NC_080418.1, read as the reverse complement.
CTTGGGTTGATTTTGATAAAATGCATATGTGGTTTGCTAGTGATCCTCGCAAGGTTATACTTGGCCTTGCTTCGGATGGGTTCAATCCTTTCAGTAACATGAACAACCTGTATAGCATGTGGCCAATTATGATGATGTCATACAATATGCCGCCATGGCGATGTATGAAAAAACCTTTCATTTATATATCTGAACCGAGGGAACCTAGTAATGACATTGATGTGTACATGTGTTCGTTAATCCACGAGTTGAAAGAACTATGGAAAAAGGAGTCGATACATTCGATGTGGAAACCAGGGAAAAATTTTGGATGCATGATGCAGTGTTGTGGACAATTAACGATTTCCCCGCTTATAGCAACCTATCGGGTTGGAGCACAAAAGGTTACTTAATATGCCCAATGTGTAATAAGGATGTTGGTTCCTTATCCTTGAAACATGGACGCAAGTTATGCTTGGAGGACTCATGGTGTCAAAAGCTTTAATGGAAAATATGAATGAAGGTTGTAGCCAAAGCGACTAAGTGGGGATGAGATATTAAACCATCTTAGATTGATCAGAGATGTGAAATTTAGGAAACCACAAACTAGTAGAAAAAGAAAACGTGTTGAGTGGGAGTTGAATTGGACAAAGAGAAGCATCTTCTTCAAGTTGCCATACTAGAAAGATCTTCCACTATGCCACAACTTGGATGCCATGCACATCAAAAAGAACATTTGTCAGAATGTCATTTGTACATTGTTGGATATGAATGGAAAGACAAAGGACACCGAAAATGCTCACCGGGATATGGAAGACATGGGAATACGGCCTAAGTTGCACCTGTTTCGTGATGGGGACGAACTTCTCATGTCATCCACTTGTTACACATTTTTGAAGATGAGAAGAATAAATTCTTCGAATGGTTGAAATCAGTGAAGTTCCTTGATGGATATGCATTGAACATAGCTCGATGCTTAAACACAAAGGAAGGGAAGATGTTAGGAATGAAAAGTCATGACTGTCACATCCTTCTTCAATGGGTTCTACCTGTTTTCCTTCATGGACACTTGAACAAAGATGTTCGCTCAGTTCTAATTGAGTTGAGGATCTTTTTTTGACATTTTTGCTTCACAAAGTTGAGTGTAAACGTCCTTGAATGGTTAGAGGATGACATCGTGATTATACTATACAAGCTAGAGAAAATATTTCTGCCAGCATTCTTCGATGTGATGGTCCACCTAGCCATCCATTTACCAAGGGAGGCCATAATTGGAGGACTGGTCCAATATCGTTGGATGTATCCTATTGAGAGGTAAATTTTTGGCCGTTCGGTGCACGGGTTTACGATTTCATGGATATAGGCGACCTACAAAAGTCCCATTTTTACGTCCTCAATAAATTTGATTGACCTATTCCATATATCGAGTACGTGGTTCGAAACTCTTTACTATTATCGCATTGTATTTACATATACATGTTTATATACTTACTTGACATTAACATGTACTATTGTTGCATATAGCGAACATAAAGCTGAAATTCTGGCCCAAAACTAAAGGAATGTTGACGAAAGACATAAAAAGGAATTTTTCAATTGGTTCGGGAGCCGTGTAAGTAACAAATACTGCCTAAGTATAAAGCAATGTACATTGTCAATGTTGACGGTTTACTTATCTAAACTCCTATTTATTTAATAGATGAAAGTCATGTATTACAATACAGAATCAACGGTAAGTAAAGATTTGTACGCATTGGCATGTGGCCCCGATCAACGAGTTAACCGCTACAGCGGTTGCATTGTCAATGGGTTACGATTTCATACAAAGTCCCTTGAACTGAATAGAAGAACCCAAAATTGTGGGGTTGCGGGGGTAGGCATAGAAGGAGATGTATAAATTGACTACTTTGGTGTATTGGATGACATTATAGAGCTTAACTATGGAGCCAACAGACTCGTCCACCTATTCAAGTGTACCTAGTGGGACATTGGCAATAAAAGACTGGGATAAACATGGATGCCCACTTTACCAGTGTCAATTTTAGCAAGACGTGGTATCAAAATGATCCTTTTGTGCTAGCGACGCAAGCAGAACAAGTGTTTTACCTTAAAGACACAAAATTGAAGGGTGAATGGCATGTGGCCCAAAAGATTCCTCCCTGAAGTTTGTATGCTATTACAAAAGTTGCAGATGGGGAGAAGAGTGCCAGTGACACTGCATTCCAAGAAGATGAGCCATCTGTCAGTGTAGTAGTGCAATCTGCTTTCAATGTTGTCGAAGAAGGAGTCGATCCTATACCATTGAATAGGGTTGGTGTCACGGAAGAACACATAAGGACTACTGACATTACAATTGAACCTTCTACAAACGTTCACTTCATCGACGATGAGGAAACTGATGGGGAAGATGAAACAAGGATCGAGTCAAGTACTGTAGTGAAAAGGAAGACACTTTGTGAGGATAATACCAATATTGAGGACGTATATGGGGGCAAGCATGTTATGTTTGTCACTATGTATCTGACATGTGTAAATAACTAAAAATATATTTATTATGCATCCATCTAATATTCGTACTCCTTATATTTACTTGTCAAATATTTTGCAGACGTGGCACCAGGAGGTCGTTATGGCCGACTTCCTTCTGGGCACTCTACTACATCGCTTAAGGATGATCCAACATCCTCAAGATCGACAGAGCCTGTCGGTCCTAATGCGGTGTCTAAGCCATCAACACCTCGGCCAGACATGGATACCTCATCTTGGGATGACACACAGGGTGAGTTACCCACCATGATGAGCAGCGTTGGTAAGGTTATGATTAATTTATATCTATGAAAACTATTGATTTTTATTCACATGTATGATTAAAATATTATTGTTAATTTAACTCTTCTTTCGGCATCGACATCCATGGCTAGGTCAGGTCGTGGTGTAATGAAGAACACGACACTTAAAAAGCACCTGCAAAGGATGGGGTAGCGCATTAGGATCAACATTCCTCTAAGCTTCATCGCCCTGCATGGCGATTGGTGTCTAGCATGGATGCGAGAGCTCCGCATTATATGCCGGTAGTATGCTCCAGTCACTGCCTTCAGTTGGAAACAGGTGACTGAGGTGCAGCGCATGGTTCTTTACATGCGCATCTTGGTAAGTAATCCCAAACCTTTAATTTTTTTTGACTTTATATATTAGCAAAACAACTATCTAACATTCTAATTGTAATACCTATGCAAGAGGAGTTCAACATGGACATTCTTCATGTGGACCATGTGAAAAGGGTGGTAGATGTCCAACTATGCAATAAGTTTAAAACCTATCATGCGAAAATGCGTGAACATTTTCGTGCGATGGGAGATCAAGCAGAAACCCATCCATACGATAAGATATCCCAATAGGATTGGGAGGTGGTGTGTCGCCATTTCTGTGATCCACACTATCAAGTGATGTGTTTGTATTATAATAACTACTTTAAGCTTTGATGTGGCTAATAGGAAGTCATTACATCATTTTTTAGGCTATATGTGAAAAAATTCTATGAACCGCAGCAAACTCCCTACGACGCATTGCGGTGGGTTGAAGTTATTCATAAATCATCGAAGGGTAATTGCTATATATTAGACTATCTAACCATTACTCGAATTAATAGTAATGATGTTTTATATGATAATGTAACGTGATCCTAAGACGGACGCAGAGGAGTGGCTACCAGATCTTTATCAAAGGACACACCAAAAGCGCTCGAGAATTTGTATTCTTATTTCTTCTTGTTTTTCATTTTTATGATTGAAAATAGGTGATGATGATTGAGCTGAGGGATGCACCTATCGTAGAGGGGAGCCAACAAATGACGGATTACCAGATAACGGCTCAGGTGCTTGGGGAACAAGCAAGGGGTTGGGTGAAATGTCTTGGAAGTGGATACATTGCCCTAACAACATCATCTTCGATGGGTGTGGCGGCTCGTGCTGAGATAGAACAAGCGCAATGAGATGCCGAGTCTCAGTCAGACGAGATTGTTCAGCGGATGCATACAATGGAAATAGACAACCAGAAATTGAGAGACATGGTGTCTAACATCTCAATGGAGAACCAGAGTTTGAAAGACATGATGTCTAACATCTCGACAAGGAACCAGCAATTGAAAGAAAAGGTCTCCACCGTTGAAGCCACGCTCGCCGCAATTTTGAGTAGGCAAGCACAGTTCGAAGAAATGATGCGTCGATCTTGACCAAATGATGCAGGTGGCTCCTCTCATTAGAAGGTATGTAAAACGTAATTTCAATATTATGCTGGTAGTTTTGCTGCTTGTTTAATTGTGCAACTTTATTGCATGCATAGTCTAGAATGCCTCCTGCATGGTGGATGCAGTGGATGTGAATTGCATGCTAGTAGTGGATAAAAGTTCTCATGTGCCTTGAACTGAATTATAAATTACTTATTTGAACCTATCAGGTACAAGTTTTATGGGAAAACGTCTAATTTACAGACGGTTGAAATTTCGGCAGATTTTTTACCCAAATTTAAACCTTTTACAAAGATGATTATGTTAAAATAAAATGATAAAATATTTTTGAGAGGATGAGTGAAAGCTAATTGAATATTAAATTTCATCTTAGCATAATCATCGAATAGTTATAGGAGCTCAGCTCCATCTAGTGAAGCTAGGTTCATAAACCTTAGAGATAATTTCTTAGAGTTCATTTTTGTTTTCCTTTTTGAAACTATTCTTATTTTTTTGGAGATACTGGAATTGTATTGATTGTACTGTTACGACTTGATTCATATTTTCTGCAATATCATATATGCATAGACAGGCCCTAGGTTGTGTACTACTATTGTTGGCTTAGCTAAACCTAAGAAGGACTTTTGTGATTTGCAAGTTTGGGAAATTTTCTATTTACAGACGGCATGCTACCGAAAATTTGTTAAATTACAAACGCTTTCTTAATCTCCTCCCAAATAAATCTTCTGAACACTATAACTTAGTCACTTATGGACATTAAAACCCATTAAAGAATCACAACTCAAAACCTCCTATATATTGAAAACTTTTCTAGTCAAACTCAAGTTAGTAAATTAAATCCTAAGGACCAAAGGCAAGCTAAAAAATGTCCAACAAACTACAAAAGGAAATCTTAAAACCTTCTAAAAATCATCAGCAAAGTGTACATGAGAAACATATTTCATTCCTGTCAAGCAACAAACCTTCCACAAGACCACAAGCCTCACACCTAATTAGCACTCTAATTATGTATGTATGTATGTATCTATGGATGTATGTATGTGTATTTATATATATATTTAAAGAGATCATAATGTTTCAAAGCTTACTTATATCTTCTTTTTGTATATTTTCTACCACTTATATCTTTCAAACATAAATTGAATTAGTTGATTGGGCCTTTTATTCCGCTGCCTAGTACCTTCACTAAAAAGGGTTTAAACAAATCACCCACTCGCTAGTCGCCACTTAAAAAAATCACCCTAGCCTCTAATTCCACAAACAACTTCTTCTGAGCCTCAACCCTCACTTCGGCTCTAGCGAGCCTTTCTACCTTTACGAGAACTCCTCGAATGCTGCAATAACCTCTTGCATCCCTCCTTCCTCCTCTTTCCATATAGCTCGTTACTCTGTTATCCTCTCATGAACGAATGATCGTCTCTTTAGTATCTTTGTACTTTTTTCTCCAAGCCTTCCAATTGATCTTCAAGCAAAAGTTTACTGAGCGCTAGCTCTCCATTCTGCTCTCCGATTGTATATGCTCTTCGAGTGAAGTTCACTCACGAATGGAAAGCAGAATGGAGAGCTGGAGCTCAGTAAGCCCTTGCTTGAAGATCAATTGGAAAGTAAAAAGACGCTAAAGAGAAGACCATTCATTTGCGAGAGGATAACAGAGTAACGAGTTATAGGGAAAAGAGGAGGAAGGAGGGATGCGAGATGTTACTACAGCCTTCTAGGAGTTCTCGTGAAGGTGACAAGGAGGTTGTTGCTTATGTGAAGAATAAGTTGAAGGATTTGGAGTTCTCGCAAAGGTGAGAGCTGAGGCGAGGGTTGAGGCTTGGAAGAAGCGGTTAGTGGAATTAGAGGCTAGGGTGATTTCTATCTGGAAGAGGATATGACTTTGTTAATGAGGTTCAAGGTTAGTTGAATTGTGTTTTAACTTTTTATTGGTAATATTTTCTTGATGGATGGTATTATGTTATATGAATTGTACATTGAACTACTAGAATACATGCTTGTGTTGAACACCAACTACATGACTGATGCAATATATTGTGAATTGCATGCTCGTAATGGATTTAGGCTGTTGCATGCTTGAAATGTTTTATTTTGTGAAAACAACCATGTTTCAGGTACAAATTTTATGGGAAAATGTCCAATTTACTGACGACATGCTGCCAAAATTTCGTTAAAATTTTTTCAAAAAAAAAAAAAACCATGTACAAAGATAATTATGATAAAATAAAAGTTAAAATATTTTTGAAAGGATGAGTGAAAGTTAAACGAAAAGTCATTTCATTAAGCCTTAAATTTGCATCTATTAACATACATGGCATATCATTTGCCTTTAACTATGGATAAGCATTATCATTTGTCCACCACCAGGAATATTCTGTTTTGAGAACGAGTTAAAGTGTTTATGTGTGTGGTTTGATGCATGCAACTGTATATATTCATACGTATGTCATTCACATTCATTTTAGTTATTTGTTTAGGGTTGAAAATTATTGTACAGCACTCTCTATATTTTTCCTCCTAATTATACTGAGCGTCAGCTCTCCATTATGCTCTCCATTTGTATACTAATTTTTATTTTATGATTCTTAATTTGTAGGGTTTGCAGCTGTTATAACATCAGCACGATGCCATGAATGCACTACAGTCATCAGATGCAACTGTTGATTGTTTCTCTGTAATTTTTATTGTTATTTGAACAAATGGAATTTTTATATTTTAATTTGAAGTTGTATAATGTATTTGTATTTGAATTTTGAATGTTTTGAAAGTTTTTTTGTTATCTGAACAAATGTTATTTCTTTATTTTAATTGAATTTGTATTTGAATTCGAAATTTTGAATAATTTATGAATTTTGTAGTAATTATGGTTTCAGATTATCTATGCGAAAATGTAATTACAAATTTTTACAAGAACTGATGATTAAAAAAATTAGTATTAAAAAAAATTTTAATTTTTTAATTATTAGTAAAGGATTAAAATTCGTCACTAATAGTAGGGTATTAGTGAAGAATTAAAATTTGTCACTAATAGTAGGGTATTAGTGATGAATTACAAATTCATCACTAATAGTAGGCTATTAGTGACGAATTTAAATCTTTCACTAATACTGCACTATTAGTGACGAATTTGTAATTCGTCACTAATACCCTACTATTAGTGACGAATTTGAGTAGAGCCGATGTAGAATTTATAGTGACGGTATTAGGGTTTTAGTGTCAGTTATAATCCATCACTAATACTGTATTATTAGTGACGAATTTAAAATTTGTCACTAATAGTTAGTAGTAACGGAAGATATAGCAACTAATTTGATCCTTCACTAATACCCTAATTTTTTGTAGTGACTCCTACAAAGCAGTGTTGAGATTATGAATCAGGTGTTGGACTTCTTGCCTCTGACTATGTTCAACTAGGAATACATAAGAGTACTAACCTAAGCAGTCTTAGGCCAAAGCAGGAGAGGATCATTTGAGGGCACAGGGTAGCAAGGGTGCACCAACCATCCAAAGCACGGTCGAGAACCAAAGTATACCCTGTCTCAATGATCATGAACCTCCGTGTATCCGTAGCCAAATACTTATCCTGACTGAAACAATAGTAGTGCTATTCCTTACTACAACCTTTCATCATTCATCAAAGCAATAAATCAAAAGCGGTAAAGGAAAGCATGTAAAAGAAAGTGATAAAGAGAAAGCAAGTAAAAGATCGATCCTTTGTATTCAGTACGTCTGTCACCAACGCTGGAAGAAACAAGAGAATGATCATGTAATGTACACGGGGATTACACAAACGCCGCCAGTTATCACAAGTCATCGAACAGTTCATGCACACACTGAAACAGGAATTGAAATCTACTCTACTCCTACTTTAACTTAGCTCTCAATGACATCTTAGGTCTCTCACTAACCTAAAAGAGATCTTCTTATACTCCTTGAGTTGGCGAGAACCGTACATAATAACCTTTCCCTACTACATGAAGACACACCTGAGTCCCTTCTTAGATACGTCACAGGAGATCACATATCCACCATCTCTTGATGGAATATTCAACACTAGGGTAGTAACTAGCCACTACTTTAGTTCCTGAAAACTCTGCTCGCACTCGCCAGTCCACTTAAACTTTATGTTCTTCCTCATGAGTTGTGTCAGCGAACCTAATAGTTTATGAAAACCCTCTACAAACCGGTGATAATTTCCTGCCAGACCCATGAAACTTCTAACCTTATGCACATTCTTCGGTCTCGCCCAATCAACTACTACTTCTATCTTACTTGAGTCCACTGAAACATCTTCCCTGGACACCACATGTCCCAAAATTGCCACTTTCTCTAACAAGAATTCACATTCCTTGAACTTTGAAAACAATCTCTTTCTTCTAAGTACATGTAGTACCAACCTCAAATGAATCGCATGCTCCTCAGGACTCCTCGAATAAACCAGAATGTCATCTATGAATACCACCACAAACTGATCTAGGTACTCATGAAACACCCTATTCATCAAGTCCATGAATACCACAGGAGCATTGGTCAATCCAAAAGGCATAACCAAAAATTTGTAGTGGCCATACCTAGTACGAAAAGCCATCTTTGGTACATCCTCTGATTTAACTCTCATCTGGTGATACCCAGATCGTAGATGATTCTTGGAGAAGACCTGTGTGCCCTGTAACTAGTCAAACGGATCATCAATTCGGGGTAACGAGTACTTATTCTTTACTGTCACTTTAGTAGTCTCTCTATACTCGATGCACATCCTCATTGACCCATCCTTCTTCTTTACAAACAACATCTGATGCAAACCTCAATCAACACGCATTGAAACCCAGCAAACAATGTTGGAATGCTTGCCCAAGAAAGCTAAAATTCTGATTTTTGATAGGAAACTCCGACCCACCGTTTATAAATGAAACGTGAACCGAAAATATAAAGTAACAAACCTTGACCCAATGATTATAACTTAATCATGAACCAAGGGTATAAAGTAACAAACCTTGACCCAATGATTATAATTAAATCACGAACCAAAAGTATAAAATTTGAACGCCACAAGAAAGAAATCCTTGATAAGTTCACAAGTTCTTTGAAGAACCAATAGAAGAAACAAAACATCACATTTTTATTGAATGTCCTTCTTTTGTAGAATGTGGCTACAGGTCTATTTATAAACCCCTCCAATTAAATTTAAATTCAAATTCAAAATCAAAAATCAAATTCAAATTTAAATTCAAATTCAAATTTAAATTTAATTCAAATTCAAATTTAAATTTAATTCAAATTCAAATAACATAACCCTAAACACCTATAACTAATAAACATAAAAGAGGCCCACATACCTATACTTATTGAAATAAAAAGTCTACACTAAACACCACGCTATGTCATCCCCCATTGTAATGGATTGCACCAATCCTTACATTGCTTCCTTGATCTTCTTAGCTCTTGACCTTATGATTGGCCCATCTGGCACTTACAATGGATCCTTTAATGGTGCTTGTTGATTCTCATTAACATCGGTGTTCCCCAAGGTAATACACTCAATCTGATAAACCCCTTATCAAGAAGTTCCTGCAGCTGCTCCTTTAACTCCTTTAATTCAGCTGGAGCCATTTAGTAAGGAGCCTTAGAAATAGACGCTATCCCTAGAAGCAACTCAATAGAAAACTCCACCTCGCGATTGGGAGGCAATCCCGGTAAGTCCTCTAGGAAAACATTTTAGAACTCCCTTACCATGGGAATATCCTCCAGTTTAAGTTCTTCCCTCGGTGCTTCTTTTACAAATGCTAAGCACCCCTGGCATCCCTCCATAAGTAGCCTCTTTGCCTAAATGGCTGAAAGGATCTGTGGCACAAAACGTACACATGACCCGACAAATATAAATTCCTACTCCCCAGGAGGTCTGAACACTACCTCCTTCCTTTGGCAGTCAATACTTGCATAGCTAGCTACTAATCAATCCATTCCCAGAATGATATCAAAGTCGTGCATGTCAAATACAATCAAGTTAGCAGATATCATTCTCTCCTAAATCCCCACTGGGTAGTCTTGAATCACTTTACTACCCTCTACCAATGACCCTGTTGGTGTGACCACTTCTGCTCGGTATCTAACGATTGAGTTTCTACCCCACACAATTTAATGAATTTCTGAGAAATGAAGGAATGGGTCGCTCCTAAATCAAACAATACTACAACATTATTTGAAATCACGTAAATGTTACCTATCACCACATCTCTTGCATTCTCGGCGTCACTAGGAGTCAAGGAATACACCCGCACCTAGGTCGTAATCCCCTAGTAGTTTCCACACGGTGCCTACTTACCTCCCTAATACTGCAACTGTGGAGGTGGGAAGTTCAATGTCTCGTGGCAATCTCTTACCATGTGACCAGGCTTACCACACTGGTAACAGTCACTTGGTCCACCCCTACATTCTCCTAAATGCCTCTTGCTACACGTAGGGCAAACAGGGTGGGATGAGGTACCTTGAAATGCCCTAGCACCCGTGTCCTGTCGATAGCCTTTGCCATGGCCATACCTCCTCCAAGGACCCTTCCTTGCACCAGTATCAGAATTAGAAGGCATCGGCCTCTTCTTTGAGTTCTGAGCCTCTACATTCCCCTGTAACCTTGCCTTTGCTATAGTGGCCTTATCCACCAGTGTAGCAAACTCCTATACCTAAAGCACAACAACCTACGTTTTAATCTCCTGCTTCAAGCCCCTCTCGAAATTCCAAGCCTTCGCAGACTCGTTAAGTACCATGTACGGAGCAAACTGTGATAACTCCAAAAATCGGGTGGCATATTGCTAAACAGTCATTTGTTCCTAAGTTAGGTTCAGGAACTCCTCTACCTTTGCTTTCCTAATATATGGTGGAAAATACCGATCAAAGAATACCTCTCTGAAGCGGCTCCACATCATCACCACCGATATCAGTCTTTGCTCCTCAAGCAGCTTAACTGATTCCCACCATATCTCGACCTCTCCAATCAATTTAAATGTGGCATATAGCACCTTCTGCTCATCGGTGCATCACAGTACGACCAAGATCTTTTCGATCTCCCAAATCCAATTCTTGGCAAGGATCGGGTTGGCACTTCCTACAAGGGTAGGAGTCTTTAGGCGAGTGAATTTTTCAATAGAATCTCCCAGCTCAGTAGTGGGACGATCCTGCCCCCGAGAACACTGCATAACCTCAGTCATAAACTGCTGGGCAAAATCCTGAAGTGCCATTGTAATATCACTGCCACCCTCATGGGCAACCCCCTCACTACTACTTCCTCCGGCAACAGCGTTACTGTCCTTAGGACCCATCCTGAAGATAGAACCAAAAAGAATTTAGAATTCTAATATCCTAACATATCTGGTGCAATTATAACACAAAAGAATGCTCACTTTAAATAAATTCAAAATACGGCCTAGATCTTCTTCCCTAATTTACAACATACTCTGCCATTTCCGTATTCCCGTTCTAGTTTTCAAGTTCATGCCACTCTGCTTGGAAACAAAACTATCAATGGATTGTTGTGGTTTTCTGAACCCATCGACTAACCCAGAAAAAAATAGAAGTCCATCAAGGAAATTCTACCTCCAGACTTACTAAAAAAAACTCAAAATTCCTATTCTACCCGTTCCTATCATCATCCTATTTAAACCTATACTCTGGTAAAATCATTCAACCTAGTCTGTAGAACCTAGCAATCTAGGCACTGATATCACCTGTAACACCCCAACCCGCCACGTGGACCCAAAGTGCTAGTGAAACATATAAATACTCTTTGATACAACATACACATATATATAATACAACCCACCCTAATCAAAGAGAACCCGGGTGCACCAGTGATTACTAAAATTAAAACTTAAAGCGGAAGATTTCAAAAACATCCAAACACTATACCAAAGTTTATCTATTCCCAAATACATATATATATATATAGAACATTATCTGCCCATTATTACAATCCCAAAAATAACAAAATAAAATATCTAGTATCTCACCAGTCCTGATAGCTACTCCCAAAAATTCTAAATCTCAGCCCCGAGGTAAGCTAGGGACAACTCCCTGTAGGACCTAAAAAATCATTTGTATAATGGGGTGAGACACTTCTCAGTTAGACGGATTATATTATTATCAGTGTGTGGCTAGCATGAGTTCTCGTGTGAAATCAAACTTCCATTATTTAACTGTATTCAAAAATGGCATTTAAACTGTACAAATCAGTATATCTGAAAATACATAATTTCTAAATAATAACATGTCGACTCAATGTAGCCCTTATAGTAAATGTGCTCATATAGGCATGAAAGACACAATTTGGACTGCCAAAGTAGCGTCGTCACGCTATCACATACTCATACAACATGCTTCCCCTCATGACGGGTTGTGCGGCCCAAAGGCTGGACTCAAACTCGCAGCCAGCAATTTCGCAGCTGAGTCAAAACTAACATAGTAAGTACGATTGTGCTTACCCATGGTCATCTAGAATTTGCCTCGGATGGGGCTCCCCGGCAAAAACCTTGGAGCAGTACTGCTGCTCAAGTCTCCAATCGACTTTTCACATCACACTTCCATGCCCGTGTGATTACACTCACTCCCCACATATAGCTATGGTATCGTGCTCAAAAAATCACAAATCGCATATCCACAGGGTTCTAGAATCATATATGACAATTTACACAATAAAACTGTATTACGTCTCATTTCGTAATAAAACATGTTATTCTATAAAAACCCAGGCCCCAACCGTTATATCAAAAGTCAACCCCTGGCCTTTATATCAAAACCTAGCCCCTAGCCGTTATATCAAAACTTGGCCCCCGGCCGTTATATCAACCTCGACATATAGCCATCATATCATATTGTATAATACCAGTGAAAAACTTATGTTCATATACGCCATTTAAACCATTCTCATGCCACACAAATTTTCATCTGATAAATCATAATTATTTCATCAAATGAAACATGTCATATCACACTAAATATCGTCTTAGATAAAAATACGAATTTAATTATCTCCACAGATTTTATTTAATTAGAATATATACGTATATAGGAAAACAGAGATAATCAACCCTACTTACTTTGATCATTTATAAAGTACCCATAATACTTTGAGATCAACAATTTCAACTGGTTAAAATGTTCAGAAAATCTAGTACTTCAATCCAGTAATCTCATATTTGAATTTCATCGGTAGGTTTCAAAAATATTATTTATTAACCGAACCCTATGCTCAAAAACCTTAGTTTGAACAGTTGGATGGGAAAATAAAAACCATAATCAGTTACATATAACACATATACTACATTTTAGTCGGTCCACATCTCAAAAATAGCTGACATAATATAATCCCCTTACTCATTTTCCTGAAAACAACCCGAAATGAACGAAAACCCGAAACCTTAGCTTTCTGATCCAGCCAAACAATGAGATCCTACGAGTCAGGAGAAGGGAGAGAGAACCGAGGAGCACTAGTGAAGTGTTCCTGAGCTAAAGAGAGAGAAAAAGAAAGAACCAAAACCCTAGTTTTTAGAGAGAGAGAGAAAGAGAGAGCAAATGATAGAAATGAATAAAAATGAATAACTTAGCCCTTAAGTAAACACACCCGTAGGAAAATCGTTTCTGATTTTCCTGAGCTTTAGAAAACTAGCGCCGATTTGGCAGTTGACTCTGCCAGTTGACTGAAACTGGCAACGGTTTTCTCACCCTCTAGAAAACCGATGCTGGTTTGGGCCCTGCCAAACCAACCTCTTTATTTTCCTTTTGTTTTTCCTTTATCTCTCTCTTTTATATTTATTTTCTTTTATTTTATCGGTATCAATTTCTACAAGCATGCTCCTTGCTTTAAGTCTGTGTCTTCCTTCTCTTTCTTCTTTGGCATGTCTTGTGTTGAGCGAGACTCCTCTATTTATAGGGTCAGTCCTATGTCAATTTAGGGGTGGTCTTTTTTGTCCTTTCTTCCTTCTTTCCTTGTAAGTAGCAATCCTATTGCTGGCTTTCCTTCCTACAGCAATGTGATCCCTAATTCTTGCGATATGGACAATTCTCTATTCAATGGAGAGTCTGGCCGAGAGTTCAAGGGGAAACAGTTCAAATTGACTTGAAGTTAAGGTATCTCTACACACATTTCTTTGGATTTTTTTCTTGTTTAACTGCATTGACTCATTTGAATTTGTTTCTGAATTCATGAATAGGAATCCTAAAGATGCCTGGGAATATTCCATGGCATGTGGGCGCAGCTCAGCTTCTCTTAAAGATTTTCCTTTTGCACTTTTTTTTTATTTTCCTATATTTCCCTTGTATTTGGTAGTGTAATGTATGCTTTTGTATTTATTGACCCTCTACTGTATCCTATTGGGCATGTTTCCCCTAATAAAATGTTTATTTTTGACTTGCATGGGACTTTGTTCAAACCTTGGACTTAAAGAAGAAAAAAAATGGTAATAAACAAAGCAAGGACTGATTTTTAAAACTAAACATTCACCTAATAAAAAAAAATTTCAATTAACCAAAATTTGATTAAAAAGACTTCACAAAGACCCCCTAACACCAATTAAATTCCAACGACATGGTTTGAAATAACTGGTTAAGGAATAAACAACGCGACTTGAGCTCAATGGTAGCACAAGCTCCATGGACTCAATGGGACAAAAACAAGATTAAATAAACTATAGCCACAACAAGATGAATACCAACTCAGGAAGTGACATAAAGAATTAAGGACTTAATCTGAATGAACAACCCTATACTTAGATCATGAATTGAACTAATTTGACTCAGGACCCTCACTTGTTCAAAATGAATGATTTGATTTCACGTATTTCAATGATTAGGAAATCCTGGTAAAAATTAGGTTGTCTACAGAAGGTATGACTTTTGATTCTCTTCTCCATGTTTTATGGCAAAATTATGTGTGTGATTATACCATGCTAGGGTTAGAACTATGTTTTTTATTTCACATAAGATTAAAATTATGATTTTGATTTTATATTTTCATGTCCTATTAAGGCTTGAGCTAGGGTTTTCTTCATCAATGATGCAAAATGGCAATTTTGCTCCAAGCTTTGCATCAAAATAGCAATTTTCTTTGGTAAACTCATACATGTTGAAATAGTAAACTTGACTGGAGATTGCCGGCAGCCCACCACTGTTCTTTTTCTAGAATCGGTAGGCAACCTACTCCACTTACCAACCCACCTCCATTGAAAATTTACTCCCACAATTGTTGATTATTTGTTTTTTGTATCTGCTATAAATAGTTGTGTGTGTGTGCAATGTAATGTCGTGTGTTGAGAGTGAAAAACCAATGAGAGAGAGTGAGAGCTATCTTTGAAATTTCTCTGTATTTATTTTTTAGATTGAAATACATTGTTGTTGTATTTATTTTCACTAAGTTTCAGTCACAACCAGTGACTGAGTGTTCCTCTCCACCCATCAGTGGTATCAGAGCATTTAGGTACGCCAGAATTCGCCAAACAGAGGCAAACAAAGAAAAAATTCAATTTTCTCCCAGATTTGAAGTTGCTCAAAATCCAAAATTGAGCCTACCATTGTGAAATTCGACTCGAGACGATTCCAACGATGAAAACTACGTCTCAAACGGACATCGGGAAATGCCGTATGAGCTCACACGCGCCTCTGACGATTTTAGGATTTTTCCCACGCACCAACAAAAACTCCGGTGCTGGCGACATGCGCCCCACGCACTCTGCACGCATCTTCTTCGCATGGTTGGCAAGACTTGATCCGGCCAACAACCCACGACTCGACCCCGCGACCCATAACCCGGATCTGTCCCTAAGAACCCGACCTGCCTTCCGACCCGCCTTCAGCTACCAACACGCAGCACGCGAAGAAGCCACCACGTGGCCCTACGGTAAGTGACTAAAGCCATTAAACGGCCATTAAGTTAAACCAGCCAGTTTAAACACCCAAAACTTCGTGTGGCTGGTTCAGTGATTTTTTTACCAGTTCTTTGCAACCCAAAATCGGTCGCTAAGGTTTTTCAACCTTTTGAACACATTGATGGCATCAGATTTGCCAAAATCAACCCCGATCTCTTTGTTTTTATATATTAGACTTAATGGCGAACGGTGCTACCCAAGCGGTCATTCCAAAATTGACTCGGGAGAATTATGACAACTGGTTTATTCAAATGAGAGCCCTACTAGGTGCTCAGAATGCATGGACATCGCTGAATATGGGCACAAAGAAAGCCCATCAAAAGAAACCGAAGCAGCTATGTCTGATGCTCAAAGAATGACCCTGCGAGCCAATCGAAAGAAGGATTGCAAGGCGAAATCCATAATCTACCAAGGCCTTGATGAAGCCACGTTTGAAATTATCACCTCCGCCAAGACATCCAAAGAAGTTTGGGACTCTCTCCATCGAACACACAAAGGTGCAGAAAAAGTGAAGAAGATTCGCCTTCAAACATTGCGAGGTGAGTTCGAATTTCTAAAAATGAAATATACTGGATCTATTGCTGATTACTATACACGAGTTATGGTAGTATCAAATCAATTGAGAAGAAATGGAGAGACTCTCAATGATGAGAGAATTTGTGAGAAAATTTTGCGATCTCTAGATCCAAAATATGATTATATAGCTGTATCCCTGGAAGAAACAAAATATTTGGAAACAATGTCCGTAGAAGAACTTGTGGGCTCACTCCAAGCCCATGAGCAGAAAGTCAACAGAAGGAGTGATGATAAAGCATTGGAGCAAGCCCTCCAAATGAAGTTGTCCCTCACTGCAAATAGATACGACAAAGGGGGGACGTCACAGCAAGGAAGAGAACGAGGCCGAGGATCTAGTGGAAGAAATTCTGGAAACTTTGACTCCTGAGGAGGTGGCAGAGGCAGAAAAGGTCCCACTAGAGGAGGACGAAATTAATAGAACTATGTCCCATGAGGCAGAGGACAAGGAAGAAGAGGAGGATACAATAACCGCTCGAATGTAGACAAAAGAAACATTCAATGCTACAATTGTCATAAGTACGAACATTATAGCAATGAGTGTTGGGGGTGACAACAAGAAAAGGTTAGCGAGGAGGCTAACCTTGCCGAAACTAAACATGCAAATGGAGAGTCATTGATGTTGATGGCACACAATTCAACTCCCCAGGACCAAACTGTTTGGTACCTTGATTCTAGAGCCAGCAACCATATGACTAGCAGAAAGAACCTATTTTTTGAACTTGATGAGAAAGTTCAGGGGGAGATCTCTTTTGGCATCAATTCTAAAATCTCAGTCCAAAGGAGAGAAGATGTTTTGATCAAACAGAAGTCCAGAGATCATGCTTACATCTCCAACGTCTATTACGTGCTAGACATAAAGACTAACATACTTAGTCTGAGACAGCTCGTGGAGAGAGGTTACTGAATTAGCCTTAGTGATAAACAGATGGTGATTACAGATGCTCGAGGAAAGCTTGTTACTCGAGTTCAAATGGCAAAGAATCGAATGTTTCTGCTCACCATCCAACATGATACGCCAAGGTGTTTGAACGCTATCATTAGAGACAAAGACTGGCTATGGCATCTAAGGTATGGACATCTGAATTTTAAAAGTTTGAAACAATTGGGAAGCAAGAAGATGGTGAAAGGCTGACCCAATATCCACCATCCAAATGTAATATGTGAAAGCTGTATTCTGAGCAAGCAACACAGAAACAGCTTTGGAAAACAAGCCAATTGGAGATCTACCATGTCGCTCTAGCTAATACACACAGACGTGTGTGGTCCACTAAGACCAATTTCAAATGGACAGAATCGATACTTCCTCACCTTCATCGACAACTACAGCAAGAAGACCTGGGTCTACTTCCTAAAAAGGAAGTCAAAGGTGTTCGATAAGTTCAAAGAGTTCAAAGTTCTTGTGGAGAAACAGAATGGCTACCGCATCAAGTCACTCTGGTCAGACCAAGGAGGAGAGTACAAAGACGAAGCTTTCCTGGAATTCCTTAGGCAACAAAAGATTCAAATAGTTCACACCAACCTATACTCCCCAGTTGAATGGTGTAGTTGAAAGGAAGAACCGCACAACCCTTAACATGGCCAGAAGCATGTTAAAGGATATGAATGTGCCTAAGAGTTTTTGGGCAGAAGCAGTGTTATGTGCAATCTATCTGCTCAATCGGTGTCCTATGAAGAGTCTTGATACAAAGACACCACATGAAGCCTGCAGTACTCACAAGCCTAGTGTGAGTCATCTTAGGGTGTTTGGCTCCATAGCCTACGCCAAGATCCCAAAAGCAAGAAGGATAAAACTGGATGATAAAGGAGAGAAGTGTAACCTTGTTGGATACGGCGATAGCACCATGGGATATTAACTCTACAATCCCATCAACAAGAAAGTCTTTCATAGTCGGGATGTCATTTTTTGAAGAAAATGAATCCTAGAAATGGGACCAGGCTGAATGTTCCAAAGATGCGGAATTGACACTTGAAGGAGAAGAACCTACACAGACAAGAGAAGTGGCTATCGAGCCACAAGTTCCCGAGCTGCAAACACCTCCACATGGTTCATCAGAAAGGAATGAAGCTCTATCACCAATAGTGCGTGAAATCTCATACATGAGACCTAGAGGAGCTCGAAATCTAGCTGACCTGTATGAAACTACAGAACTAATAGAAGAGTATGTTACTCTATACTGTCTGTTGTTGACCAACGACCCAGTTAGCTTTGAGGAAGCTAACGAATGAGACAAATGGAGAAAAGCGATGGATGAGGAGATTCAATCCATCAAGAAGAACATGACTTGGGAGTTGACAAATCTCCCGAAGGGCCGCAAAACTTTTGGTGTGAAATGGGTCTACAAGGCTAAGAAGAATGCTCAAGGAGAAGTTTAGAGATACAAAGCAAGACTTGTCGCCAAAGGCTACAAGCAAAAAGAAGTGATTGATTATGAAGAAATCTTTGCCCCGGTTGCCAGACTTGAAACCATCAGATTACTAATTTCATTATCAGCACACAAATGGATGGAAGATTTACCAACTAGACGTGAAATCAGCATTTCTGAACGGTTTTCTAGAAGAAGATATTTATATCGATCAACCACCTAGATATGTAAAGAAGGGCAAAGAAGATAAAGAGTACAAGTTGAAGAAAGCACTCTATGACTTGAAGCAGGCACCTCGGGCGTGGAACATGAGGATTGATGACTACTTCCAGAAGAATGGATTTGAGAAGTGTCCCTACGAACATGCGCTATACATGAAGATGAAGACAGATGGAAGCATGCTGATAGCCTGCCTATATATTGATGATTTGATCTTCACTGGCAACAATCCAGAGATGTTTGCCACTTTCAAGAGGAGCATGGTCAAAGAATTCGAAATGACGGATATTGGCCAGATGGCTCACTTCCTTGGCATAGAAGTCGTGCAAAGCGAGAAGGGAATCTTCATCTCCCAGAGCCACTATGCAAAAGAAGTACTGAAGAAGTTTGGGATTGACAAATGCAACCCTGTGATAACTCCAGTTGAAACGGGATTGGAGTTGAGAAAGAATGAGCAAGGAGATGTTGACCCTACATATTTCAAGAGTCTGGTTGGAAGCTTGAGGTATTTGACGGGCACCGGACCAGATATGCTCTATGGACTTGGACTTGTTAGCAGGTACATGGAGACTCCTGACTAGTCCTACCTGAATGCAGCGAAAAGGATACTCTGATATGTCAAGGGTACCATCACCGATGGTATATTTTATTCATTAAGAGGTGATTGCAAACTTATCAGCTATTCAGATAGCGATGGGGGAAGAGATCTTGATGAAAGAAAAAGCACGAAGGGATTCACATTTTTCATGGGAGATACAACGTTTACATTGTCTTCAAAGAAGCAACCCATAGTAATGTTGTTATCATGTGAAGTTGAGTATGTTGATGTGAGCTCAGCTATTTGTCAAGGTATATGGATTAGGAATGTACTGAAATATCTGAGATTTCTTCAAGATAACCCTACAGAAGTCTACATCGACAACCGATCAACAATTGCACTTATGAAAAATCTAGTTTACCATAAAAGAAGCAAACATATTGATACTCGGTATCATTTTATCAGGGAGCATGTGAAGAATAAAGAAATGGAGTTGATATCTTGCAAAACGTATGATCAGATGGCTGATATTTTCACGAAGCCACTCAGGCATGATATTTTTGCAAGACTGAAGACAATGCTCGGAATGACAAAGAGTCAAGTTTAAGGGGGGTGTTGAAATAGTAAACTTGACTGGACATGGTCGGCAGCCCACCACTGTTGTTTTTCTGGAATCAGTAGGCAACCTACTCCACTTACCAGCCCACCTTCGTTGAAAATTTACTCCCACAATTGTTGATTATTTGTTTTTTGTATCTGCTATAAATAGTTGTGTGTGTGTGCAATGTAATGTGATGTGTTGAAAGTGAAAAACCAGTGAGAGAGAGTGAGAGCTGTCTTTGAAATTTCTCTATATTTATTTTTCAGATTGAAATACATTGTTGTTGTATTTATTTTCACTCAGTTTCAATCACAACTAGTGACTGAGCGTTCCTCTCCACCCATCAATACACACTCATTCATACTTTAATTTGGGTGAGTGAGGTCACTGTTGGATTTAAATTCGTGAATGGTAGAAAAGAGAAAACAAGGATAAGGAGGAAGAGAGAAAATAGCTTTTTATTTTTTTTTTCTTTGGCATGAGTATGTTTGTGGGTTTTGGTGAGGATAAGCAAGGATTGGGTTGTCAAATTACCCCATAGAGGAGCTATGCTCGAAAAACGTCCTTATCGCTGCTGAAGAAAAATAAAAATAAAAAACACAAGCAAAGGGAGATTGTTTTTGCAAGTAACTCATCGAAATAGCCTCCAGACGATGCTCAAAGTACTTCCAAGTGTCGAACAGGTGTGTTCTGGAACGATTCCAACGCCGAAGGGAGGTGTGGTCGTGGCCCCATAGCCACTGCAACCACTAGGGTTTTGGCGAGCACCCTGCAGTTACTGGAGAGGGTGAGTAGAGAAAGTATCATGTGCAAGACGAATTTCATGTGCACCACATGTGGTTTTCTGTAAAAAAAAAAAAAAGAGAAAAAAAAAAAAAAAAAAAGAGAAGGTTGTGAACCAATTGGCCAACCCACTTAAACCAACCAACCAATTTTCTCCTTTTTTATTTTTATTTATATTTTAAAATCTAAAAATCATTTTAAATTATTTTTTCCCTGTAAAAAATTCTTAAAAATAGTAAAAATTAAAAATTATTTTTCATCTTAGAATGTTTTTCATAAATTTTACTTTTATTTCTCTTTTTATTTTTATTTTTTTTATTTATTTCTTTTAACTAAATGCATGTTTTTAAAAAATTTAAGTTGTTTTTTTTCTAAATAAAAATGGTTTGATATTTTCTTTAGAATTTAAGATTCAATATTTCTTTCAATTTTTTATTATTATTTTTTAATTTGGATTATTTATTGCATTTTTTCTAATTTTATTTGATTTTAATTGTCTAAAACTTCAAAAAAAAATGTTAAAAATTGAATAAAATCCTTTAAAAAAATTATAGTTGTTTTTCAGTTGTTTATTTGAGATTTAGGAGTGCTTTAATCATAGATATGATAAACCACAGATATGATGTTTGAATAGGGTCAAAAGGTTAAAAAAATAATTATAAATAAGTAGGGCTTTTCATTAATTTATTTTGTGTGTAGGACATTAGGATGCTCATTTGTTCAATTTAAATCACATGAAATTGTATTTGATTTTATGATTTGGATTTTTCTTGATTTGCTTGTTTGCATGTGTGCTCAATTTATCTCATTTCGCTTCCATTTTAGATAGCATTTCATGTGCAATCATGTTTAAGTTTTGAACATAGTGATAAATTGTATATGTGAAGGATTCTTGTTGCATGACATCCTTGAAATTAAATTAAATAATTTGGGTGAATTAAGTAGAATAAAAACAAAAGCAAAAACACTCTAATTAATCAATCCGATGATGAATGCTATAGGGGGGATGCAATAGCACCCTTTATCGGTTTTCTTGAGGTGAGAGAAGTGTTGTATTCCAAACGGAAATATTGTGGGAATGCAAGGTGGAACAATATTAAAATGAATGGCAACAAAATGAAAGAAAGGGCAATTAATGCATTGGTGATTGTACACATCCTAATTGGAATCGTCGTAAAGAATCAGTGTGCAAGGGTTTCTAGTACTTTCCCATTTCATAAATGTACCTCTAAACTCATTTTTGATATGCAAATCTTTGACTATTGGTTCCTTTTAGACCCTACATATAGCTAGTTGACCAAATTAATCAATAATAACTAAATAGGTATTCTAACCTCACCAAAGGTATAGAATAAAGTTATCTTTTGCATGGTTAGACTCTATATATGACATCACTTCTAAAGGCTCCGACATTATCTTCAAAGAGAATAAACCAAGTGAGAGAATTTTCATGAGACCTATACGAAGGACAAAGCCCCACAAAGGCCTCACTACTTCTTTTCTCTCCTATATCCTAAGTTCGGGTATAAGACTTATGTGGTGTAATGTAAGGTATGTGAGTTGGAGCAAAATGGAATGCAAATATGCATGAGCATGGCCAAGCATACAAGGTATGACATGGCAAAACTTCCCATATGACATAAACACATGAACAAAAACATATAAACATATACTCAAACACACACAAACACGCAATTAGTAGCTCGACTCTCACAAGCACTACAAAAAATAAGGTTATTAGTGAAGGATCAAAATTGTCACTAATAGTATTTGTGACGGTTTTACAAGTATTAGTGACAGTTTTGAAATAGTCGTCATAATCGCGGTTACTAATACTTCTTAGTGACGAATTTTAAAAGTGTCACTAATAATAGAGTATTAGTGACAGATTATAGTCATCACTAAGACCCTAACACCATCACTATAAATTCTACATTGGTTCTGCCCAAAATCATCACTAATAGTAGAGTACTAGTGATGGTTTCAAAACTGTCACTAATAGTAAAATACTAGTGACGGTTTCAAAACCGTCACTAATACTAGAATAGTAGTGACGATTTTCAAAATCATCACCAATTAGTGATGAATTTCAAACGCGTCACTAATAGTAGAGTAGTAGTGACGAATTTAAAAATCGTCACTAGTAATAGGCTATTAGTGACGGTTTCAAAACCATCACTAATACTTACGCTTTGGTGACGAATTTGAAATTCGTCACTACTACTCTAGTATTAGTGATGGTTTTGAAACTATAAGAACCCGAACCTTGATAAATGGATTTAAATAAATAAGAGAGGGGTAAAATTTGAAATTTGAAATTTGAATAGGCTTCGTCGACGAAGCCAGAGTTCGTCGACGAAGGCCTTGTATCTCTCGTCGACAAAGTTCAGAGGCTCGTTGATGAAGAGAAGCCGAGGGGGTTCGGAAAATCGGAGATCCTAGACTCATCAACGAGGTCTTAGTCTCGTCGATGAGGTCTTGGTCTCGTCGACGAGAAGACTATAGAGCCTCGCTGACAAGGACGCAATCCATCAATAAGAAGTGGCCGGGTCAAAGGGCTATAAATAGAAGTTTCATTACTTCCAAGTTAAGAAAACTCAAATATCTTCTCTCTATATCTCTAGATTTCTTCATCGTTCGTCATGAGAATCATAAATCTAAAGTTACCACGAGGATCATGGAAGGATTCTCTACAAGTTCTACGGATCAGAATCCCGTTTCGGAGATTTTCGGGTTTCGGCTTAAAATAGAGGTAGGGTTCGGTTTTCAATTTTGATCCAGTAGTTTAGTAGAGAACAGTGTTGTAAGTATCTTCTGTACTGTTGATTGTAGGTTTTGGAACTTGGTTCGCTATTTAGGACCTTAGAGTTCGAGATTTGCTATGCGGGGAAAAGGTAAGGGGAATTGTGTTTATATCGGTTATTTTTTAAATCAGACTCGGTGAAACTGTGGTTCAGGGTCCTATGTGTATTTTGGTTACTCATTTGGGGGGGGGGATCTAATGGGAAAAACTATGGGTCATGATTACAGTTTTGGAAAAAATGGGGGTGACAAGCTGCATCCCTAGTTTCGTTGAAAACCAAATGTATACATTGTTTTATACTGTGTTATAGGTATGGTCATGCCTTGACTTATTTAAACTGTATTTTTTT
Source organism: Malania oleifera (assembly GCF_029873635.1). Taxonomy (NCBI): domain Eukaryota; kingdom Viridiplantae; phylum Streptophyta; class Magnoliopsida; order Santalales; family Ximeniaceae; genus Malania; species Malania oleifera. The sequence goes on along the minus strand of NC_080418.1, from coordinate 69,280,376 downwards.
GGAAAACCATGATTTTAGATTACCAAATGGGTGTGGTTTGTTTGGTTATATAAGCATGCATGTGTGTGTGATTGGTTGAAATGCTAGTAGGAACGCGGTTCTGAATTGTTCCAGCTACTGAGAGTGTCCGGCTCTATATCCAAGGTCATATGAAATCTCTGACCATAGATTGGTAGAGTGTCTGGCTCTATATCCGAGGGCGTGAGCCAAATCCGACAGATGAGGCCGAAGGGTGTGGATCCACCAGTTTAGCGCCAATACGATGTCATGGGAGTTAGGGACTAGCCATATGCCAGTGGCGCCGTGTTATGCGAGTTGGCTATGGGCAAACGCCGTATGTCGTGGGCCAGCTTCAGGCCGATGGGTGTGACGACATTAGGATTGCTGATCATGTTTGTGTGCGAGTGTATGCACTGTTGTGAAAATTAGTACTGGACTGCATTTAACTGAGTGTATGTTGCATCATGATAACACTCAAATTCCACACACCGATATAACCTGTGTTCTTCCTTACCGGGAGGTGTCTTAGCCCTACTGTACGTACATTTTTTACAGGTCCTTCGAGTAATCGAAACTAGTATCCTGGTGTAGGGAGCGTAGTGGCCGGTGTATTGCGATTAGCATTTGAGTAAGTGCTAGGACTATATTTTGGTGGGTTGTCATTTTGGGATGTTTTGGGCACCCAGTTGTACGTTGTATGAAAGAGCCTGTTTCTGCTCTTGTATAGACTCTGGTATGGTACTGCATATATATATAGAATGACCTTTTTCTGTTGCGTATATGGTTGTGTTTGGATGTATTTAGGGTGCCTGGGAACCCCACGAGGTCGGACCCTCATCCTTTCTACTGTATCTGTGGATGGTTTGTATGATACAAGGATAGGTTAGATTACATTTTCACCCCTAGGTCCCATTTTCATGTTCGGGGTGTGACAACTTGGTATCCGAGCTAACTAGGTTGTTAGGTCTTGTAGACTTGGTTAGACTTTGCTGTGAGTACTTACCAGAGTATAGGATGTTGGATATGGGTAGAGTTGGTTGAGGGTTGTTATGTTGCTAGACCGAGATTTGTCGGCGGTATTCCTTATTTTTCTTGGAGTGACAATTCCAGTAAAAACAGGGCAGACCATTGACGACTTTTGTGTCGATGTCGTAGGGCAGACCTGAACCTAGTAGGGAATAGTTAACACGATTAGTGATAGATCATTGTGTTAACTGTATGTGTTATAGGAATACTGATAGATTCCTATTGTGCTGCAGAATGGAGCCTAAGGATAATTACCTGGGAAATGGCTCCGGGGAGACTGTGAGTGATGAGTCCCCTTCTGTGCCTCAAGAATTGATGAGGCAAGTGTTACGGGAGATCAGGCGGAGTGTAAGGAGACGCAAGCACTCTCCTACTACTACAGGGTGCACCATTGAGAGGTTCACATGCATTCATCCTCCGACGTTCTCTGGAGGACCTGACCCAACAATAGTAGAGGATTAGGTGTAGAAGACTGAGAGGATCATGGAGGTCCTGCACTGAATGGATAGGCAGCAAGTCCTCTATGCTGCCTTCGAGCTATCTTGGGAGGGGGGTCGATGGTGGACTGCGGTGAATCTACTGGAGAAGCAGAGAGCTGGTCCTGAGGAGATGACATGAATTCGTTTTAAGGAGGTATTCTTCAACAGATACTTCCTGGCTTCTGTATGTGATGCGAAGGCAAATGAATTTTCTGCTCTAACTCAGGGGAGTATGATGGTGCAGGGGTATGCGACTCGATATATAGAGCTATCCTAGTTTGCGCCATGTTTGATCTCAAGCGAGTATGAGAAGACTAGGAGGTTTGAGAAGGGCCTGAGGAAGGATATCCACAGACTAGTGGGTATGCTTCAGATCCGCGAGTTCTCGATATTGGTGGATAAAGCCACTGTGATTGAGATTGGTATCCGAGAGGATAAGGTCGATCAGGAATCGAGGAAGAGGATCGTACCTGCTGGTTCTCAGATAGGATCTCGTCATAGATCATGGAAGAAGAGAAACAAGGGCTCAGGTTACCATCAGAATACTGAGCATCGTGATTCTCAGGGGAGCCAGGCTAGTGGTCGTTGTACCAGATGTCACAGATGGCACGAGGGAGAGTGTCGATCATTTGGGGGTAACTGCTACAACTGTGGCCAATCAGGTCACATGTTTCGTGATTGTCATGCACCGAAGCGAGACGTGCCTGCATCCAGTGTGAACTACCTCGGGGAACCGTTCAGACGAATACAGCTCTGGCCAAAGTATACTCTCTTACTCCAGCGGATGCTGAGCATGTAGGGAACATAGTGACAAGTACCTTATTATTGTTTTCAAATAAGGCTTCTATTTTGTTTGATTCGGGTCCAACCCATTCTTCTATATCTTTGAATTTTTTTGGACAGTGTGGGGTTGAGACCCAAGTCATGAACGAGGTATTATCTGTTACTACACCATTTGGGAGTGTATCATTTTGTAGGAGGATTTTGGTAGACTGTCCAGTAATAATTTAAGGGAAGCAGCTACCAGCGAATCTTGTGGTATACGACATGTCAGGGTTTGATGTTATTCTGGGAATGGATTGGTTGTTTTCCAGTTATGCTATGATCGACTATCATAAAAAGGTGGTAGTTTTCAAACCTTCTGGGGAACAGAAGTACGAATTCATAGGATCGTGTGTGCGGCCAACGCCACAGATTCTATTGGCACTACAGGCAAGGGGGCTACTCTTGATGTTAGGGGTCCCTAGCTTGTGTGCAAGAACGGCCGCGGGATGGGTTGAGACTCAAGGATATTCGGGTAGTCAGCAAGTTCCCAGATGTGTTTCCAGATGATTTACCCGATTTACCTCCGGATCGAGAGGTGGAGTTTGCTATAGAGTTGTTGCCTACTAAGGCATCGATCTTTAAAGCTCCGCACCGGATGGCTCCAGCGGAACTTTGGGAGTTAAAAGAGTAGTTGCAGGAATTACTAGATAGGGGATTCATTCGACCTAGCGTTTTACCCTGGGGAGCCTTAGTACTGTTTGTGAAGAAGAAGGACGGGTCGATGCAGATATGCATTGATTATCGTGAGATTAACAAGGTAACTATGAAGAATCATTATCCTTTACCTCATATCGATGATCTTTTTTACCAGTTGCAGGGGACGCGGGTCTTTTCGAAGATCGACTTGCGGTCAGGATATCATCAGGTGAAGATCAGATCGGAGGATATAACGAAGATTGCTTTTCGAGCCAGATATAGCCACTATGAGTTCTTAGTCATGCCTTTTGGGTTGACGAATGCTTTGGCGGTATTTATGGATCTTATGAACAGGGTTTTCCATAAGTACCTAGATCGGTTTCGTGGTGGTATTCATTGACGACATTCTGGTATACTCGAGGAGTACAGAAGAGCACGTGGGACATCTGAGATTAGTATTACAGATTCTACGAGAGAAGAAGTTGTATGCTAAACTGAAGAAGTGTGAATTCTGGTTGAGTCAAATTTCATTCTTAGGCCATGTGGTGACTAGTGATGGTATATTAGTTGATCCTAGCAAGATTGAAGTTGTGGTCGATTGGGTGAGGCCGAAGAATGTGCAAGAGGTTCGGAGTTTTCTAGGACTGGTGGGTTATTATCGTCGGTTCGTGGAGGGGTTTTCTAAACTATCTAGGCCTCTGACTCAATTGACCAGGAAGGGAGTGAAATTTGAGTGGACCAGTGATTGCAAGCAGTGTTTTCAGAAATTAAAGCACCAACTGGTTACTGCTCAAGTGTTGACCATTCCTTCGGGGGATGGTGGGTTTGTGATTTATAGCAACACGTCTCTAAAAGGTTTGGGATGTGTGCTTATGTAGTAGGGTAAGGTAGTAGCGTATGCTTTTCAGCAACTAAAAGAGTACGAGAAGAATTATCCTACACATGATCTAGAGTTGGCTGCTGTTGTATATGCACTGAAGATCTGGTGACACTATTTGTATAGTGTGCAGTGTGAGATCATCACTGATCATGAGAGCCTCAGGTATTTCTTCACACAGAAGAAGTTGAATATAAGGCAGAGATGGTGGCTTTAGTTGATTAAGGACTACAATTGCACGATCAGTTATCACCCGGGGAAGGCTAATGTGGTAACTAATGCGTTGAGTCGAAAGTCGGGTCCTGTGGCTGTATCTGCAGTTGTAACTCAGTGTCACATCAGACGGGATTTGGAGAGCTCGTGTATAAAGTTGGTGTCTAGTGATCATCAGGCTTTCTTTGCTAGTTTGGTGGTCCAAACGACTTTGTTTGAGCATGTAAAGGCTGCGTAGGTTAGTGATGCAGAGTTGGCAGAGGTTATGGAAAAGGTACAGCAGGGACTGGCTACAAAGTTTAACATCTTTGAGGGAGGTGTGCTGAGGTTTGGGACCAGGTTATGTGTTCCGAATGATGACGAGATCAGAAGGACGATTATAGAGGAAGCGCATCGTTCGTTGTATACAGTACATCCAGGTAGTACAAAGACGTATCGGGACTTGCGCGAGACCTTCTGGTGGTCTGGTATAAAGAAGCAGATTGCTCAATTCATGGAACAATGTCTGACGTGTCAGTAGGTGAAAGCTGAACATTAGAGCCGGCAGGGCCATTGCAGCCTTTGCCTATTCTAGTGTGAAAATGGAAGCATATTTCCATGGATTTTGTGACCATATTGCCACCAGCACTTCACGGGCAGAATGTTTTCTGGGTGATTATGGATAGATTGATGAAATCTGCTCATTTTATACCGATGAAGGTTGGCTATCCTTTAAGTAGGCTAGCAGATATGTATGTGCATGAGATTGTGAGAATGCATGGAGTACCAGTGTCCATTGTGTCAGACCGGGATATGAGATTTACTTCTTGATTCTGGATGAGCTTGCATGAGGCATTGGGGACGAAGCTTACTTTCAATACAACGTTCCACCCCCAGACTGATAGACAGTTGGAGAGGACGATACAGATCTTGGAGGATATGTTGTGAGCTTGTGTGTTAGATTTCAGTGGTAGCTGGATACAGTTTATGCCACTGATAGAGTTCGCTTATAATAACAACTTCCAGACTAGTATCGAGATGGCACCGTTCAAGGCTTTGTATGGTCGGAGGTGTCGATCTCCTTTATGTTAGGATGAGGTTGGTGAACATCAGGTGTTAGGACCTGAACTTGTGCAGTAGGCATCTGAGAAGGTGGGTTTGATTCGGGAGAGGATTAAATTAGCTCAGAGTCAGCAAAAGAGTTATGCAGATGTTCGCCACCGTGATTTAGAGTTTGAATTGGGGGGTAAGGTATTTCTACAAATTGCTCCGATGAAAGAGGTGATGAGATTTGGAAGGAGGGGCAAGCTGAGCTCGAGGTATATCAAACCATTCGAGATTCTTGAGTGAGTGGGTTCGGTAGCCTACAGGATTGCACTACCCCCAGCACTCTCGAGGGTCCACGATGTGTTTCACGTATCCATGTTGAGGAGGTACGTGTTGGATCCTTCACATGTTATCAGTTATGATGAGTTGAAATTAGGGATACTTTAGCGTATGAGGAGATACCAGTTCAGGTTCTGGACCCTAAAGTTCAGAAGTTTTGTACTAAAGAGATACCGCTAATGAAGGTATTGTGGCGAAACCACGAGGTTAAGGAAGTTTCTTTGGAACTGGAAACGAAAATATGCCGGAAGTATCCACAGTTGTTTTGAGCACTTGTATGTTATCCTACTTTGGGTTGGGATAGGTGGTTAGTCATCAGGAGTGTGTGTATTGTGAACTCTTGAGACGGTTGTATATGAACCACAGTATTCCTCCTCCACAATAAAGGGTATGTATGTGTATGTGTATGATGGGGCTACGCTGTACTAGTCGCCAGTTTTCTCTTGAGTTGCATATATGTGTTCAGTTGTATGTATGACTTTGTGAATGAGAGATGGCAAATTTCGAGGACGAAATTTTTTGTAAGGAAGGGAGGTTGTAAGAACCTGAACTGTGATAAATGGGTTTAAATAAATAAGAGAGGGGTAAAAATTGAAATTTGAATAGGCTTCGTTGAAAATTTCAAATTTGAACAGGCTTCATCGACGAAGCCAGAGTTCGTCAATGAAGGCCTTGTATCTCTCGTCGACAAAGTTCAGAGGCTCGTCGACGAGGAGAACCTGAGGGGTTTCGAAAAACTAGAGATCCCAGACTCGTCAACGAGGTCTTGGTCTCGTCGATGAGAAGACTATAGAGCCTCGTCGACGAAGACACAATTTGTTGACGAGAAGTGGCCGGGTTAAAGGGCTATGAATAGAAGTTTCATTACTTCCAAGCTAAGAAAACTCAAATATCTTCTCTCTATCTCTCTAGAACTCTCCCTACTCTCTATCTTTCTAGATTTCTTTGTCGTTCATCGCGAGAATCGTAAATCTGAAGTTACCACGAGGATCGTGGAAGGATTCTCTACAAGTTCTACGGATCGGAATCCCATTTCGAAGATTTTCGAGTTTCAGCTTAAAATTGAGGCAGGGCTCGGTTTTTAATTATGATTCGGTAGTTTAGTAGAGAATAGTGTTGTGAGTATCTTCTGTATTGTTGATTTTAGGTTTTGGAACTCGGTTCGCTGTTTAGGACCTTAGAGTTCAAGATTTGCTATGCGGGGAAAAGGTAAGGGGAATTGTGTTTATATCGGTTATTTTTTAAATCAGACTCGGTGGAACTGTGGTTCACAGTCCTGTGTGTGTTTTGGTTACTCATTTAGAGGGGATCTAACGAAAAAAACTATAGGTTTTTCATGATTACAGTTTTGGGAAAAAGGGGGGCGATGGGCTGCATCCCTGGTTTCTTTGAAAACCGAACGTATACGTTGTTTTATACTGTGTTATAGGTATGGTTATGCCTTAACTTATTTAAACTATATTTTTTTGGAAAATCATGATTTTAGATTACCAAATAGGTGTGGTTTGTTTGGTTATATGAGCATGCATGTGTGTGTGATTGGTTGAAATGCTAGTAGGAACGCGGTTCTGAATTGTTCCAGGTACTGAGAGTGTCCGGCTCTATATCCGAGGTCGTATGAAATCGCTGGCTATAGATTGGTAAAGTGTCTGACTCTATATCCGAGGGCGTGAGCCTATTCCGACAGATCAGGCCGAAGGGTATGGATCCACCAGTTTAGCGCAAGTACGATGCCATGGGAGTTAAGGACTAGCCATATGCCGATGGCGTCGTGTTACGCGAGTTGGCTACAGGCCAACACCATATGTCGCATGTCAGCTTCGGGCCGATGGGTGTGACAACACCGAGATTGCTGATCATGTTTGTGTGTGCACGTATGCACTGTTGTAAAAATTAGTACTGGACTGCATTTAACTACATATATGTTGCATCATGATAACACTCAAATGCCACACCGATGTAACCTGTGTACTTCCTTACTAAGAGGTGTCTCACCCCTACTGTACGTACTTTTTTTACAGGTCCTTCAAGTAACCGAAACTAGTGTCCTGGTGTAGCGAGGGTAGTGGCCGGTGTACTGCAGTTAGCACTTGGGTAAGTGCTAGGACTGTGTTTTTGTCGGTTGCCATTTTGGGATGTGTTGGGCACCCAGTTGTATGTTGTATGAAAGAGCTTATTTCTGCTCTTGTATAGATTCTGGTATGGTACTGCATATATATATATATATAGAATGACTTTTTTCTACTGCGTATATAGTTGTGTTTGGATGTGTTTAGGGTGCCTAGGAACCCCACGGGGTCGGACCCTCATCGTTTGTACTGTATCTGTGGATGGTTTGTATGATACAAGGACAGGTTAGATTACATTTTCACCCCTAGGTCCCATTTTCGAGTTCGGGTCGTGACAAAAACTGTCAATTATTTATTATTTTTAATCATTAATTCCTGTAAAAATCTATAATTACATTTTCACATGCATAACATTAAACCATAATTACAAATAAAAATCATAAGTTATTAAAAATTCTAATTCAAATTTGAAATTCAAATACAAATACAAATACATTATAGAAATTCAATTAAAATACAGAAATTCCATCTATTCAGATAACAAAAACAAATCAAAATTCAAATTCAAATATGAATACATTGTACAAATTCAAATTAAAATATAGAAATTCCATCTGTTCAAATAACAAAAAAAAAAAATCAAAAACTGCACCCGACTATAGTGCATGGCATTGGGCTAATGTTGTGACTGCCGTAAACCCTCCAAATTAAGAATTATATAAAAAAAAAAAAATTAGTATTCGATTTTTCAACATATATGTATATGTACTATAAGTATTAATGATTTGATAGCAAAATAATCGAAGATTTGGACATACATTAAAAAAAATGTTACAATTTTAAATAGTTAAGTTTTATTAGTTTAGAAAAATTTTGACAGCATTTCGTCTATAAATAAGACATTTTCCATAGAGATATGCTCCAAACCTGGGTGTTTACAATAAATAGTTCACTATAATCCAACCAGTAATGAATTTTATGAGTGCACCAGAGCTTCATATAATAAGCATTAAATAATGTAATGTGTTCATGCATCCGACAAACAATCTATATCAGAATATAATTTTATGAAAAAATAGAATGTGATGTTCATGGTTTACTTGACTTCCTTAGGATATTTGTGTTTCCTATATTTCTTTTTTTGTTCTTTATATACGAATCTTGGAATAATTGTTTGTGTGAGGAGTGGGAGAGCTTTAGGTTTATGAAGAGGTTGGCATCTTTAAAGTTGGCTTTGAAAAGATGGAACTGGGATTCCTTTGGTGATGTGTACATTTGAAAGTCTAATACCCAAAGGGAGACTTAAGGATATTGATCATGCAAAAGACTTGGGTAAATATATCGAATGATTTAGTTAGTAGGGGATTTTCTTTTAAGAATGATTTTGAGGCTTTGCTAATGAAGGAGGAGATAAGTTGGAAATAAACAGTTGGTGTTCAACACAAGCATGTATTCCAGTAGTTCAATCTATAATTCATATAATATAATACCATCCATAAAAAAGATTTAGTCATTCGGTGCATTATGGATAGTAATTTGCAATGTTGTTCACATAAAGGATGAAGTTTAATATTCGTTTAACTTTTACTCATCCTTTCAAAAATATTTTAACATTTATTCTATCATAATTATCTTTGTACATGGTCTTATTTGGGAAAAATTTTAACAAAATTTCAGCAGCATGCCGCCTATAAATTAGACATTTTCCCATAAAACCTATACCTGAAACTTGGTTGTTTTCAGCAAATAAATCATTTCAAGTATGCAACAACCTAAATCCACTACCAGCATGCAATTCACGATATACTGCATCAGTCATGCAGTTGGCGTTCAACACAAGCATGTATTCCTTGAATCTACCATTCATATAACATAATACCATCAATCAAAAAGATTTAGTCATTTGGTGCAGTATGGATAGTAATCTACAATGTTGTTCACATAAAGGATGAAATTTAATATTCGTTTAACTTTCACTCATCCTTTTAAAAAAAATTAACATATGCAATATTGGATTGGCGAGCCAACGAGAACAAATAAATATAGAGAAACTGTAAAAAAAAAATATAACCAAGATAAAAGTTAAAACACAATTCAACTAACCTTGAACCTTTGCTCACATACATGAGCCCCTATTTGTACTTCATTTCCCTACCTCATCAACAAAGTTGTATCCTCTTCTAGGCACAAAGCCCTAGCTTCTAATTCCACAAACCGCTTCTTTCAGGCCTCAACCTCAGCCTCAATTCTCGCCTTTGTGCACTCCAAATTCTTCATCTTATTCTTCAGATAAGTAACAGCCACCTCCTCACCTTCAAGAGAACTCCTCGAAGGCCCCAATAACCTCTCGCATCCCTCCTTCCTCATCTTTTCCCTATCGCTCGTTACTCTGTTATCCTCTCGCAAATGAATGATCGTCCCTTTAGCGTCTTTGTACTTTTTCTTCAAGTCTTCCAATTGATCTTCAAGCAAGCATTTACTGAGCACCAACTCTCCATTCTGCTGTCCATTCGTGAATGATCTTCTAGTGAAGATCACACTTATATAGGAGCATTGATCAAGTGTTGACGCTCAGTAAATGCTTGCTTGAAGATCAATTGGAAGACTTGAAGAAAAAGTACAAAGACGCTAAAGGGACGATCATTCATTTGTGAAAGGATAATAGAGTAACGAGTGATAGGGAAAATATGAGGAAGGATGGATGCGAGAGGTTATTGGGGCCTTCAAGGAGTTCTCGTGAAGGTGATAAGGAAGTTGTTGCTTATCTGAAGAATAAGATGAAGGATTTGGAGTGTGTGAAGGCGAGAACCGAGACTAAGGTTGAGGCTTTGAAGAAGCAATTTGTGGAATTAAGGGCTAGGGTGATTTTTATAAGTGACAACTGGCAAGTGGGTGATTTTTTTAACCCTTTTTGGTGAATGAACTAGACAACCCAACGAAAGGCCCAATCAACTAACTCAATTTATAACTGAAAGATATAAGTGGTACAAAACAAATATATATACATATATATATATATATATATATATATAAGAGTAAGCTTTGAAACACTATGATCTCTTTAAATAGATATACACACACATACATACATCCATACATATCTATTTCCTTTGTAGTTTCAATTGATACAACATGCGAAAAAAAAATTAAACAGTACAGTATAGTGCGACATGATTAATAAACTGATTGCATATCTCAAGCACTAACATTATTTTAGCATAAAAATCCCCAGAAACAAGGGATAACTATACATATGCAATTATAAACTCATAGAGCAACATGTTACCGCATCAATTGAAGGTATATCAGACTGCCCGTGAGAGCCATAAGAGACATCCATCCCAAAAATTAAGGTAGGAACCTCAGACACCATGGGTATAGAGGGTGAATGTTCAACTAAGGGTTCTCTTCAAATACATCAAATGGAGGTTCAATGAGCTACAGAACACATGACAAAAGAACCTCCATTAATCTCGACTCTTATATTGTAGAAAACATAATAATAAAACTTACAATTCCTTTCATTTCTCCATATTTGATTAGATCTCTCATAAGACCACGAATATCACATCTAGCTGAGAAATTTACAACAGCCCAGCGTTCAATCTTTATTGGCTCTACTAGTTTCTAAAACAAAGCACAAAGAATATTTCAATTTCAGTTGAACTAAGATCCTAATATAATAGAACACAAGGAGAAGCACCTTATTGTTACGAGGAGGAGCCACCTGCATCATTTGGACGAGATTGAAGCATCATTTGTTCGAACTACACTTGCCTGTTCATCATGGCTGCCATCTCAGCCGCAAAGTTGGAGACCTTCTCTTTCAATTGATGGTTCTCCATTTCTGTCATCTGCATCTGGAGAACCATCTCCTCCATTTGATACTAGACTTCCCTACGCGCTCAGTCAACCTCAGCACGATACGCTATTGTGGCCGCTGAAGATAATGTTGTTGGGGTGATGTATCCACTCTCAATACCTTTCACCCAACCCTTCCTCATTCCCCAAGCACCTGAGCAGAGATCTAGTAATCTGTCATTGGCTGACTCCCCTTTAGAACGGGTGCATCCCTCAGCTCGAGCATCTTTGCCTATTTTCAGCAATGAAAATGATAAAAATGAATAAATGGTGCATAAAACTTCAAAGTTTTGAATAAAATAACGAACCAAATAATATATTTGACTTACATGTTTGCTCTGCGCACCTTGGCACCACTCTCCCGATCACTTATGGTGTGTTCTCCGATAAAGATCCGACATCGACTCCTCTGTGCCAGTCTCGGGATCACACTACATTATCATATAAAACATCATAAATATTAATTCGGTTGTTTAAACATAAATAACACTCATCAGGTAATGATCACATAGTTTTATAGCAATTACCATTGTTGACTTTTTGAGTCCAATCCCTGGTTTTGATAATGACAAAGCGCAAGTTTCTTATGTGTGTATTTAGTTTGTGAACAGGTTCATATTTCAACACACACATAAAGATTAAGGGAAATGGAGGCCAAGACGGATCTTAATGCACACATACCTAGCGTACTCCATGAAAAGAAGAGCAAAAAAATCAAGAAGAAGACATTTAAAATTCATTGTATTGCATTTTGTTTATATTTTGGACTGTAGTAATACATGGCATGCATGATATGAATGATAAGATCAGATGTCATAGATTGACCGTAGGGAATTGAACAAAGGCCATAGACTGACCCTAGGACACAATACCCTCAATCTAAAATACTATAACTTATTCACAAGGTTTTTAAAATGAATTTAAAGTCAAAATTGGGGCAAGAATGACTTTGGTCGCTTTGGGCTTAAATAAAATTCACGATTGACCAACCAATTTTTGAATTGTACTTCAACGGTCGACCAAATTGAGAGGTTGACCAAAGTCAAAAGCTTCAGTTGACCGAACCCTTGGCAGTATAAATGCCTCGGTCGATCGAACCAGTCAAAAGTCAATATGTTGACTTCGCGTGGTCAATCGTTCTGAAATGAACGTATCATCATAGGTCTACCGAATTAACATATGTCTGACCCCTAACTACTTGGTCGACCGAACTCACAATTAAAAATAGCCTTGGTTGATCGAACCTTAAAAATGGTCAACCAACCTTTGCCTTGGTCGACCGAACCTACGAAGGGTTCGAAATCGCCTTGAGACGATCGACCATATCTTCAATTCAAAATTACCACAGTCGACCGAACCTTTTAAAGTGGTTGACCGAACCTTAAATACAGTCGACCAAACCTTAAATACGATCGATCGAACCTCTCGGTTTAGTCAATTGTGTATCGCAAGTAACAAGGGTTATTTTTAGCTAAAAATATTTAATCTTTTTCCAAAATACCCAGCATGTCCCCAACGGTCATATTTTTCCCTAAGTCTATATATATGTAGAGACCCAAATCTGTAAAATAAGAAAAGAATAAAAATTGGGATTGTGCAGGCTTCGTCGACCAAGCCAATGTTCTCGTTGATGAATGCCCTTCTATGCTTCGTCGCCAAAATTCAAAGTCTTATCGACGAAGAGATCCTGACCAATAGGGAAAACATCAGGCTTGGGTTCATCAACGAGGGAGTAGGTTTGGCAACGAACGGCCTTCTATGGTTCATCGATAAGGGACCAACTCATCGACGAATTTGACAAAGTCAAAAGGCCTATAAATAGGATTTTTTATTACTTAAGGGCTAAGAAATCTCAAAAGCTCTCTCTCTCTCTCTCTCTCTAGAACCGGCACGTTCTCTCTCTCTCTCTACAGTTCTTCGTCGTTCGTTGTCCGTTTCAACGATTAGAAGTTACTTCGAGGATCAGGGATCTAAGATCTACAGTACTAGTGAATTAGATTTTCGATTTGGTGATAAAGGTCGAGATTTGGTTTTTGAGCATTTCGGTTTCTGTTTCGAAATCAAGTAAGGGGATTATGTTTAATGTAGTGTTTTATCATTTTTGACTGGTGGAAATGTTTATGGTGTGAGTATGTTTATGTTTTCAGTTGTTCTATCTGAAAATGTTTATGTTTTCAATTGTTCTTTCTGAAAACCAACCATTCAAAAAGCTTGTTTCTAAACTTAGGATATACGATATGATATTTTGAGTAAAAATGAACGGTGGAAAGTTCAGTTTGATCTTACAAACCATTTATTCAATGTTTTTCGTGGTTGCCTACAGGCTATGTTTTAAATATGGAAAATTGTGTGGCGTGTGAATATGAGTTTTAGAGTGATGGAAATAGCAGGATGGATATGTTTGTGTAATATTGAACTGTTTGCGAAAATACTGGAGTTGTTTTGAGAAATGCAAGAACTTATGAGAGGGCTGAGGTTGAGTTTGTATTAAATGACTGAGCCCGGGTTTTATAAATAACAAAGTTTATTTTGAGGTTGGAGTTTGTATTAAACGGTCGAGTTGTAGCAGAGGGGCCGAGGCCCAAAATTTGTACTTTGTGAGAGGGAAGAGACCCAAGTGGTATTAAACAGCAAGTGGCCGGGTTTTATGAAATGAGTTTTAAAGTACAGTTTTATGTACTTAAATTGCATGATATGCTTTAGGAAACCTATGAACCTAGTGTTGTGAGCGTGGTACCGTTGCTAGAGAGAAAGTTTCACCACTTGACCGCGTGCGCCCACATCTATGAGTGTGTGGTGTTGGGTGGTCTTACCTGATTGGCCTCAGTAGACATAGTACCCTTCTTGGAAGTGGTAAGGCAATCAAACCCGCAAGCGGGCTTGCGGAAGCCCGCCGGTGGAGTGTGCAGGGAGTTGACTTGGCTTGGGCTGATCCCCCGATTTTTTGTCCAGCCTTCGGAGCGCACAACCCTGATCACGGGGGTTTATACATGGCAAGTAGTTCCAGGGTGCATATTTTATGCATATTTGTATATTTATGTAAAGATGTAATTGTTTTCCAGTATTGATTTATGTTATGAGAAATGAGAAATGGGTATGCATACTATGTTCAGTAAAAGAGAGAGGCATGATTCTAGCATACACTAAAAAGCATGCTGCCACACACTGTTATTAACTTATTCTTCCTAACTGAGAGGTGTCTCACCCCGTCGTACAACATATCTTTTCAGGGAATCCCAAAGATAGAGTTTAGCGGGATCCAGGGGGTGGAGACTAGTGTAGTTATTTTTGTGAGCGTCTTTAAGAACTCAAGTATGAGTAGTTATTGTAGTATGCCTTCGAGCTTGTATCACTGGTCATATGGACCTAGTATGTGAACTCGTTTTTGGGATGTAATATGTGTATGGATAGAACCTTGATATATATGTTGATTTAGACTCTGGTAATAGAATGTTGAGATTGTTTCATGACCGGTGCAAACTGCAAGTGCACAGTATCATAGTTTTATAATATAATGATGTGTAGAGTATCGTCCTTAGGGATTGATGTCTTAATTTTACCAAGTACCGAAATTTTACTAACCTTGATTTTATTTAGAAAAATTAACAATTTTAGACTGCAAAATTTAAACAAAGCTACTTTAAATAAACTATTGAGGAGAATTTAAAACTAGATACCGCGTGTCAAATTGATGATGGTAAAAACTTCTAGGAAACCGATTTTACCTAGTTTCTCACTATGCTTTACTCATTTAACTAATTAAACTTCGTTTTTTCTATTTGTTAGCAAATCGCCAATTTTTCCAAAAGCCTCTTTCGAGAGTCAATCAGAACCTATTCTTGATTATTATTTAACATAAGAGCATGCAAATTAATAACGCAAGAACGCAGTAAGACCCTCAATTTTTAATGCTATGTAGGTTCATACAAGTCTTTCGATCTCTATATTTACCTACGCTGAATTATCCAAGATCTATCCTATAATCCCCCCTTTCGGTAGCAAATCACAAGATTAAAATCATTTAATTAATGGCCAGTTAATTAAAAGCATTAGGCATAGAATAACTCAAACAAACATTAATGAAAACTACTTCAGATTAGCATCAAAGAGCAAGCATAGTTCGAAACTGGCTACATCGTTTTCCTAGAATTCAAAAATTTAGTTCATTCCAAAAATTAAATCCAACATAACAGATTTCACCATATTTTCTTCAATTTGGAGCGTACGGAAAAGATCAACACTCGCCGCACCGCCGTTGCGCATCACGAACACCCCGAACACCGCCGTTGTTCGCCGCCTTTCGATTTTGAAAAGATAGTATTTTTTTGTGCTTCCGACTCTCCTTTGCTGGCTGTGTGTAAATCTTCACAGCACCCCCAAAAGATAACCACAAGAAAGCTCCAAAAAAATAATTTTTCCAAGAAATTTTCTGTGGTTTCGCCTCCCTTGTGTGTCTCCCAAGAAAAATCTTTTTTTTTTTTCTATGGTGCGGCCTCTCTTCTCCCAGCCCAGCGCACATTGCCCCCCTTCATCTCTTCTTGCACACGGCTCCCTCCACAAGGAAACCCTCCTTTGACTTTTCCTTTTTCAATCCTTTCCTTTTGCTTTTCTTTCCTTTCTTTTTTTTTTTTTCTTTCCATTCTTTTATCTTTCCATTCTATGTACCCAGCGCACACTACCCTTATGAGATGACCCGGCTACATGGCTGGGTCACATCTCATTTTTTCATTTTTTTTATTTTCTTTTTTTTTCAAAGGTACATGAATTGCCCTCCTCTTTCAAGCCCACTTTCGACCCTCTTACAGCTCATAACTCTCAAATCTTAAAACACAAAAGATGTAGAGCTCTTTTTCAGATTTTCCCAGAATTTTGAATCATCTTGATCGGAGGTCGTATGAGAAAGTTACGCCAAGATTACGAAGAATTGTCGAAAAAATCCATAAAACGGCGTATGCTAACTTCACGTCTGATTTCGGCCTTGATGAGATTGCAAAGTACCGTTGGTTTTTTTAGCTTCCAACAGTTGCTCTGCAATAAAAAACACCAAAATTTCATACATTACTCAATAAAACCCAAATTTTATAAATAGAACACAATGTTAGAATATTGAGAGTAGTTAGGCATTTAAATACAAAATATCATTTGCAATGCATGAATTAAAGCACCTAATTACGCATTTTAAGCGCGTAATCACACCCCCTAACTAAGGTTTCTCTAGTCCCTAGCAAATAACGTGAATGTAATTTAGAGTGATGTCATACCAATTTCAATGAATTACACAGGCAACACAACCATACCCTTTTACATACAGGAATATCACCAAATTACACACAAACTCATTCATACCCAATTCACGCAACTTCGAAGTAAGTCATTCATGCAAATCTCATCATTATATAGCCATTAAGAACAGTAAACTCACGTAAAATTGACCAGCGAGCACAATTCAGAGTTAATGTAGCCATATAAATTCAAGTATAAATAGGCGAAATCTTGAAGCACGTGTAATGTGTGTGACTCGTTACACCTAGGATATCCGTGGACACCTAAAGAACTGTCGCTTTGACTCAGCCTAACTGGTATACTCTCAAAAACACTCAAAAAGGATGGGTTCACTCATCGTATGTGAGGAGGAGTGTCATGATCAAACATCCCACATACTGCAAGGAACAAATGCTAAATGTATGGAGTGGACTAGCCTGAAAAGGATCAAGCCTATTTAGGAGGTGTCGGGTCCTTCACCCTAGCATCTTCTCACCTACTCGCCATGTCCAACCGAGACCACCCTAGATCAACTTATTCACAAACTAGGCGTGAATACATCTGAGGCATTAGGCTGGTGAAGAATCTTCATATGTGGATAACATGCGTCTTGTCCTTGACTTTTGTTGAAGTTGTGTGGAGCAGGTATTAATCTTTCACCTCTTCTAGGGTATTTCTTTCTCTTTTTCTTTCTTCTACTCATTTTTCAATTTCTTTCTTTTCATGGTCAATTAGGACAATCATAACACTTATTTTATTGTTTTTATACCACCCATGTGCATTAAGCTCGAACAAGAGTCCATGAAATAAGTCTATTTCTAGGGGTGGTTCGGCCTTCACATCTTGAGTAGGCTACAAGACCTAAGTTTTTATCTCCCCACTAGATGTCACCTCTAGGCTAGCAATTCAAAAACCAAGACTAGTGTGCAAAGAGTATCCAGAAAAAAAATAGGGAAAGTTGAGTTTCATGAACTCTAAGTTGACGTCAAAACTCAAAAGAGCGATAAATGGCTCAACAGTACGTCACAAGGTGTCAAAGTCTCCACGGGCGCTCTCTCAGTGTTCACAAAGAACCCTAAGTGTTACAAGTCACGTGAACGTGTATTTTTTAGCCTCAAGAGATACCATGTAGATACAAGAGTTTATATAGCCAGATTAACACAATTGCACTACCAATCAACTTTCAATGAGTTACGATTCCTAGTTTAGCCATATAATAGAAACTACACATAAATGACCCAGTGTGTACTCCTAGGTTATATGCAAGTATATGAAGGGCATAAGTAGTGTCACACATGGCCTAATCATCCATATTAACACTTTTTTTTTTTTCAATTTTATTCAAAAATGAGAAAGATTGAAGAAAAGAAAGAAACTTCCCTGACTTATTGGTGAATCTGTCGAGGAGTTTAATTTTCAGCTCTGTACTCATGCCAAATAAACCTGCATCGAAAATCTAAATTATTCAAAAGTGCATAGATAAATAAATAAATGATAAAGATAAAGGAAATAAAAAAAAGAAAAGCTCTTTGGGTTGCCTCCCATAAGCGCTTGTTTTAACGTCTCTGGCCAGACGTTTCAATCTTCATCAACAAGGATCACCAAGAGGAATAAATGCACAGTTCCTCTCCATTTGTTCTCCATAATAGTGCTTCAATCTCTGACCATTAACTCTGAATATATTCCCTGGGAAGAGTTTTAATCGTGAGTTGAAGAGTAGAACATGTTGTCCTGGAGCAAACTCACACCTAAGAATCTGTTTTTCATGCCACTTCTTCGTCTGCTCTTTGTAGATTTTTGCATTTTTATACGCATTACCCGAGAATGCATAGCGAAGATGCTCAGGGAATTGTTTCAACTCTAGAGATATAGGTTGTTGCATCTTTCCTTTAGAGATTACAGAATCCGTCCTTGCTACCATAGGTTCTAGCCTCCCCACACGCTTCTGTGTTGTAATCTGCTGCAAGGATTGTTCTAGGTGATCAACTTGTACATCTTTTTGAAAGACTTTTTCTACACCTTGTTGAATGACATCTACCCGAAAGCAATGCTTGGATCTTCTGGGAATCTCATGTCTTGGTAGATGTTGAACATAACCTCTTCCTTATCCACTCTCAATGTTAACTTACCCTTTTGAACATCAATTAAAGCCCTTCCAGTGGCCAAGAATGGTCGGCCAAGAATTAACGGCACTTCTTGGTCTTCCTCCATATCTAACACCACAAAATCATTAGGAAGAATAAATTTATCCACTTTTACCAATACATCTTCTATGATTCCACGTGGATACTTGATGGATCGGTCTGCTAGTTGCAACGAAATGGTTGTTTGTTTCATCTCTCCAAGTCCCAATTTCCTGCAAACAGAAAGTGGCATAAGATTAATACTAGCACCAAGATCACAGAAAACTTTATCAAAAAATAAATTTCCAATAGTGCAAGGCAAAGTAAAGTATGTGCGTCGTGTTGAAGGATTGGGCTCGAAAAGTATGTGCGTCGTGTCATCATATGTCTAGGGTCGGATATTTTGGAAGTTTTGTAGTAGAGATATACATGTGGGTCCTTTAAACTGCAAACTTATGTGTTCTATCTGTTAATCATTCCATATTTGTTTTAACCATGATAAAATTTCTAAATCGGGTCATATCCTATCTTCAGGATGGATGCTAGGGGAAAGGGAGTCATGACTGGAGGGGACAATCACATGGATACCTCCAGCAGTGATGATGCTGAAGCTTTGTCTGTACTACATAGCAAAGCACAGCAGGCCAAGAGGGGGTCTTGGAGAGATTCCAGGAAAAGGATTTAGTCGATGGTTGATAGAGGCTGCACGTTCCAGCAGTTCTCGCAGATGAATTTGCCAGCATTCTTGGGAGGACCAAACCTAATTGCGGCAGAGGACTAGGTCCAGGAGATGGAGGAGCTGTTGGAAGTGTTGGAGTGCACAGAGGAACAGAAGGTATGTTTTTCCACCTTCAAATTGGTGGGGAGGCAAAGAGATGGTGGCGATTGGCAAAGCTGGAAGAGCAGCAACGTCCAGGGTACGTATCAGTTACCTGGTGCCGGTTTAGGGAGGTCTTCTTCAGCAGATACTTCCCTGTTGCCACTAGAGAGATAAAGGTGGAGGAGTTTCTGAGTCTGACATAGGAATCTATGGTCGTGCAGCAGTATGCGGCCAGATTTGTGGAGCCATCCTGATTTGCTCCACATATGGTCCCGAATGAACCAAAGAAGACTCGGATGTTCGATAGAGGACTGAGACATGCCATACGCACCCAAGTGGCAGCATTGATAGTCCAGGTCTTTACGGAGCTGGTGGATAGAGCCATGGCAGCTGAAGTCAATATACAGGAAGGGGGGAGAGAGAGAGAGAGAGAGAGAGAGAGAGAGAGGCAAGTCAGAAAAAAGGTCCTTATCTCAAAGTTATCAATCCAGCACCGATCAAAACTCCAAGAAGCGGCTTGGTAGTTCGTCAAGCCAGCGACAAGCGTCAGGACCGCGAGCCACTTAGGGAAATTCTCAGCGCCCTTCCTATCCTAAATGCAATAGGATGCATATAGGTGAGTGCAGGACTAGTTTTTCAGGTTGCTATCGGTGTGGTAGTATGGGACACCGGATATGAGATTGTCGCGCGGTACTGACTATGCATCTTCGCAACAGCAGTATGGAGGAAGTAGTCAGGCAACTAGAGGAGGTCACCAAGGGGGCATCACATAGGCGCAGGTGTACTCTTTGATGCTAGGTGATGCAAAGAACTCCGGCAATGTGGCAACAGGTATGATTTCATTTAAGTCACATAATGCTATTGCATTGTTCGACTCAGGGGCTACCCACTCATTTGTATCCCGAAGATTTTCTAGAGTATGTGGCATTGAGACCCAGTTGTTAGGGGTCGAGTTAGGAGTGGCTACGCCAACGAGGTCAGTTATTGTATGCAGTAAGGTGGTTAAAGACCATCCGATGGAGATTCAGGGGAGGAAGTTGGTTGTCAGTCTCATTATTCTGGAGATGTAGGAATTCGATATTATCTTAGGGATGGACTAGTTAGCATCCAGCTATGCGAGCATAGAGTGCCAAAAGAAGGAGGTAGTATTTGGACCTTTGGGGGAGGAAGTGTTTAAATTTGTAGGATCGTGTGTACACTCTGCACCACAGATCCTCTCAGCGGTGCAGGTAAGGAAGTTACTTCTGGACGGCTGCTAGGGGTATCTGGTGTGTGAAAGTAGTACCAAAGAAAGGACCGAAGCTGGTGGATATTCCAGTGATACGGGAGTTTCCTAATGTCTTTCCCGAGGAATTACCAGGGTTGCCTCCAGATCATGAGGTAAAGTTCACTATTGAGTTAGCACCAGGGACGGCACCAATCTCCAATGCGTCATATAGAATGGCTTCGACAGAGCTAAAGGAGCAATTGCAGGAACTTCCAGATAACGGTTTCATTAGACCAAGTGTATCACCCTGGGAGCTCTGATGTTGTTCGTGAAGAAGAAGGATAGGTTAATGAGGATGTGCATCGACTATAGAGAGATAAACAAGGTAACTATAAAGAACAAATACCTATTACCACGTATTAATGATCTGTTTGACCAACTGAAAGGAACTCGGGTTTTCTCTAAGATTGATCTACGATCCGGCTATCACCAACTGAAGGTGAAGTTAGATGATGTATCGAATATGGCCTTTTAAACCCGGTATGGCCATTATGAATTTTTTGTTATGCCGTTTGGTTTGACGAATGTTCCTACAGCATTTATGGACCTGATGAACTGAGTATTCCATGAGTACTTGAATCAGTTTGTGGTAGTATTTATAGATGACATCCTAATCTATTCAAGAAGCCCTGCAGAGCATAAAACTCATTTGAGGCTAGTACTTCAAGTACTTAAAGAGAAGAAGTTGTTTGCTAAATTTAGGAAATTCGAATTCCGGCTTGAGCATGTTGCATTTTGGGACATGTAGTGTCCAAAGAAGGAGTATCAGTAGACCCGGGCAAAGTAGAGGCAGTAGTAAACTAGGCGAAACCAAAGAACGAACATGAGATCAAAAGTTTCTTAGGTCTAGCAGGGTACTACCGCCATTTTATTAAGGGCTTTTCTAGCCTTTCAAGTCTGTTGACACAGCTTACAAAAAAGAATAGTAGGTTTGACTGGACTAGTGATTGTGAGTAGGGCTTTCAAGAGTTGAAGCAATGTCTAGTCATGGCCCCAGTGTTAACCATTACATCAGGGAATGGTAGTTACATGATTTATAGTGACGCATCCCAGAAATGACTCGGGTGTGTTTTGATGCAACAGGGTAAAGTTATCACATATGCTTCTCGTCAACTCAAGGAGTATGAGTAGAACTACCCTACGCACGATTTAAAATTGGCAGCAGTAGTGTTTGCACTAAAGATTTAGAGGCACTACCTTTACGTTGAAAAGTGCAAGATCTTTACTAACCATAAGAGCCTTAAATACTTCTTCACCCAGAAGGAGCTAAATATGAGACAACATAGATGGCTTAAGCTGATTAAGGACTACGACTGCACTATTAGTTACCACCTGAGAAAAGCTAATGTGGTGGCTGACGCTTTGAGCATGAAGTCAATGAGCTCGTCGGTATCAGCAGTTGTCCTATAGCATCAGATCGTGATGGATCTGGAGAGGTTGGGGGTAGAATTGTTGGACAAATATCCATAGGCGTTCATCGCCAGTTTAGTTGTTCAGCCACCCTTGCGAGAGAAAATCAATATAGCTCAGAAGGAAGATGCGGAGCTGGTAGAGGTCATCAAAGCAGTGCAGAATGGATTAAACCCAGATTTCAATGTCTTTGCTTATGGGATGTTTAGATTCCATACCTGGATTTGTGTACCGAATGACGTTAATATTAAACTGGTCATTCTAGAGGAGGCTCATCGCTCTCTCTATACTGTTCATCTAGGAAGTACGAAGATGTATAGGGACCTGCGGGAATCATTCTGGTGGAGTAACGAGAAGAGGGAAATTTCTAGATTTGTGGAGCAATGCCTAATATCTCAACAGGTTAAGGTGGAACACTAGAGGCCAGCAGGACCCCTGCAGCCACTTGACATTCCCAAGTGGAAGTGGGAGCACATCTTGATGGATTTTTTATTGAGGTTACCTACAGCGCTACATAGGCAGAATGCCATCTAGGTTATAGTGGATCGGCTGATGAAACTACACACTTCATTCCTATTAGAGTCAATGATTCCATGAATAGGCTAACAGAGTTATATGTGCAAGAGATAGCATGGCTTCATAGAGTCCTTGTTTTTATAGTTTTAGACCGAGACCCACGATTTACCTCTCTATTCTGGAAGGGGCCTTGGGATCACAACTCACTTCGAGCACCTCGTTTCACCCACAGACGGATAGACAATCAGAGAGGACCATTCAGACCTTAGAAGATATGTTGTAGGTGTGTGTGCTAGACTTTGGGGACAGTTGGATTCGGTATCTACCGCTCATGGAGTTTGCATATAATAACAGCTACCAGACCAATATAGAAGCATTGTATGGTCACCGGTGTCAATCTCTGTTATAGTGGGATGAGGTAGGAGAGGTGTTGGGACTAGAACTGATCCAGCAGGCCTTTGCAAAGGTCGAGCTTATCATAGAAAGGATTATAGTAGCTCAGAGTCGGTAGAAGAGTTATGCGAATACTCATCGATCGGAGTTAGAGTTTGATATCAGGGATAATATATTCCTGAAGATTGCTCTGATGAAAGGGGTTATGAGGTTTTAGAAGAAAGGGAAGTTGAGCCCTCGATACATTGGGCCATTTGAGATCCTGGAGAGGATAGGTCCAGTTGCTTACCAGGTAGCGTTGCCACCAGCACTATCCAGAGTTCATGACGTGTTTCACGTATCCATATTGAGGAAGTATGTGTCAGACCCTTTGCACGCGCTCAGTTATGAACCTCTGAAGATCAGGGATGCATTATCATATGAGGAGGTACCGGTTCAGATTCTAGACCAGAAGGTACAGCAAAGTCATACTAAGGAGATACCTTTAGTGAAAGTACTGTGGTGGAACCACGCAGTAGAGGAGGCTTCTTGGAAGTTAGAGGCTGAGATATGCCAGAAGTACCCACAGCTCTTTGGAGAGGGTTAGCTCCAGATAATTAAGGTAGGTTGTGTGGTTACTAGTTACTTTCATGTATTTGAGAGAGAGGTTATAACAAGAGTGTGATGTAATGAGACCTTATGTTGTATCTATGGTATTCCTCCACCATAAGCGAGGGTATATAATAAACTTGGACTAGAGCCGTTATGTGGGTGACTGCCGACTTTTCTATAGAATTGAGTTTTAAGCTAGAGTATGTTCGGTATCAGTTAGCAAATTTCGAGGACGAAATTCTTATAAGGAGGGGAGATTGTAGAGACCCAAACTCATAAAATAAGAAAAGGATAAAATTTGGGATTTTGCAAGCTTCGTCGAGGAAGCCAATGTTCTCGTCAAAAAATGCCCTTCAATGCTTCGTCACCAAAATTCAAAGTCTCATCAATGAAGAGATCCTGACCAATAGGGAAAATATCAGGCTTGGGTTCATCGATGAAGGAGTAGGTTCAATGAAAAACAACCTTCTATGGTTCGTCAATGAGGGACCAACTCGTCGTTGAAATTTACCCAGTCAAAAGGCCTATAAATAGGATTTTTCATTGCTTAAGGGCTAAAAAATCTCAAAAGCTCTCTCTTTTTCTCTCTATAGAACCGGCGAGTTCTCTCTCTCTCTCTCTCTCTCTCTCTCTCTCTCTCTCTCTCTCTCTCTCTCTCTCTCTCTCTCTCCAGTTCTTTGCCATTCGTTGCCCATTT
Organism: Malania oleifera; assembly: GCF_029873635.1. Classification (NCBI taxonomy): domain Eukaryota; kingdom Viridiplantae; phylum Streptophyta; class Magnoliopsida; order Santalales; family Ximeniaceae; genus Malania; species Malania oleifera. The sequence continues at coordinate 69,255,946 of NC_080418.1, read as the reverse complement.
CGACGATCAAAAGTTACTGTGAGGATCAAGGAGCTACAATCTATAGTACTAGTGGATTAGATTTTTTATTTGGTGATAAAAGTCAAGATTTTTTTTTTGAGCATTTTGGTTTTTTGTTTCAAAATCAGGTAAAGGGATTATGTTTAATGCAGTGTTTTATTTTTTACCGGTAGAAATGTTTATTGTGTGAGTATTTTTATGTTTTCAGTTGTTCTTTCTAAAAACCAACCATTCAAAAAGTTTGTTTCTAAACTTAGGATATACGATATGATATTTTGAGTAGAAATGAATGGTGGAAAGTTTGGTTTGATCCTACAAACCATTTATTTAGTGTTTTCCATGGTTGCCTACAGGCTATGTTTTAAATATGTAAAATTGTGTGGCGTGTGATTATGAGTTTTAGAGTGATGGAAATATCAGAATGGATATGTTTGTGTTATACTGAATTGTTTGTGAAAATACAGGAATTGTTTTGAGAAATGCAGTAACTTATAATAGGGATGAAGTCGAGTTTGTATTAAATGACTGAGCCCAAGTTTTATAAATAACGGAGTTTATTTTGAGGCTGGAGTTTGTATTAAATGGCCGAGTTGTAGCAGAGGGGCCGAGGCCCGAAATTTGTACTTTATGAGAGGGCAGAGGCACAAGTGGTATTAAACGGCAAGTGGCCAGGTTTTATGAAATGAGTTTTAAAGTACAGTTTTATTTACTTAAATTGCACGATATGTTTTAGGAAATCTGTGAACCTAGTGTTGTGAGCACGGTACTGTTGCTGGAGAGAAAGTTTCACCATTTGACCGCGTGCGCCAACATCTACGAGCGTGTGGTTTTGGGTGGTCCTAGCTTATTGGCATCAGTAGATGTAGTACCCTTCTTGGAAGTGATAAGGCAATCAGACCCGTAAGTGGGCTTGCAGAAGCCTGTCATGGAGTGTGTAGGGAGTTGACTTGGCTTGGGTTGATCCCCTGAATTTTTGTCCAACCTTCGGGTCGCACAACCCTGACCACGGGGGTTTATACATAGCAAGTAGTTTCAGGCTGTATCTTTTATGCATATCTGTTTATTTATGTAATGATGTTATTGTTTTCCAGTATTGATTTATGTTATGAGAAATAAGAAATGAGTATGCATACTATGTTCAGTAAAAGAGAGAGGCATGATTCTAGTATACACTGAAAAGCATGCTGCCACACACTGTCATTAACTTTTTCTTCCTTACTAACAGGTGTCTCACCCCGTCGTACAACATATCTTTTCAGGGAATCCCTGAGATAGAGTTTAGCGGGATCCAAGGGGTGGAGACTAGTGGAGTTATTTTTGTGAGTGTCTTTAAGAACTCAGGTATAAGTAGTTATTGTAGTATGCCTTCGGGCTTGTATCGCTGGTCATATGGACCGAGTATGTGAACTCGTTTTTGGGATGTAATATGTGCATGGATAGAACCTTGATTTATATGTTGATTTAGACTCTGGTAATAGAATGTTGAGATTGTTTCATTATTCCGCTGCATATCGTATATGATATGATGGTATCAGGTACTCAGACGTCACTAAAGTAGAACCCCAAGCCCATGTATCGAGTTGGGGTGTTACAATATACCCCTTCATTACTTAAATTTGAAAATGAAATTAGATTGAAAATTTCTCTCAAAATATTTTTGATCCTTATTCATTTTCACACTTTCTTACACTTTTTGTTTGAAATTTTTCTTTTGGAGAGCATTTATTTTAGGCATACATTTATTATTCATTCTCATTGTTATTTATTTCTCCTCATTGCTTTATTGAAAACTTTCTTTAGAGGAATATTGTTCTTTAGCTTGTGGATCTTTGCACATATATTGCAATGATTCCCAAAGCTCATTTGTGCTTTATTGCTAAAATCCTTTGAGCTTTAAACCCTTCTTTTCCTTGAACTTTCTTTTAATATTATTTTTTTGGGAAAATTTCTTAGGGTTTAAGATCTTTGAAAAACTTTTATTTTCATATTCTATTTTTCATCAAAGATATTATATATTTATTTGGGCACAAATTATTTGAAAGCAAAACCCTAGATTCTCCTACATATTGATTGAAAATATTTTTAGAGAAAATTTCTATTAGGGTTCAAATCTTTAAGCACTCATAATAGATATATCCTTTATTCAAAGATTGAAAAAATATTTTGAGAAAATCACATACTCACACTGAGCTTGTATTCATATCATATGTGAGGGCATTTGTGCTTTATTATTGTACACATCAACTTTAGAAGCAATCTGGTTGTACGAAATATTTCATTGATTACCTGTTGTATTCCTGACATGTGGTCAGAAGAGGGAGACTTGCCCTGTGAAAAGTCCCAGACTTACTCAGACCCGGTTAGGAGAGCACCGGATTGGTTCAACCCCGGTTAGGAGAACTAGGTGCACCAGCCTATAAGGTGTTGTAATAGATGTCACTCCACCCGTAAGTGAGCAACTAGTGGAATCCTCTTACTTGTGAACTTGAGGCGAAGACGTAGGCAGTATTGGTTGAACCCTAATAACACATTGTGTGTCTACTTTTAATTTTCTGCACTATATATTCCTACGCATGTATGTTATATTCAATAGATTGTGAATGTTGCCCATGATTTAATTTTCGTATATTATATTTATCTGTGCAATTGGTATTTTCTTAGAAAGACCCTAGGTTGTGTATTATTGCTGCTAGTTTAATTGAACCTAGGAGATAAATTTTTAAACACTCAATTCATCCCCCCTCTTAGGAATACAACAATTGGTATCAAAGCCTTGTGGCATTTACTTAAATGTTTTTAGTAAAGATTGGGATAGCTCACATTGGTGTATCCCCATTCGGAGAGGGACGATCACATTCCAGACCTCCATTATTTTGTGGTGTTGATTACACCGCCTGAAAATTTAGAATGAGCATTTCTATAAAAGTAATGGACTGGAAGGCTTGGCAAGTGATTGCTAAAAGAAGTGGTGCACAAAGTTTTGAAAATGATATTGACTTGATTAATTCTAATGTCATGCATATGCTATATTGCGCCTTAGAGTCTAACATTTTTCTTGAGATTATGGCTTGTAAAAGTGCATAGGAAATCTAGGATAAACTTGAACAGAAGTATGGAGAGACCCAGTGAAAGGAGACCACATCTCTAGAAGTGTCATGCTCAAATAGTCAAAATGTGGTAAATCATGGGGTAATTGCATTAATAGAAAAAGAAGTATATGATTCTAACTCAAACTCAATTGATGATTCTTTCATTAAATGGTGTGATATGTTAATCGCTGAATCATTTGTTGAATATCATGATAATTCTGTTAATGATTCATGCAATGACTCTTGTGAAAAATATTGCAATATATTGTATGATGAATCATCTAGTATTCTTTGTGATAAATCTGTTGACAAAGCAAGCATTGGTTCATATGATAGTTATAGAGATAAATCTTGTACTGAATCATGCAATAACTCTAATGATAATGGCATGCCCTCTAACAAAGAACTAGAATGTACTTTATCTAAAATACATAAGTTTCTAGTTAGGATTTCTAAATGAAAAACAATCTTGAAGAATGAAAATAAAAGGTTGGCAATACAATTAGAAAAACTAAGAGAATATCATGCTACCTTAGAAAGGAAAAAGATTGTGAAAGTTTTAAAAATCATTTGCTTACAAAGAAAAACTAAAGATTATTCTAAAATGATCTTCAAACCCTCTAATGAAAAGAGCAATCATGACAAACCCATAGAAGTTAAAAGATTTAAATTCTTCAAAAAGGGTTCAAAAGCATCTAAAAAATCCCATAGCATTTTTCATGCCTCATCTAGTAAAAGCAAGGTAAATAAGCGTAGTATTTCATATATATACAAAACATGCTTATTCTATAAAAGGAAAGGGCATATATGGTTTACTTGTCAATTTAAAGGTGCTAGAGGCATTGACAAAGAAATGTTATGGGTAATCATGAAAGCAAATCCTGTAGGACAAGAGGAAGAATGGGTTCTAATAGAAACTACATAATTATTTAATTCTTCCTTAGCTCTTAGGTATATGGATAGTGATGACTAAAATACTTGGGAAGTGGTGTGTGCCTAAAATGAAAATTCTTAGTAATTTAATTTCATCACTATTTTGAAATATACCCAATCTGAACTCAATGCGCTTATATCATTATTATTGAATAAAATATGAAAATGTTGGCCATAGCCTGTTCGAATAAATCCACTTACAAATGGATAAAGGCATTCTCGCCAAGTAAATAATTCTATATGCTTAACTCGTGCTCAAATTGAATATCTCAAGTCAAGAACATTTTGTCCATTGCACGGAATTGGGCTTTAAGGATTTATCTCATACTTTATATCATTTAACCCTAAGCTCGTAATATCCTAATCAATGAGCTATGCTTAAGAAAGAATTCATATACTCCTGAATGCTCATTGTCCAATCAATTAGGACATATTTTCTAGCACAAAAGTATTTCAAATAATGTCATACACCTCCTGAATACTCTTCTGAACTTAATGATAATTTAATTGTTAAGAGTATTTATCTTATCTCGCTTCATTAGCTCTCAACCTTAAATCAAATCAATTAGAGCTTCTAATTTGTTTCAAGTGGCAAAAATGATCGCTAGGCTTCAACATATGGAAATTCAAATGACTCGGAAACCTAAGCACTAACAATTAAAGTTAGGTATTATTTGAACATGTGCCTCACACGCATTGAGATTCATAAGAAAAGAGGCAAGATGGGCTTAGCACACAAAAAATATATTCATTGTGACTTTTTGGTCCGATAAGCCTATACTCAAAATGTCAAGTTTATATCATCAAATACCCTTAAGACACTTAACCAAGAAATTTAAAGCATATAATGGCATAAAATGAGTAAAGTACATAATTGAGGGGGAGCATTTATATAAATTAAAATTCTCCCATATTCTTATATCGTTTATGCCTTTATGCCTATATGTGTACAACATTGTAGCACTATCCATGATTCAATAAATGGTTAAAATTTCTTTGATGGATAGTTTATATATTTTCCTAGCATGAACTACTATTGAGCTATATTGAATATCTTGAGTTGATTATACTACTAGATTGCATGTCTGTATTGAATGCCTCCTACATGGCGGATGTAGTGATGTGTATTGCATGCTGGTAGTGGATTTTAGGTTGTTGCATGTTTTATAAGATCTATCTGTTGAAAACAACCAACCATCAGGTACAGGTTTTGTGGGAAAATGTCCAATTTATAGACGGCATACTGCCGAAATTTCAACAGAAATTTTTCCCAAAATAAAACCTTGTACATAGATGATTATGATAAAATGAATGTTAAAATATTTTTGAAATGATGAGTGAAAATTTATTAAATATGAAATTTCATCCTTACATAATCATCGCCTATTTAGGGGAGTTGTGCTTCATCCCTATAGAAAAAACATAAAGGACTCATATGCATCCCACATATTTAGCTTTTTGAATATTGAAGCTTTTCTTGAAACCCGAACATCATATCCAGCTCTTAAAACTATATAATTAGATATGGATTGTTTTTAGGATTGTGAACATTAAATCATGTCTTAATATATCTTTTCTTATGCATCTATAGTCTATAGGGAGACTATACTGGTCAAGTGATAAAATCAATACTTAGTATAGTTATTCTTTTGATTAATTTCTTATATTGTTTTGTTATTCTTTTGATTAATTTCTTATATTGTTTTGCACTTAAACCCAAATTAATCTTTGACAAGTATAAGCACTTAAAAGCATCTAAACAACTACTCAATTTCATAGGGAGGGTGGGGGGCATCTAAATATAATTTCTTATCTTGTTATGCTCACCAATAATTCTTGCTTAGATCTAATGTTGAACTATCTATGGCATATGCTTAATTATAATGGTTTTATTAAAAATCTTGATTTGAAATATACTTCTTAGCCACAGTGTCTTAGGTTCTGTAATATGATCCTCGTGTTTAGTTTGACTAATATCTTGAGGATCTTTGTGGTTGATTTTTCTTGTCACATTTTGCGTATGCTTAAATGATAAACCAGAAAAGTTATGCTTGCATGCGTTTCTTTTCCAGCAAGCACACCCCCAGCACTTCTTGAAAAAATCATAAGAGGGATATATATATATATACAGTATATATATTTTCTATTTTTGGCAAGAAACGAGCATACATAGAACATATCATGTTTTCATACTTATGTGCCTAAATGATTTGTCTTTAAAATCATTTTAATGCCCAAAATACTATATGATAAATAGACATAATTTTTTTGCACTCAAATGTTAAAATGGGGGAATGTTTTTCAAATGGGGAAGTTTCTCTTGGCTAAGTTTGTTTTCAATGACCACATTTCTTTTACTTAGCTTAGCCATTTTTGTTGATGCCAAAAGGGGGAGAACTTTTTTGGCGCAAAATGTGTTTGACCAAATGGGAATTTTTTTTAGGACAATATTTTAAATGGGGTAATTATCTGAGCTGCATGCATGTATGTATTTGTGCCTTACTGCTAAAATTGAATGCATATAAATTGAAATATCTTCTTTGGTATATATGCTTGAGCTATGATGCTTATATTTAAATTATGCATACTCTTAGGGGGAGTCTTTTTAAGCTAAATCTCATTTTGCTCTGGTGCGTTTATCATCATCAAAAAGGAGGAGATTGTTGACTTTTTGAGTCCAACCCCTAATTTTGATAATGAAAAACCGCAAGTTTCTTATGTGTGTATTTAGTTTGTGAACATGTTTATATTTCAGCACACACATAAGGATTAAGGGAAATGGAGACCAAAACGGATCTTAATGCATACATACCTGGCGTACTCCATGAAGAGAAGAGCAAAAGATCAAGAAGAAGACATTTAAATTTCATTGTATTGCATTTAGTTTATATTTCAATCTGTAATAATGCATGACATGCATGATATGAATGATAAGCACAGATGACCATAGATTGACCGTAGGGAATCGAACAAAGGCTATAGACTAACCCTAGGACACAATACCCCTAATTTAAAATACTATAACTTATTCACAAGGGTTTTAAAATGAATTTAGGGTCAAAATTGGGGCAAGAATGACTTTGGTCACTTTAGGCTTAAATAAAAGCCTCGGTCGATCGACCGATTTTTGAATTGGACTTCAACGGTCAACCAAATAGAAAGGTTGACCAAATTCAAAAGTTTCGGTCGACCAAACCCTTGGAAGTATAAATGTCTCAGTCAACTGAATCAGTCAAAAGTCAACATGTTGACTTCACATGGTCAACCATTCTGAAATGAACGTATCGTCCTAGGTTGATCGAATTAACACGTGTCGAATCCCCAACTACTTGGTCGACCGAACCCACAGTTCAAAATAGCCTTGGTCGACCAAACCTTAAAAATGGTTAACCAACATTTGCCTTGGTCAACCAAACCTATGAAGGGTTCAAAATCGCCTTGATACGGTCGACCATATCTTCAGTTCAAAATTGTCACGGTCGACCAGAACCTCTCGAGTTGGTCTATTTTTTACTGCAAGTAACAGGGGTTATTTTTAACTAAAAATGTTTAATCTTTTTCCAAAATACTTAGCGTGTCCCCAATGGTCATATTTTTCCCCAAGTCTATATATACTCCTTCATTACTCAAATTTATACCTGAGATTAGGTAGAAAAATTCTCTCAAAAATATTTTTTATCCTTATTCATTTTTACACTCTCCTACACTTTTTTATTGAAAATTTTCTTTTCGAGAGCATTTATTTTGTGCATACATTTTAATATTCATTCTCATTGTTATTTATTTCTCCTCATTGCTTTATTGATAAATTTCTTTGGAGGAATATTGTTCTTTAGCTTGTTGATCTTTGCACATATATTGCAATGATTTCCAAAGCTTATTTGTGCTTTATTGCTAAAATCCTTTGAGCTTCAAACCCTTGTTTTCCTTGAACTTTCTTTTAATATTATTCTTTTGGGAAAACTTCTAAGGGTTTAAGATCTTTGAAAAACTTATATTTTCATATTCTATTTTTTCATGAAAGATCTTATATATTTATTTGGGCACAAATTATTTGAAAGCAAAACCCTATATTCTCCTACATATTGATTGAAAATATTTTTGGAGAAAATTTCTATTAGGGTTCAAATCTTTGAGCACTCATAATAGATATATCCTTTATTCAAAGATTAAAAAAATATTTTGAGAAAATCACATACTCACATTGAGCTTGTATTCATATCATATGTGGGGGCATTTCTGCTTGATTGTTGTACACATCAGCTTTAGAAACAATTAGGTTGTACGAAATATTTAATTGATTACCTATTGTATTCCCGACATGTGGTTGGAAGAGGGATACTTTCCCTGTGAAAAGTCCCTGACTTGCTCAGACCCGGTTAGGAGAGCACCAGATTGGTTTAGACCTGGTTAGGAGAACTAGGTGTACCAGCCTGTAAGGTGTTGTAATAGATGTCGCTCCACCAGTAAGCGAGCAACTAGTGGAATCCTCTTACTTGTGAGCTTGATGTGGGGACGTAGGCAGTATTGGTTGAATCCTAATAACACATCGTGTGTCTGCTTTTAATTTCTTGCACTATATATTCCTATGCATGTATGTTATATTCAATAGATTGTGAATGTTGCGCATGATTTAATTTTTGCATATTATATTTATCTGTTCAAATTGGTATTTGCTTAAGAAGACCCTAGATTGTGTATTACTACTACTGGTTTAATTGAACCTAGGAGATAAATTTTTAAACACCTAATTCACCCCCCCCCATCTTGGGAATACACCAATTCCAACAATCATTCAATGATTGATGAATAACCTCGACTGGTTCTCAGCATTCTTCTCACATAAAATCTACAAAACAAATGTAATGACTTTTTATTAGGCACTTCAATATGAAAAAAGTAGTTATTATAATACAAACACATCACCTGATAGTGTGGGTCGTAGAAATGGCGACACACCACCTCCCAATCCTCCTGGGATATCCTATCGAATGGGGGTGATTCTGCCTGATCTCCCATCGCCCTAAAATGGTCGCGCATTTTGGCCCCATAGGTCTTAAATTTGTTGCATAATTGCACGTCGACTGCCCTTTTAAAATGGGTTGCCTCAAGAATATCCATATCGAACTCCTCCTGCATATGAAATAAATTTAAAATGTTAGATAGTTATTTGGCTAGAATATTAAAACTAAAAGTGAAAAAAATGGTTTGGGATTACTTACCAATATGCGCCTGTAAAGAACCATGCGTTGCGATTGGGTCACCTGCATCCAACTGAAGGCGGTGACTCGAGCATATTGTCGGCATATAATGTTGAGCTCCCATGTCCAAGCTTTACACCAACGGCTGCCACGCAGGGCGGTGAAGCTTGGAGGAATGTCAATTCAGATCCGCACCCTAGTACTGTTCAGGTGCTTCTTCAGCTCCGTGTTCTTTGCTATACCACGGCTTGACCTCGTCTTCTGTGTCGTCGAGGTTGATGCTGAAAGAAGAGTTAAAGAACAATATTTTAATCATACACATGTACGAGCATCAATAGTTTTATTCTAAATCAATTACTCATAACCTTACCAACACTGCTCATTATTGTGGGCAACTCACCTTGGGTTTAATCCCGAGCTAATGGATCAATGTTTGGCCAGGGTCCCGAGGGCTGAGACGATGATGGTGCTGCATAAGGACCGACGTCCTCCACCGGTCTTAAGGATGTCGGATCATCTTCGGGTGATGATGTAGGCGATGCCCTAGACTAAACTCGGTCACGCCAACCTCTTGGTGCCATGTCTACCAAATATTGCACAAGTAAATATAAGAAGATTTGATATTAGATTGATGCATAATAAATATATTTTCAGTTATTTAGACATGTCAGATACATGGTGACAACATAACATGCTTACCCCCCCTATACGTCCTCAATATCGGTATCATCCTCACTTTCTAGAGTGTCTTCCTCTTCACTACAGTACTTGACCACAATTTCATCTTCCCCATCAGTTTCATCATCGTCGATGAAGTCAACGTGTATAGAAGGTTCAATTCTAATGTCAGCACCTACAAGTTTTGTCATGGCTCCAACCCTATTCAATGGTATAGTATCGACTCAATCCTCGACAACATTGAAAGCATATTGCATTGTTGCACTAACAAATGGCTGATCTTCTTGGAAATCATCATTTTTGACACTCTTCTCTCCATCTACAACTTCTTTTATATCATATGAATTTATAGGAGGAATTTTTTGTGCCACATGTCATTCACCCTTCAATTTTGTGTCCTTAAGGTAGAACACTTGTTCTACCTGCATTGCTAATACAAAGGGGTCATTTTGATACCATGTTTTGCTAAAATTGACACTGATAAAGTAGGCATCCGTGTTTATCCCACTCTTTTTATTGCTAATATCCCACCAGGTACACTTGAACATATCGACAAGTCTATTAACTCCATAGTGAAGCTCTAGAATGTCATCCAAGACACCAAATTAGTCAATTTCTTCATCTCCTTCTATGACTAGCACCGCAACCCCACAATTTTGGGTTTTTCTATGCAATTCGAGGGACTTCGTATGAAATCATAAGTCATTCACAATGCAACCGTTGTAGCGGTTAACTTGTTGATCGGGGCCACATGCCAACGCATACAAATCTTTACTTGTCGTTGGTTTTTTGTTATAATACATGACTTTCATCTATTAATTAAAAATGAGTTTAGATGAGTAAACCATCAATATTGAAAATGTACATTGCTTGGAAATCACATAAAATTTGTTACTTACACGGCTCTCAAACCAATTGACAAATTTCTTCTTATGTCTTTTGTCAACATTCCTTTTATTTTGGGCCAGAAGTTTAGCTTTATGTTCGCTATATGCAAGAATATTACATGTTAATGTCAACTAAATATATATATATATATATATATATATATATATATATATGCATATGTAAATACAATGCAAAGTTAAGGAGTTTGGAACCACGTACTCAATATATGGAAAATTTTCATCACAATTATTAAGGACGTAAAAATGTGCCTTTCGTAAGTCGACTATATCAATGAAATCGTAAACTCGTGCACCGAATGGCTGAACATTTCCTCGAAATATAGAGTTCCTCGATTCTTCATCTTCAACATTAATAGTATGAATGTCTACATTTTGATCCTTACGAGTGAACCTTGTCTCAATATCATGTAGATACATTAAGCAAAATGTAAGACATTCACTATCAATGTATGCCTAAATGATTGAATCTTCCAGTCGTGCCTCATTGCACACATACCCCTTCAAAGTGGACAAGAACCTATGTATTTACATAGCATTAGTGACTTCTACGTACAAAGAAAGTGAGGAAATCATGTGAACATTGTAGAATGACTTTATAATTTACCTCTCAATAGGATACATCCACCAATATTGCACCAGTCCTCTAATTATAGCCTCCCTTAGTAATTGGATGGCTAGGTGGACCATCACATCGAAGAATGCTAGCGAAAATATTTTCTCCAACTTGCATAGTATGATCACGATGTCCTCCTCTAACCGTGCAAGTACATTTACGCTTAATTTTTTGGAGCACAACTGTCAGAAGAAGATCCCTAACTCAATTAGCACTGAGTGAACATCTTCAGTCAAGTGTCCACGAAGGAAAATAGGTAGAACCCATTGCAGAAGGACATGATAGTCATGACTTTTCATTCCTAGCATCTTCCTTTCCTTCGTGCTTATGCATCGAGCTATGTTTGATGCGTAGCCATCAGGGAACTTCACTAATTTCAACCATTCAAATAATTTATTCTTCTCATCCTTCAAAAATATGTAATAGGCTGATGGCATGAGAAGTTTGTCCCTATCACAAATCAGATGCAACTCAGGTCGTAATCCCATATCTTATATATCCTGGCGAGCATTTGTGGTGTCCTTTGTCTTCCCATTTATATCCAACAATGTAAATGACATTCTCTCAAATTTTCTTCTCGATGTGCATAACATCCAAGTTGTGACATAATGGAAGATCTTTCCAGTATGGTAACTCGAAGAAGATGCTTCTCTTTGTCCAATTCAACTCCCATTTAGCATGTTTCCTTTTTCTACTACTCGGTGGTTTCCTAAATTTCACATCTTCGATCAACCTGAGCTGGTTTAATATCTCTTCCCCAGTTACTCGGTTTAGCTACAACCTTCGTTCAGGTTTTCCATTAAAACTTATGACACCACTAGTTCTCCAAGGATGTCTAGGTCATAGAAAATGACGATGACACATAAAGCATAACTTGCATCCATGTTTCAAGGATAAGGACCCAACATCCTTATTACACCCTGGGCATGTTAAGTAACCTTTTGTGCTCCAACCCAATAGGTTTCTGTAAGCAAGGAAATCATTAATTGTCCACAACAGTGCAATAAGCATCTGAAATGTTGTCCCCATTTTCACATCGAATGTCGCCACTCCTTTTTCTCATAATTCTTTAAACTCGTCAATTAACGGATGCAAGTAAACATCAATATCATTACCAGGTGCCCTCGGTCTGGGAATAAGAAGATACATATAAATGAAGGGTTCTTTCATCCATTGCCATGGCGGCATATTGTATGACATCATGATAACTGGCCACATGCTATACGGGTTGTTCATGTTACAGAAAGGATTGAACCCATCTAAAGCAAGGTCAAGTCTGATGTTGCAAGGATCACTAGTAAACCACGGATGCATTTTATCAAACTCAGCCCAAGTTTCAGAGTCTGCTAGATGGCTAAGTATGTTTCCATCTTGAAGACGTTTCTCTAGATGTCATCTCATGAAGCAGTCTTTTTGCTTATATACAATAGTTGTAGTCGCAGGATTAATGGACAATATTGCAAAATGTTTTGGGGTATCTTTTTGCCCTTCTTCTGATTCATTTTATACCTCAGTTCACCATATTATGGGCACTCATTCGCATTTTTATGTTCACCATAAAAGAGTCCACAATCATACCTACACGCATGTATTGAAGTGTAACCGAGACCCAAGTCACGCACGTATGTCTTCGCCTCATAAAAGGACTTCGTAAGTGTTTCATCATCAAGCAGTGCCACCTTAATGAGGCTTAGATGCATGTTGAATGCGCTCTAAGATAACCCATACATTGTCCTTGCATGAAGCAACTTTATCAGGAACTCTAATTTTTAGAATTTTGTACAGTTTGGATATAGGGGCACCCGTGCATTCCTCACAAGATTAGAAAATGGTTTCCGAGTTGATTTAACGTACTAAGATCACAAGGTATGGTACCTTCTGAAGTAGATTCATCACCAGTGTGCGACACACTGACATCATCCGTGTCCACTGCAATCCCCCTTTGCAAGTCACCTAACATTTCGATTAACCCTTCCGAACGTGTATCACCACCTACTATATTTGCCCCCTCATCTTCATCATTATCATCATCGCTCTGAACTGCGTAATCTTCACCGTGGAACACCTATGTTGTGTACCTTCTCTCCATTCCAAAGTTTAATAAATGTTTATGAACCAAATCAATGTGTTTGAATGTTAGGTTTTGGCATTTCTTGCAAGGACACATTATTCTACTAGCTTTGTCTGCATGAGGACACGCGAACTCTATAAAATCATGTATCCTTTTCACGTATTTTGGCAAAAACCTACCCCCAACCTCCATCCAACTCTTATTCATGTTCATTAATTACCCTATAACATGTCCAAGTAAATGGTGTTGATTACATTCTCAGAATGTTTATGACGCATGCATCGTGAATCCTAAAATCAACCACCTTCCGTCTAAAGGATATAGATCCTATCCCATTCAAGAATGTCACATTTACATTGCAATCAATCGCTCAAATTCCTTCATCGTAGTCATTATAAATTTCGGTAGCATCTCCCCATGACTCTCCAAGTACACGAGATGGGGGTAGTGCACATCACATGTTAGTTTTCCATCACTAAAAAATTATCACAACACCCCACTGTGCACCCAAAGAACACAAGTAGAGACGCGCTCGAAATATATAATGACTATGAACAAAGTGTGAACAATGACAACAATGTAAATACAACTTCCTAAATTGTCCACATTTGACAATTCAAGAATGGTTGAAATACAAGCATCACTAATCGTAAGTGAAACAAATAATTAATATATTCAATTGATTATTAGTCTACATAGTATGACTAATAATCAATTGAATTTTAACAATTGATTTGTCTCACATATACAATTAGTCATGAATGTATAGTAAGCATTCTTAAACGGGTCAAAACTTCAATGAACACATGAAATGATAGTACTTATTATGTAAGGATGAAGTTTAATATTCGTTTAACTTTCACTCATCCTTTCAAAAATATTTTAACATTCATTTTTTTTTTGTCTTACTAGGTTTGATACTCCATTTTGATGCTAACAAACAAGTAGGATTTAACATGCTTTAGTTGAGTATTGTGTTTTCTCAGGAATTCATATTGAAGGTACTTATGTAGCATGAATCAATAACTGATAGCATGGATCAAAGTTTGAAGATCATAAGAGCATGATTATTAAAGAAGAACAACATAAGAGCTCAAAGTTCAGAATATTCTACAAGATTAGAGATTAGCAACAAAGAAAGTTCAAAATAAAGGAGAATTTTTGAGAAATTAGGACAAGTTTCTGTAAGTACTTTAAGTTTATTCAAGTATGAAGTTTTCATTTTGAAGCACATTAAACAAAGAAACTTAGAGACCATAAGAAAATAACTTGGAACATGTTTTCAAAGTTAAAACAAATTTATATTCCAAGTAAAAATGAGAGAGAAATCAAAAAGTGACTAAGGAAGAAAACTGTTCAGTTGACAGACGATTGTGTGGTTATAGGCAGATGACTAACTAAATTAAAGAATTAAAGTTGAAACACAGAAGCCTGACAGACAACTGTCAAGGCTCCCACAGGCGACTTTTAGTGAAAGATGAGAAGTCTGTGAAAGTTTTACCAGACGACTATCCACCTTATATGTTACTAAAAGGCTCAAAAAATTTCACATGGACAGACGACTGTCATCGTATGGACAGACAACTGTCACCTTATAATCTGATCACAGACGACTGTCACCTTACTGCCTATAAATTACTGTTATAATTAATGGACAGACGACTGTCAGGACTTCACAGTCATCTGCCTCGCGGCAATTTTCTGTTTTCCAATAGATATAATTTTTGAAATTCAAATATTTGGAAACTCAAATAAGTTTATTTTATGGAAACAAGTCTGAGTATCCTTTGGGGAATAAGCAAAGAGATTTTATACATCTATAAGTACCCCCAAGACTCATTGAATTATACACCAAGATTTTTAAGAGCTCACAATCTGCTGTCATACTCTCTCTTACTCTGAAATTCTGAAAGTGCCTCATATTGCTCTCATCCTTGCTTGAAGTTAAGAAGATCTTGCTGAATCTCACTATGTTTGATTATTGAGTTGTTGATTCTTTCATTGAAAGATATCCACGATGATAAATTTCTAAGAGCTTCATTATGAAAATTCATATTCTAAATTTACTGAAGTGCATTAGTGTTTCAAACTTGTACTAATCAGCTCTTTGAGGAGCAAGTTTTTGTATGTGTTGTTTATCATTGTAACAGGGCTTGTTGACGATTTGAGTATTGAATCGTTGGACCAAACAAGGGGAGATTGTTTGGAGAAGTCGGGCTCTAGCTTCACCTAAGGAGTGCTTGTAATTGGTTTTGTTCCAGCTGATAAAGGAATGGTAATAATGAATCTTTTAGCGGTTTGGCCAAGGGCGAGGACGTAGGCTGTGTTGAAGCCGAACCTCGTAAAAATCCTTGTGTTCTTCTTTCTCTACTCTACTCTTTATTTTTCAAGGATATAAACTGCGTGGTTGTTTTAAATTTCAATTCTGAATGTTTGGTAGTTAAATAGACCGGAAGGTAATTCGTTTTGGATAAATCAGCACTGATTGCGGAAACCAAAAGGGACTACGTTGGTTGATTATCCTTGACCTATTAATCTGAAAGTTTATTTAAAAACTGAACATTGGGAAAAAAATAATTGTGATACAGGGCTTAAACTGAGTGCAGCAAATTTTCATATATATATTGTTACTTAAATTGAGAGTTTGATCTTGTTGTGATTGATTGTGATTGCTTCTAAGATTTGCAACTTAAAAGAACTAATTCTAAAGAATTTTTTTTAAAAAAAAAATCCAGTTCACCCCTCCCCCCCCCCCCCCTCTTGGGAAGGTATTCCTAATATCAATTGGTATCAGAGCCTAGTTATAGTAATTCCTAACAAGAAACTATAAAAAAATCGAATGACAAATATAGGAGTAGCACCCTTCGGTGAAGGTCAATCCTTAACTCGTCCACCAATTTTTTTGTGGACATAATTATACGTTATGGAAAAAGAGAATGCAAACTTATCTCCATCACATGGATTGGAAAGCATGGGAAGTAGTTATGGATGGAAACCTTATTCCCACTAAAATAGTTGATGGAAAACAGATTCCAAAAGAAAAAAAAGGGATATGATCGATTCAGACTGTAAAATGCTTCAAATCAATTCAAGCGCTATAAATGCTTTATACTGTGCCTTATATGCTAACGAATTTAATAGGGTCATGGCATGTACGATGGCTAAAGAAATATAGGACAAATTAGAAGTAACATATGAAGGAACTATTGATGTTAGAGACAATAGGATAGACATGTTAACAAGTGAATATGAAGCATTCAATATGAATTCTGATGAAACAATATCAAGTATGTACACCAGATTTACCCACATAATAAATTCCTTAAGTGTCTTAGGAAAAACTTATACTACCTATGAAATGATTAGAAAAATCCTAAGAGGCCTTCCCTCAATATGGGAACCAAAGGCATCAGCTATCACTGAAGGTAGAAACCTTAAGACTACCTCTTTAGATGAACTCATAGGTTCACTTCTTACCTATGAAATGGCTTTAAAAGAAAGGAATCCTAAACCAAAGCATAAAAGATCCATTGCACTAAAAGCCTCTAGCCACAGCTCTAGTGAAGAAGAAAGTGAGACAAGTGACTTAGATCAAGATGAATTGGCATTCATCACAAAGAGACTAGGCGAATTTTATAGAAGAAATAAAAGATTTCCTAGGAAGTTCAATAAAAAGAAACTTGAAAAAGAAGAGATAAGTAGGAAGGAAAACAAAAGTAAAAATGAACCTCCAATATGTTATCACTGCAAAAAACCAGGGCATATCAAACCAGATTGTCTGTTGTTCAAGAAAGACAAGAAGAAAAAGAAGGAAGCTATGAAAGCTACGTGGGATGATTCAAGCTCCAGTGAGACAAAAAATGAATCAAGCGGACAAGAGATGGCAAACATATGTTTCATGGTGAATGATGAAGAGGTAAACTCCTACTATTCCTCTACAGAATCTCAAAATGAGTCGTGTGATGAGTCATGTGATAGCATGCCTTCCTATAAGGAATTGCAAGCTGAGTTGTTTTCTTTGCATAAGAGATTTATAAAAATTTCTATAAGAAATATAACTTTGAAATATCAAAATAAAGAACTAGCGAAGAAACTTGAATCATTCAAAGCTATTGAAGAAGAAAAAAACTCTTGTCTTAAGAAGTTGGAAGAAGAAATAAATATAGCAACTCAAGAGTTAGACAAAACTCATAAAGATAATTTGAATAAAAAGGATTTAGAAGTAAATGAACTCAAAAAGGCAGTAGAGGATAAAGAAAAAATTATCTATAACTTTACCAAAGGAAAAGAAAACTTTGAAAAGATGATTGGACAGCAAAGGTTTCATGGGAACAAAGAAGGTATAGGCTACAATGGTATAACAAATAAAATGAACAAAAAGTTATACATGGGATACTTCGTTAAGGAAGCTAATTATTATGCTAGCACTTCATCAAACAACAAAATTGAACACACCACTTGCTATATGTGCAAGACTAAAGGTCATGTAATGTTTAATTGCCCACTAAAAAGAAAGTATGTAAAAGTATAAGGAGAATAGAAAGTCAATAATGGAACTAACAAAACAAAGAAAAATAAAAGAATTTGGGTTCCAAAGACTAACATAAAAAAATCCTCCACTGTAGGTATGCTTTAGGACAACACCATCAACGAATAAATGGTACTTGGATAGCGGGTGTTCAAGGCACATGACCGGTGACAAGACCAAGTTCACTACATTAAAACAAAAGGATGGAGGATACATCACCTTTGGCGATAATGCTAAAGGTAAAATCATTGGCATTGGTAAAATTGGTAAAGAATCTTCACTCACCATAGATAATGTGCTATTAGTAGAAGGATTAAAACATAACCTTTTAAGTATTAGTCAACTAAGTGATAAAGGGTTCGAAATAATCTTTAAGAAAGAAATATGTGTTATTCAAAATCTTAAGAATAATGAAACTTTGTTTATAGCTCATAGGTTAAACAATGTTTATTGTATTAATTTTGAGAACTTAGTAAATCAAAATGTAACTTGTTTGGCACCAATGAATGAAATAAGTTGGCTATGGCATAGGAAATTAGGACATGCTAGCATAGATCTATTATCCAATTTATCAAAGAAAAAAACTTGTCAAAGGACTACCTAATACAAAATTCATAAAAGACAAGATATGTGATGCATGTCAAAAGGGAAAGCAAGTTAAAACAAGTTTCAAAAAGATAAAATACATATCTACAAAAAGAGCCCTAGAATTGTTGCATCTAGACTTATTTGGTCCAACTAGAACCTCAAGTCTAGGAGGAAAACAATATGCTTTTGTAATAGTGGATGATTATTCAAGATTCACTTGGGTATTATTTCTAGCAAACAAAGATGAAGCCTATGACATGCTTATTATTTTATGTAAGAAATTACAAAATGAAAAGGGCTATAACATAACAAGCTTTAGGAGTGATCAAGGTAGGGAATTTAGAAACAAAAATGTTGAAAAATACTGTAATAAATATGGAATAAACCATAATTTTTTCACACCTAAGACTCCACAACAAAATGGAGTTGTAGAAAGAAAAAATAGAACTTTATAAGAAATGGCAAGAATAATGTTAAATGAAAACAATCTACCTAAATACTTTTGGGCAGAAGCTATAAATATAGCATGCTACATTGTAAATAGGGTATCAATAAGATCAAAAATGGACAAAACACCATATGAACTTTGGAAAGGAAGAAAACCTAATATTTCCTACTTTCATGTATTCGGATGCAAATGTTTTATTCTTAATACTAAAGATGATTTAGGAAATTTTGATGCAAAATTTGATAAAGGTATCTTCCTAGGGTACTCTATAAATAGTAAAACTTATAGGGTTTATAACAAAAGAACCTTTACTATTATGGAATCAATGCACATAACATTTAATGAATCAAACAATCATAACAATAAAATTGAGAATGATGAAAAAGAAGATACTCCACAAAAAGAAGAAAATCTTGAAATAAAAGAAGAAATCGATAATGATGCTTCAAATGAAAACCTTACAGAAAATCTAAAGCTTCCTAAAGAATGGAGATATGATAAAAATCAACCCAAAGAACAAATTCTTGGTGAAACTTCAAAAGGAATAACTACTAGAGCCTCAAAAAAAAAAATTTGCAATCATTATGCCTTTTTATCTCAAGATGAACCCAAAAATATTGAAGAAGCCTTAAATGATGATTCTTGGATCATAGCTATGCAAGAGGAACTAAATCAATTTGAAAGAAGTCAAGTATGGAAACTTATACCTAAACCCAAAGACAAGTCAATCATAGGAACTAAATGGGTGTTTAGAAATAAAAAGGATGAAATTGGAGTAGTTGTAAGAAATAAAGTTAGGCTTGTAGCACAAGGTTACAATCAAGAAGAAGGCATTGATTATGGAGAAACCTTTGCCCCTGTAGCAAGAATGGAAGCTATAAGGATGCTTCTTGCCTATGTAGCCTATAAAGACTTCAAATTATACCAAATGGATGTAAAGAGTGCATTTCTAAATGGATATATTAATGAAGAAGTCTATGTTAAACAACCTCCAGGTTGTGAAGACTCTAAAAATCCAAATCATGTATTTAAGTTAACTAAGGCCCTATATGGATTGAAACAAGCTCCAAGAGCTTCGTATGATAGGCTAAGCAAATTTCTACTCCAAAATAATTTTTCAAGAGGAAAGATAGACAGTACTTTATTTATAAAAAAACAAAGATAATAATATGTTTATAGTTCAAATTTATGTTGATGATATTATATTTGGAGCTACTCATGAAGATTTTTGTAATGAATTTGCTAAAACTATGCAAAAAGAGTTTGAAATGAGCATGATGGGAGAATTAAATTACTTTCTAGGTTTGCAAATCAAACAAACTAAAAATGAAACTTTCATAAATCAAACTAAGTATATTAACGACATGCTAAAGAAGTTTGATATGGAAGAAAGTAAACCTATAGGAACTCCTATGAGCACTTCAACTAGTCTAGATAAGGATGAAAAAGGGAAACAAGTTGATTCCAAACATTATTGAGGTATGAGAGGAAGTTTACTTTACTTAACAGCAAGTAGACCAGATATAATGTTCAGTGTGTGTATGTGTGCTAGGTTTCAATCGGCTCCTATGGAATCACATCAAACAGTAGTAAAACGAATTCTTAAATATCTGCTAGGCACACTAGATTTAGGATTATGGTATCCCAAAGGAATTGATTTCGAAATGATGAGTTATTCAGATGCAGATTATGCAGGATGCAAAATAGATAGAAAAAGCACTAGTGGGACTTGTCACTTTTTAGGACACTCATTAGTTTCATGGTTTTTAAAGAAACAAAATTTCGTAGCATTATCTACAGCTGAAACAGAATATATAGCGGCTAGGAGCTGTTGCGCTCAAATTTTATACATGAAACAACAATTAAAGGACTTCAAAATTCAATACCAAACAATCCCTATAAAATGCGATAATACAAGTGCGATAAATATTTCAAAGAATCTGGTATCACATTCAAGAAAGAAACATATTGATATACCTCATTACTTTTTAAGAGATAATGTTGACAAGAAAGAAATAGTTCTTGAATTTGAAAATACTAATGCTCAATTAGCTTGTATATTTACAAAACCATTGGTTGAGGATCAATTTATATTTATTCGACGAGAGTTAGGCATGTTACATATAAGAGAAGTTAACTAAAAAAGGGAAGAAGCTGAGTTTGGTCAAGACAGACGACTGCCAGGGAGTTGACAGACGATTGCCAGGGAGTTGACAGATGACTGGCAAGCTACTGTCTGTGCAAAAGACAGTAGACAGACGACTTCCAGTGAGCTCGCAGTCGACTAGCAGGCTACTGTCTGTGGACAGACGACTATCTCGTGACGGGTTAGGTACTTTTCACCTAAAAACATACTTTTTAAACCCTACATACGACTGACCATTTGTCTTCCTTCCTCTAAAAACATTTTCTCTTCTCTTTCATTCCAGTTCTTTCTCTTCCAAGCTTCATAAACTGATTATCCATCATACCCTACTCCATACATATCTAGGGTTTCGACTTGTCAAGATGGTTCATACCAAAACTGTGGGAAAGAAGGACAAAGCTTCATCGTCTTCTTCAAAGCCTACAAGCAACGATGACATCGAAAAATGGCTGGTCTCTTCACACGCAAAATCATTTTATCAAAATCATCTATCAGCTATTGAACCTATGTTCTGTAAGATTTTAGATGTTACCTTCTTTGAAGAAAATTTTCCAGAAATGTTAGATATGTTCAAAGCTATAAGATGGGACAAGTTTATCCTTCATCAAGTAGAATGATATTATCCAAATCAAATTAAGATCTTTTACTCTAATTTGATTAAAAAGGAAGATGGTATTACCTCTGAAATTTATGGTCAAAGGATAACACTTACCCCATACTCATTATGAAAAATTCTCCATATCAAGCATGGGAATTTTGAGTGTACTCTAGTTAAGAAGCATTGGACCATGGAACAAGGGTTTACACCACAAGAATTTCTGCCTCTTGTGATGAATGATGCACATGTGTATTTTGGACATCCTCCACCATACAAGCAACTCAATCTTCAGACACAAATTCTGCATAAGATCATTGCATACAACATCATTCCGAGGTCTGGATCTTTTGATCATGTGTTGTATTTTGATTGTTTTGTTACGTGGTGTTTACTCAAAGGAAAGAAACTAGACTTCTCAAGTATCATACTGAAGTGGATGGTAATGAAGCTTGAATCACCTAGAATTGGGCTTCCATACGGTGGTATTCTTTCCTTAATCTTTGTCCATTTTCAAGTCCTCTCACCTACTTCAAAAATAGTAAAAAGAACCCATTATCATGTTTTCTCATCTACTACATTAAAACGAATGGGTTACAAAAAGAATACCGAGGGTTGGATGTTCCGAGGCAATAGACTGGCAAGACCTGCACCTGAGGCAAGGAGTCCAGCTCCTGAATAAGTTGATATGCCACCTTGGTTTGTTCCTTTTTATCAAAATTATACTAGCTTCAGTTCCGAAATGAGAGAAAACTTATCTTCTCTTCAAGATAAACTCTCCACCATTGATGACAAGTATACCTCATTAGATACTCGTATTGCTATAATAAAACATCGTGTCACTAAACATGGCACTGATTCAGATAATGAAGGAGAAGAAGAATTGCTGAAGACAGTGACACTAACTCTGACATATAAGAGTTATGTTAAGAAGAAGAAGATATGGTTCACAGCAATCCAAAGGGAAAGGAATTGCTGAAGACAGTGACACAACTCTAACATATAAGAGTTATGTTAGGTGTTTTTGTTCTTTTGTATGCTTAAATTTTGGATGTATTTTTGTGTTTGTTGAACAAAATGGGAGAATGTGTAAGCTAAAGACAATGACTTTCTATGTGTATTCTATTCTAGCTTTGAAACTCTAAACTTTTTGCACTGTTTTGCTCTTAGTTTGATGTATTATAAGTTCTAATATGAATGATAATTCTGAAAACTTTGCAAGTTCTAAATTCAGTGTGCTAATTGACAGGGGGAGTATTATGAGTTTCATTTAAGCATAATTCTTAATCAATTGATACATTAACACTAGCTTCACACATACTCAAACTGCTATGTGTCCTTGATCATTATATACTCAAACTTTATTTTTTGAATGATGTCAAAGGGGGAGAAGTGTTTTAGCAAAAATTTTGAGAATTTTGCTCGAAAATTGATAAAAGCGTGAATGATATTGAAGCATATTGAAAGAGGGAGTCTTTTTAAGGCTCACTCAAAATTTTTGCTTCTTATTTGTCATCATCAAAAAGGGGGAGATTGTTGGCCTTACTAGGTTTGATACTCCATTTTGATGCTAACAAACAAGTAGGATTTAACATGCTTTAGTTGAGTATTGTGTTTTCTCAGGAATTCATATTGAAGGTACTCATGTAGCATGAATCAATAACTGATAGCATGGATCAAAGTTTGAAGATCATAAGAGCATGATGATTAAAGAAGAACAACATAAGAGCTCAAAGTTCAAAATATTCTACGAGATTAGAGATTAGCAACAAAGAAAGTTCAGAATAAAGGAGAATTTTTGAGAAATTAGGACAAGTTTCTGTAAGTACTTTAAGTTTATTCAAGTATGAAGTTTTCATTTTGAAGCTCCTTAAACAAAGAAACTTAGAAACCATAAGAAAATAACTTGGAACATGTTTTCAAAGTTAAAACAAATTTATATTCCAAGTAAAAATGAGAGAGAAATCAAAAAATGACTGAGGAAGAAAACTGTTCAGTTGACAGATGACTGTGTGGTTATAGGCAGACGACTGACTAAAGTAAAGACTTAAAGTTGAAACACAAAAGCCTGACAGACGACTGTCAAGACTCCCACAGACGACTGTCAATGAAAGATGAGAAGTCTATGAAAGTTTTACCAGACAAATGTCCACCTTATATGTTACTAAAAGGCTCAAAATTTCACATGGACAGACGACTGTCATCGTATGGACAGACAACTGTCACCTTATATTCTGATGATAAACGATTGTCACTCAAGGGATAGACGACTGCCACCTTACTGCCTATAAATCTTACCATTATAATTAATGGACAGATGACTGTCAGGACTTCACAGTCGTCTGCCTCGTGGCAATTTTTTGTTTTCCAATGGATATAATTTTTGAAATTCAAATATTTGGAAACTCAAATAAGTTTATTTTATGGAAACAAGTCTGAGTTTCCTTTGGGGGACAAGCAAAGAGGTTTTATACATCTATAAATACCCCCAAGACTCATTGAATTATACACCAAGATTTTTAAGAGCTCACAATCTGCTGTCATACTCTCTCCTATTCTGAAATTCTGAAAGTGCCTCATGTTGCTCTCATCCTTGCTTGAAATTAAGAAGATCTTGTTGAATCTCACTGTGTTTGATTATTGAGTTTCTGATTCTTTCATTAAAAGATATCCACGGTGATAAATTTCTAAAAGCTTCATTCTGAAAATTCATATTCTGAATTTACTAAAGTGCATTAGTGTTTCAAACTTGTACTAATCAACTCTTTGAGGAGCAAGTTTTTGTTCGTGTTGTTTCTCTATCATTGTAACAGGGCTTGTTGACGATTTGAGTATTGAATCGTTGGACCAAACAAGGGAAGATTGTTTGGAGAAGGCGGGCTCTAGGTTTACCCAAGGAGTGCTTGTAATTGGTTTTGTTCCAGTTGATAAAGGAATGGTAATAGTGAATCCTTTGGTGGTTTGGCTAAGGGCGAGGACGTAAGCTGTGTTAAAGCCGAACCTCGTAAAAATCCTTGTGTTCTTCTTTATCTACTCTACTCTTTATTTTTCAAGGATATAAACTGTGTGGTTGTTTTAAATTTCAATTCTAAACGTTTGGTAGTTAAATAGACTAGAAGGTAATTCGTTTTGGATAAATCAGCACTGATTGCGGAAACCGAAAGGGACTATGTTGGTTGATTATCCTTGACTTATTAATCTAAAAGTTTATTTAAAAACTGAACATTGGGAAGAAAAATAATTGTGATACAAGGCTTAAACTAAGTGCAGCAAATTTTCATATATATATTGTTACTTAAATTGAGAGTTTGATCTTGTTGTGATTGATTGTGATTGTTTCTAAGATTTGCAACTTAAAAGAACTAATTCTAAAGAAATTTTTAAAAAAAAAAAAACCAATTCATCCCCCCCCCCCCCTCTTGGGAAGCTATTCCTAATATCAATTTTATCATAATTATTGTTGTACATGGTTTTATTTTGGAAAAATTTTAACGAAATTTAGGCAGCATGTCGTCCGTAAATTAGACATTTCCCAAAAAATTCATGCACTAAAACCTGATAGATTCAAGCAAACAAATCACAATAAGCTGCATCATGCAGGTACCATTCAGTTTGAGCATGCGAGAACCTAAATCAACTAGAAGCACGTAATTCACAATATACTGCATCAGTCATGCAGTTGGAGTTCAACACAAGCATGTATTCCAGTAGTTTAATCTACAATTCATATAACATAATACTATCCATCAAAAAGATTTAGTCATTCGGAGCGTTATGGATAGTCATCCATCACCCACTCGTCAGTCGCCACTCAAAAAAATTGCCCTAGCCTCTAATTCCACAAACCGTTTCTTCCAAGCCTCAACCCTTGTCTTGGCTTTCACCTTCGCGCACTCCAAATCGTTCATTTTGTTCTTCAGATAAGCAACAGGCTCCTTCCCACCTTCACGAGAACTCCTCAAACGCCCTAATAACCTATCGCATCCCTCCTTCTCTTCTTTTCCTGATCTCTTGTTACTCTATTATCCTCTCCCAAATGAATGATCATCTCTTTAGCGTCTTTGTACTTCTTTCTTTAAGTCTTCCAATTGATCTTCAAGCTTGCATTTATTGAGTGACAATGCTTGATCAATACTCCTATATAAGTGTGATCTTCACTAGAAGATCACTCACAAATGGAGAGTAGAATAGAGAGCTGGCATTTAGTAAATGCTTACTTGAAGATCAATTGGAATACTTGAAGAAAAAGTACAAAGACACTATAGAGACGATCATTCATTTGCAAGAGGATAACAGAGTAACGAGCGATAGGGAAAATAGGAGGAAGGAGGGATGCGAGAGGTTATTAGGGCCTTCGAGGAGTTCTCATGAAGGAGAGAAGGAGCTTGTTACTTATCGAAAGAATAAGATGAATGATTTGGAGTGCACGAAGGTGAGAGCCAAGACGAGAGTTGAGGCTTTGAAGAAACGATTTGTGGAATTAGAGGTTAGGGCAATTTTTTTGAGTGGCGACTAACGAGTGGATATTTTTTTTTAACCCTTTTTGGTGAAGGGACTAGGCAGCCCAACAAAAGACCTAATGAACTAATTCAATTTATGATTGAAAGATATAAGTGGTACAAAAAAGAAAAGATATAAGTAAGCTTTGAAACATTATATATGGAGATTTGTTTTAGTTTTATGACACTATTGGGCACTTTTAGTTTGTGATATTATTGAAAATTCATAGAAGATTTGTTTTAGTTTTACCAAATTCTAGTAGAGATTTGTATTCTTTTGTAGAATTTATGGAAGGTTAGTGTCTTTTATTAATACTAACAATAGAACATGTCCCACACACATGTTTAACGTAATTTTTTTTAAATGAAAATCATAATGAAATCATAATTTATATAAATAATATTTTCAAAATGGTTACATCCAATTATTCTCAATAATGGTTACATCCTCTCTGTTTTCGCCAAAAAAAAAAAATGGAATGCCCTTTGTAGACACCCTATTTTTGCCCTAACCATATAGAACAAGGGGTCTTTTACTATTTTCATTATCATTATTATTATTATTTTATTTTTATTTTTATTTTTATTTTTATCTTTAACCGTAAATATAATTATTATTATTATTACTATTTTACAATTATCATTTTTAGTATTATTCTTAGTATTACCACCTTTATTTTATTATTATTGTCATTATTATTTTTAGTATGTTCATTGATATTATTATTATTATTTTATTATTACTATTTTTATCATTCTTATTATTACCTCACTATAATTATTTTTGTTATTTCCATCTTTATTAGTATTATCATTATTTTCAAACCTGATTATTATTATTACATTATTATTAATATATTATTATTATTATTATTATTACCATATTAGTATTATTATGATTCCCATATATTTTATTACCATAAAGGTATAAAGAAGAAAAATAAAAAATAAAAAAAATAAAAAGAACAAAAAAAAAAGAAAAGACAAGGGAGTTAGGGTTTTCCAAATTGTTTTATAAAAGGAGGGGGCGCACACACAGCCAAAGGGGACGCACGGGCTAAGAGAGCTACAGCCAAAACGAAAAAGAAAAAAGAAAAAAAAAACCCTACTATTCACCCTCGTCTCTTTCTCTCCATCATCCTTTTTCCAGCCGCACGATCTGCCTCCTTCTCACCCTCACTCTCCATCGCAGTTCCTCCTCACCTGTTGCAGCAAATCACACTAGAAACAACCTCCATAACCGCCCTGTTCCAACCACAGCAGCACCCATGTAGAAGCCGCAGCGGCCACTCTGCTCTCGGGCCACCTGAGCACCACAACGACCATACAGCAGCCGCCACGCCCAACCAGCTACTCCGGCCAACTCCACGAACAGAGCATCTCCAGTCGTAGCCTCCTGCAATTTATGTTGTCACGACGACCTCAGAACTTCACGGCGAACCACAACAGCAGCCACCACACACGAACCCCAGCCCCCCTGCCAGGACCATCCTCGGCTCTCTACTGCTGCTTCTCCAGCGCAGGTAGCCACCCGAACAGAGCACCACAGCACCGTCAATTCCAACAACCGTCACCGTCGTCTCCATTGTGGCCACAAGTTCTCTGCCCCGCCACTGTTCGCCGTCGCCGTGCCAAGCTCCAGTCACCTTCTCCGGCTGTCAGCACCCCCCCCCCCCCCTGTAAGCCTCTCTGCATAACACACACTTGCACACATACTCTGTTTTATTATGTAAATTTTGAGTTTTTGTTTTCTTCAACTCACTGTGTATATTGTATGTTAGTTTTAATTTTTCTTTTATTATATTTATATTTATGTGATGTGATCTTGTTATATATTATTATTATAATCCATTCATATTTAGGTAAATTTATTGTTATGCTTATGTGGTTCTTTTATTATTTATTGTTGTTGTATTATGTATTCATGTGATATTAGTGTTTATTATTGTCGTAGTTATCATGTTAATATTTAGTTGATCTTATTATATAGTCATTATATGGTTTTCATCATCGTCTTATTAAAATAGTATGTTTTAGATTATCATTATGGTTATCTCAAGGTTACATTCAAGTATATATATTTATGTAATATTATTGTTTATTATGTATTCATGTGATATTATTGTTTATTATTATTATAGTTATCATGTTAATATTTAGGTGATCTTATTATATAGTTATTATATGGTTATCATCATTGTCATAGTAATATTATATATTTTGGATTATCATTATGGTCGTATTGATACTGTATATTTTGGGCTTTCACTATTGTCATGTTGATGATGTATATATATTTTAGGGTTTTGATCAGTTTACATTGTTTTAGGTATTTTTAGGGTTTCCTTCATTACATGTAATTATTATGGTATTATAGTTATTTATTGTAATTTTTTTTTTATCTTAAAATATTTAGTACTAATTATTTTTGGTATCTTAATATATTTAGTATTAATTATTTTTAATATCTTAATACATTTAATATTAATTATTTTTGGTATCTTAATGTATTTAGTATTAGTTATTTTCAGTATCTTAATATATTTAGTATTAATTACTTTTAGTATCTCGATATATTTAGTATTAATTATTTTTTTATAGTATCTTTAGTGTCCTAATATATATAGTATCATGGTATTTCATTACTCACTTTGATATTTGTAATATTTTAGCATATATGTATTCCTATTATTATTACATGTATTATGGTAATTTAATTTCTTAGTTTATTATCTTATTAATATATATTAAAACCTCCCATACTAGTATTTTCCTATAAAAAATTCAATACAATTTCAAAAATTGGGGGTGTATTTTCTTAAATATTTTCTTAATTATTATCCCTATGATTTTAATGTTATGGTATTAGCCTTCGGGTTTCACGTACCTTTAGTTCTGAGGGAATATATATAGTACATATATTTTTGTATTATTTATTTATTTATTTATACTGCATGTATATTTGTGAATCCACTAATAGAAAGGTAATTTGAAAGACTTATTAGATTAACTTTAGGGATAATTCTGAATTAATTAGGTACCCCGGGCGGCGAAATAAAAATCAATTTTAATTTTCAAAAAAAAATAGGGAATGTCAGAGTCACCACTAACCTTTTAATGTGGTTAGAACATATGATTACTACCCCGTTAGGGGTAGAATGGGCCTACGTTACCAGAGTTGGGGTCGGGAGTTCGGTTACACGAGGGGAAGGTACGAGCATCCCCTACGCGCCGTTCTTACGAACGGTACCTAATTAATTCAGAATTATCCCTAAATTTAATCTAATAAGTCTTTCAAATTACCCATCTATTAGTGGATTCACAAATATACATGTAGTATAAATAAATAAATAAATAATACAAAAATATATGTACTATATATATTCTCTTATAACTAAAGGTACGTGAAACCCGAAGGCTAATACCATAGCATTAAAATCATAGGGATAATAATTAAGAAAATTTTTAAGAAAATACACCCCCAATTTTTGAAATTGTATTGAATTTTTTATAGGAAAATACTGGTATGGGAGGTTTTCATATATATTAATAAGATAATAAACTAAGAAATTAAATTACCATAATACATGTAATAATAATAGGAATATATATATGCTAAAATATTACAAATATCAAAGTAAGTAATGAAATACCATGACACTATATATATTAGGACACTAAAGATACTATAAAAAAATAATTAATACTAAATATATCGAGATACTAAAAGTAATTAATACTAAATATATTAAGATGCTGAAAATAAATAATACTAAATACATTAAGATACCAAAAGTAATTAATATTAAATGTATTAAGATATTAAAAATAATTAATACTTAATATATTAAGATACCAAAAATAATTAGTACTAAATATTTTAAGATAAAAAAAATCACAATAAATTACTATAATATTATAATAATTACATGTAATAAAGGAAACCCTAAAAATACCTAAAACAATGTAAACTGATCAAAACCCTAAAATATATATACATCATCAATATGACAATAGTGAAAGCCCAAAATATACAAAATCAATACGACCATAATGATAATCCAAAATATACAATATTACTATGACAATGATGAAAAATATATAATAACTATATAATAAGATCACCTAAATATTAACATGATAACTATAATAATAATAAACAATAATATCACATGAATACATAATAAACAATAATATTACATAAATATATATACTTGAATGTAACCTTGAGATAACCATAATGACAATCTAAAACATACTATTTTAATAAGACGATGATGAAAACCATATAATGACTATATAATAAGATCACCTAAATATTAACATGATAACTACGACAATAATAAACACTAATATCACATGAATACATAATAAAACAATAATAAATAACAAGATCACATCACAAAAATATAAATATAATAAAAGAAAAATTAAAACTAACATACAATATACACAGTGAGTTGAAGAAAACAAAAACTCAAAATTTACATAATAAAACAGAGTATGTGTGCAAGTGTGTGTTATGCAGAGAGGCTTACAGAGGGGGGGGGGGTGCTGACAGCCGGAGAAGGTGACCGGAGCTGGGCACGGCGACGGCTAACAGCGGCGGGGCAGAGAACTTGTGGTGACAATGGAGACGACGGTGACGGTTTTTGGAATTGACGGTGCTGTGGTGCTCTGTTCGGGTGGCAACCTGCGCTGGAGAAGCAGCAGCAGAGAGCCGAGGATGGTCCTGGCAAGGGGGCTAGGGTTCGTGTGTGGTGGCTGCTGCTGTGGTTCACCATGAAGTTCTGAGGTCGTGGCGACGGCAGAAACTGCAGGAGGCTACGGCTAGAGATGCTCTGTTCGTGGAGTTGGCCGGAGTAGCTGGCTGGGTGTGGCGGCTGCTATATGGTTGTTGTGGTGCTCAGGTGGCCCAAGAGCAGAGGTGGCTACTGCGACTTCTACGTGGGTGCTGCTGTGGCTGGAATAGGGTGGCTATGGAGGCTGTTTCCGGTGTGATTTGTTGCAATAGGTGAGGAGGAGCTGCGATGGAGAGTGAGGGTGAGAAGGAGGCAGATCGTGCGGCTGGGAAAAGGATGATGGAGAGAAAGAGAAGAGGGTGAACGGTGGGGTTTTTTTCTTTTTTCTTTTTCGTTTTGGTTGTAGCTCTCTTAGCCCGTGCGCCCCCTTTGGCTATGTGTGCGCCCCCTCCTTTTATAAAATAATTTGGAAACCTACCTCCTCTCCCTTTTCTTTTTTTAGTTCTTTTTATTTTTTTATTTTTTATTTTCCTCTTTATACCTTTATGGTAATAAAATATATGGGAATCATATTAGTACTAATACGGTAATAACAATAATAATATATTAATAATAATGTAATAATAATAATCAAGTTTGAAAATAATGATAATACTAATAAAGATGGAAATAGCAAAAATAATTATAGTGAGGTAATAATAAGAATGATAAAAATAATGAAAATAGTAATAATAAAATAATAATAATAACAATGAACATACTAAAAATAATAATGACAATAATAATAAAATAAAGGTGGTAATACTAAGAATAATACTAAAAATGATAATAGTAAAATAGTAATAATAATAATTATATTTACAGTTAATAATAATAATAATAATAATAATAATAATAATAATAATAATAATAATAATAATGAAAATAGTAAAAGACCCCTTGTTCTATCTAGTTAGGGCAGGGCAAAAATAGGGTGTCTACAGTTGCCTCTTTTTGTAGGTTTCGTTGCTTCAATGTAACGGTAGGAACTCTCCTGCGTTTTTTGTAGCAACAAGTCTGCAAATATAAAAGACACATATTTTAGCCAAGTCATTCAACTCCCAATGGCTTTTAAGGTTAATCAAGAGTTGTTTATTTCTGCCAACCAGGGATGATCACTCAAGTGTAAGATTTTGAGTATTCAGGTGTAGAATCCTGAGTCTTTGAAAAATGGTTACTATATTGGAGAATGATCAATAGGGTGTAGGATCCTGATTATAGTTTGTGGAGGGTGACTCGTACCGGGTGTAGGAACCCGAGCTATAGTTCACAGAGGGTGACTCGCACCGGGTGTAAGATCTAGAACTATAGTTCACGAAGGGTGACTCACATCGGGTGTAGAAACCCGAGCTATAGTTCACGGAGGGTGACTCGCACTGGGTGTAGGGACTCGAGGACTTCTGAGATGTAGGATTGTGAGAGTTTGATGACTTCTTGAGTGTAGGATCTCGAGGACTTCTTAGATGTAGGATTGTGAGAGTTTGATGACTGCTTGAGTGTAGGATCTCGAGGACTTCTCAGATGTAGGATTCTGAGATTCTGTTGATTGCTCGAGTGTAGGATCTCGAGGACTTCTTAGATGTAGGATTCTAAGAGTTTCCTAATTGTTCGAGTGTAGGATCTCGAGGACTTCTCAAATGTAGGATTCTAAGAGTCTGTTGATTGCTCGAGTGTAGGATCTCGAGGACTTCTCAGATGTAGGATTCTAAAAGTTTGCTAATTGCTCGAGTGTAGGATCTAGATGACTTCTTAGATATAGGATTCTAAGAGTCTGTTGATTGCTCGAGTGTAGGATCTCAAGACTTCTCAGATGTAGGATTCTAAGAGTCTGATGACTATTAGATGGGAATTTTGGACCAATGGTTAATGATGGCTCGGGTGTAGAATCCCGGTTAGCAAGGCTTTTGAGGAGGACTTGTGCTGGGTGTAGGAACTAGAGCTATAGCGGAGGGTGACATGCATCAAGTGTAGGAACCCGAGCTACGGTTCACGGCGGATGTCTTGAATCGGGTGTAGGAACCTGAGGACTTCTCAGATGTAGGATTCTAAGATTCTGTCGATTGCTCGAGTGTAGGATCCCGAGGACTTCTTAGATGTAGGATTCCAAGAGTCTGTTGATTACTCGAGTGTAGGATCTCGAGGACTTCTCAGATGTAGGATTCTGAGAGTTTGCTAATTACTCAAGTGTAGGATCTCAAGGACTTCTTAGATGTAAGATTCTGAGAGTTTGTTGATTGCTCGAGTGTAGGATCTCGAAGACTTCTCAGATGTAGGATTCTGAGAGTTTGCTAATTGCTCGAGTGTAGGATCTCGAGGACTTCTTAGATGTAGGATTCTAAGAGTTTGCTAATCGCTCGAGTGTAGGATATCGAGGATTTTTCAGATGTATTGTCGATTTGATGATGAATGCTTGGGTATAGGATTCCAAGAGCCATGCGACCTAATTTGGTCCTAAAGGCAGATGCCCCAGCTTCAAAATGAATGCTAAAATTTGGACTAGGGTCGATTGCCCCAGTTTCGAAGCGGAAGACTTGACTAAGACCTGGGCCAGTTGCCCCAGTCTCAGGGTAGATGGATCAATTGGTACCTGGGCCAGTTGCCCCAACCCCTTCTTCTTCTTCTCTTTTCTTTTTTTATTTTTTATTTTTTAGATGAAACATGGATTGCTTAGACAAGGATGACAAGATAGGTGTGAATGAATGATGCTATGTGGGGATGCATGCATGCAAGGTGTTTGATATGACACCAGAACATGGGGATATGTAAGCATGTTGCATGATATAATATGTATGCACTTTTCTATGTAATGCATAAAATGCATGACGATGCATGAACTTTCTTTTTTCAATGTGCCTGTAATCAACCGATTAATCTCTAATCTTGGCTATGTTGCCTCTGACCTAGTTCCCTCGAAACTTGCCCCAGCTGAATGGATTCATAACTGATCTTGGCCCAATTTTCTTAATGGAGGTGGTCAACTTGGCTCAAATGAAACTCCATCACAGAATCTACCCCAGTTGAAAGGATTTAAAACTACTCTTGGCCCAATTTTCTTAATGGAGGTGGTCAACTTGGCTCAAATGAAACTCCATCACAGAATCTGCCCCAATTGAATGGATTTATAACTGCTCTTGGCCCTGTTTTCCTATTCGTCCAATCTGATAAGAAGGTGCTTGAATGGGTCCCACTGAAACTCAACTTGAAACTTGCCCCAAATGAGTTTATCTGCCACTGATCTTGACCTGGTTGTTAGATTCTTCTTGAATAAGAAGATCTCTAAAGCCTAACATGACATTTGCCCCAGTTAGATTGACTGATTCTACGCGCATCTTATATTCTCAACGGGGACCTCCTCTATAAGAAGCACACTAGTGGTACCGAAACTCTTTGACTATCCATCCTTTTTTCAAGCTTAGAAGAGTAAGAAGGGGTTTTTTTTTTTTTTTTTTTTTTTGGCAATGAGGAATGATTATGCAATTATGACATCAACTTGTGAAACCAAAAGGTCACCCACCCAAAAATAGATGTTTTACCATGTTCCAATGCTATTACAAGAAAAATTCATACCAGTATTCAAAAGCCATATGACATTGATGTTAATTTACCAAACTGAATGACTGATCTTTTCTTCGACTGTCCCAGCTTTATCGATGGCCACCTCTCTTCTTTTGATTTCATTCTGCTGTGAAACCATTAGAAATTTCTCATGTTTAAATGTTGCCTTTAATCTAGTCAAGTTCAGCCCATGTTTTGATCTCAAGATGGTCTTTAAGACTCGGGACGAAACGTAGGCTTAGGGATACAGGTTTTCAGAATAAAGGGGAACTAAGGCTCAAAAAATCCCATCTTATAATGATGTTTTATGCCCTCAGTTTAAATTGAGGCACTTGCAAGATATTGACCGAACTTGTCATTTGGACAAGTTGCCTACGTACCTTTTAGGATCAGATCATTACGTAGTTCATACACAATATTGCGTCTGACAAATCATTTAAGACAACAATGTATACCACTCTGGTCAGGACTTTCATTTGGATCGTAATGTAGGCTAAGGGTATGGGTTAAAGAAGAAAAGAGTTAAATAAGGTTCAAAATCGTCGATTTCATCAAGGGTAATTTAGTCAAAGATCACATATGTAGTATGTCCCTTATTTCTTTCTTTCCTTTTCCTCTTCTTTCTCTTTCCTCTTTTTTTTTTTTTTTTTTTTTATCTTCTTCTTCTTCTTTTACCTCAACTTTTACTTTTCCTTTTATAAGGGAATCTTAACTTCATTTTCATTTCAACTTCATTTGGGTCTGACCCTTTTAAAATTGCCCCAGTGTGGGGTATGACCTTTTGACAGGTTAATCAAGAACTAAATTTTCCAAGCTTAAAAGGTCTTGCAAGGGATTTCTTCTTTGAATTTCTTTTAGGTAGCAGAAAAATGGTCTGCCATCATTTCAATAGCCCATTGTTGTCTCATATGACTTGCCAAACGCTAGGAGACCCAACCCAGATTAAATTTTTGGTGAACTAGCTTTTAAGAAAAGAATAGTTTAACATTCAGGCTCAACTTAGTTAACAATTGATAAATCAATATTTGGTTCTTTTTAGGGATAACTGGTCGGCCAAAGATGGCTATCTATAATTTGATCAAAACATGAATAGCGAATTGACTTGAAATTCTTGGCACAACACATATATTTTACTGAATTCCTACGAGAATCTTTATTTCTTCGCAACATCTGAGTTCATAGGGTAAGGAAAATTGTTTTATCTTCTTCTGATTCCACCTCTCATGTTTGGTTTTCAAAATTAACATCACTTTCTGTCTTATGAATATTGGTATTATCATTTTCCTTATCTTTACATGAAACATTAGCAAACAAATATTTGGTCAAATGAACTCATGACACAAGTGATATGAGAAAATGCATAATTCAATTTATTGATGAAAAGGAAATTGTTCGAGACAATAGTGTCGACAGATTGCCAGAAGAAAGGGAATTAAAATGATATCATTACATGAAATGGACTAGATAACATATTAACCATTTCTTTCCCCATGATTGGGTAAAGGATCACTCTGGATCCCTGACTACTTATCATCGAAGACCAACCAACCGGCATCCCTCAACGATTGTTCCTTGTGCTTAAATGTTCAACAACGATCAACGGTGTGACCTGGAGAATTGGAGTGATACGTGCACCTAGCATCCGGGTCATACCATTGTGGTAGGGGGTGTTGTACAGCTACTCCAGGGATCGTTGAAATGAGCCTTCTTTCGAGCAATTGGGGGAACAATTTCGAATAGGACATGGGAATTGGTTCCACCCTATTAGGACCATATCTCTGTGTCTGAACATTTTTCTATGTGAGCGTAGGCCCATAGGGAACAAACTGAGACCCTGTGCCTGTATGCGCTACCTGGTTAACAAGATTTCTTCTAAGCCCTTGATTATGACCTCTTTGGTATTGTCGCCCTTGAATCATATGAGTTTCATCATCCTTCTTCCTATTTGTCCATTTCTTGTTCGAACCGATTTCTTCGCCACTACTTTTGGCTTTTCCGACTTTGATGGTTGTTTCGATTCTCTCTCCAGTAGAAACAATATCCATGAAGTCATGGGGGGTTGCCCCTGAGAGATGCCCAAAGTAGAGATCTTTCAATGTATTCACGAATAAGGAAATAGTCTCCCTATCTTCCACCGGAGGGCTCACTTGAATGGACATATCCCTCCATCTATATGCATATTCTCTGAATGTTTCATTAGGTTTCATTTGCATGCTTTGCAGGGTCATATGATCAGGTGTCATTTCTATTATATGGCGGTACTGAGCTATAAACGAATTTTCCAGATCTTTCCAAGTACGGATTCGAGCTCGATCCTACTGAATGTTTACCATCTTGATAAGCAGTACCAGGGTCAAGGCGCTATCTTGAATTAGTCAAAGGCATCATACCTTGTTCGTCTTTTTGGTTTTTATTTTGTTTTTTTTTTTTTTTTTTTTTGTGTTAAGGATTAGCGACATTTTTGTTCTAGCAATGCTAAAGGCGTTTCGTGAAATTTTCTTGTATCCTACTTGCTCTTTCGTAAAGGGTCCTTTTCTTGCGAGGAAGGGGGCGGGTCCATCGAAATTTTTTGAAAATCGGACATTTTTGAATTTTTTTTTTGGCAGGCAGAGCTTTGGCAGATGTTGTGTTTTTGTGCGTAGATCAGATGTTAGTTATGTATTGGCGTGCAGTGTTACGAGGTTAAGGGATATCCGTTTTGTTTAGTGGGCTATCGTACGAGTGGGTTCTATAAGGTTGCAGACGTAGTTTTCGCGATCGTAGACGAATGGTGAAGCAATATGTATTAATTTACCCTTCAATTTATTTCAGCGCTCATAGGAAGCAGAAGACAGTTTCCGTGGGGGAGGTTCTGTAGTCTTTTTTGTTCGTTATTTTTTTTTTTTTTACGGTTTATGGTTTAGCATTTTGAGTTTAGGGTTTAAGGTTTACAGTTTAGGGCTTAGAGCCTAGGGTTTAAGTTTTAGGGTTTAGGGTTTAGGGTTTAGGGTTTAGGGTTTTTTTTAGGGCTTAGGGTTTAGGGTTTAGGGTTTAGGGTTTAGGGTTTAGGGTCTTTTTGGATCTTTGGGGGGTCAGGGTTAGTGTTTAAGTATTTAGGGTATAAGTGAGGAGGGATTGGGGTAGTGGGGTTCCTGCTTATTTTTCTTCCACTCTATTCATAACGACGTTCAAGAATCCTTCACTTTTTGGGACTCAAATCTGTTTATCCCTATTCAGAAGTTACTAAAAGGAAGTTCCTGCCACTAGAAACCCTTGTTTTGTGTGTGACAAATTAAGGATGCATATGAATGGAGGGTATATTTGGTATTGGGACCCCCCATGACCCTCCATATGGTGGAATTTATGTTTGTCCTGATTTGGCCGGTGAAACCTGGAGGATGAGTAGGGGTCTCATATCTATTTCAGAATCATTTTGTACAGCTTTTCCTTTTGTTTATCAACAATTCCCAAATTTTGCTATTTTCAATCAATTCTTTTGCCTTGTTCTATGCCCAGGGGACCCTGTTTTCTAGTGTGCGCTCATTTTCTTGCCTTTATTCGAGTTATTGTCCAAGGTGTAGGGCGTCTCCCAATATTATTGTTTTTTTGCTCCTCAACCGACTTCTTTCCTTGAGAGAGATGTGGACCAAAACTTCCTTTTTAGGGAATGATGCATGATTATGTAAGGCATGAATGTGCTGAGTATTTAATGCATGACCATAGGAGCCCAATACATGTTGTGCATGGAGTAACTAGGGCAATTACCCATACCAAATAAAGGATATTATAAACATGCATGTGACCGATCGTGCATGACTATGTGTCAAAATTATGCATGGATGCAATGTAACCTAAATACTAACTTTGTTCAGATTCTGAGGCAAAAATCCCACTAAATGAGAAGAATTAGGATACATGACCATTGATGGGCCACGTTCATTTCAAATCTTCCTCAACCATTCATTTCCTTGTGATGGTCCATTGGACCTTATATTCCTATGGAGTCAACTTTATGTTAAAATTCGGGTTGACCCGGGTAGTCAATCCTGTGGAATTTGGGTCAATGCGGATTGGGACTTTGTTAATGTATACTTGGACTTCCGTTTCGTTTATGTATATTTTTAAAGATAGGGACTTCATGTTCTTTTTATGATGGTGATCAGACCCTTATTTTAAAAGGTGTTGTTGGGTTGGATTACTGTGAAAAATGTTGGGCCAAATTTTTAGGTAATAAGCCGACACCCACTTTTGAAATCGGGTTTGACCTTTTTGAAAAGCATGCTTGGGGGACCCATGTTTTGTCTTAGGAAGGTAGGGCCTATGTCTTGTGTGTTTTTTTTTTCTAGAAAAATGGGGCGCCGACTTTTTGTAATTAAAGGGTTAGAATGACCAGTTATTTTAAAAATTGTTTGGACCATTAGTACTTGTTTTGTTTGGTTTTTAAAGGTATGACCTGGTGCTCATTATGGGCTTTTTCAGAATTATCTGTGTTGTTCTAAAGTAGTATATACGTTCTAACCTGGAGTGCAAAATGCATGATATAATACCATTGTTGTTATATCATATACGTTATATACAACAGACGGTATGGGGAGAAAGTGATTTTTTGTCCCGACCCAGTGGTAGTTTAATTGGTGTCGTATATACAATGGTTGTTTCAGTGCTCTATCCTAATTTAAGTGAAAAACGATATATGTTTAAAACTGATGTGTGGGTAGGCTATATATCCTTATTGACAAAAGGTCCCAGTTTGGTATTCATTGACGCTCCCCCATATGCGTCCAATAATATACCCGCACTGGCAGATGTTTGTTAGCCATTGTTAATACCATGCGAAACTCTACCAGGACGAAAAGGACGGACGTTGACACTCCTATGTTAAATCTTAGCAAGGGGAACAACTCGGGGTATGAGATTGTGTGTTGTGAAAGTCTGTGATGTTGCCTTAATTATGTTCTAATCCTGCTACCCCAATGCTCGATGCTACATTATTTCAATAATTAATCACAGCTTATTAATAATCATTAGACAAGTAAGGATGTACAGGCAATTTCACATGCTTTGAACTAGTGCATGGAAACAAATATTCACATTGAAAATTGTTGTAACTAAGGATTATTCACACATGTTAATGGGGACATAAATGTTCAACAATTCTACTATTATGGAAAGCAATCGATTCCACTTATTTAATTGAAGATGTCTCTATATATGGGAACATTAATTCCTTATTTTTTTTCTTTTCAAGATTTAGGGTTTGGGTTTTGGCTTTG